>NW_027175902.1:0-24578 GCF_023055335.1 Clinocottus analis
GTGGATTCCTCAAGGTACACCATCACACACCGAATGACAGCATCTCTGGTGATATGGATGCTCGGGTTGCTTGAGTCTAAAATGACAAAAATAAACATTACTGATTACTGACATTACATCCACTGATCTAAAACTAGTTGACTCGTTTATTACTGTTAAAAAACTACTCTGATAGAAAAAAACAGAAACATGGCGATCTGCCTCTCCTGCTGCGGCCTCTCTGTACCAGTGCGACTGCATGACGACTAACACGGTGAACTTGGGAGAGTCAGCACGACATCTGCCAGAGTTTACACTAAACACAGTAACAGCTTTGAGCTGAATATAACGTCAGGTTGAAAAAAAATAAAGAGGAAACTGCACTCTTTGTTAATTTGTTTCACTGACTATTCTCCAGAAATGTACTTTTACCATTAAAGCCGCATGGTCTATCCCAACAGTTTTTAACAGCATATTAGGTTAACATTACTTGACAAAACAAAATGCAGTGATATTAATATAACTCATATGCCTCATTACTAACCTTTGGGAGCAAGAATGTCTGTTCCTACATTTGCATTAACCTTAATGTGCTCTCTTAAGATCCGCAGCTTTTTCGCTAGCTAGCTAGTTAGGTTAGCTTGTTACGTTAGCTTGTTACAGTGGGAGAGCAGTGGAAACTCAGTCTGAAGCCGGGAAGGATTCTTACAGTCGACGAGCTGCTATCTCAAAATGGCATAAAATTATAACATAAGTAATTAAATTGTGGCATTGAATTGACCACTTTGCAGTCCTTGCCATGTCTTTAGCGGCGCAAAGACAACAGTAGACAGACTTCCAAAAAAGCTTACTCATGACATAAGTTAAATGAAGTTACAGCGCAGTCGAGTTTACATGTTTGTTAACTTTTCAGTAGCGCAAAAGAACGTTGAACTGCTGCAACAACTTGGTTATGATTTGTTTGTTAACTGACAATAATTAAACAGGTCTTACCTTGGGAAAAACGGCAGCCGCCCACCTTCACACGTGGCAGAAGTTGTCCGTGTGCTGCAGAATGCGTGAGGCGGAAGTGTATGTTGATTCAAAACAAAGACCTCCAAATGAGTAAAATTCATCAATTTCCTGCAGCTTTGACTTTACTGATGAAATATAATTAAAGTCTACTCAGTAACTCATAGCTGATTTTACTCACATAATATTAAGTAAAATGTAATTCATAATTAATAAACATTTCTTGAATTCAGCTCAATGTAATTTAAAACAGTACATAGTCTTTTTTATTATGTAAAGGTTACTATTATTTATTTAGTATATATTAATTAATGCAAATCCCAGTTTTCACAGTGTACGGGCAGTATAGTGATGAACGCTTCAGGTATTTAAGAAAGTATCATACAATTTGATGTTCCGATGTTCTGAGATACTTTCTTGATGGAAAATATAAAAAAAATGAATTCTTTAAGAAAATCTAGTTTTCAACTCTGTTCAGTCTGAAACGTCGTTTAAGAGCATAAAAACGAGTAAATGCAGCTTACGAGCAGTATAGTGATGAAAGCTTCAGGTTTCATGAACATATTACACAATTTGATGTTCCAATGTTCTGAGACACATTCTTTCTTGGAAATATAAAAAAAAAAGAATTCTTTAAGAAATTCAAGTTTTCAACTCTGTTCAGTCTGAAACGTCGTTTAAGAGCATAAAAATGGGTAACTCCATCTTACGAGCAGTATAGTGATGAAAGCTTCAGGTTTCATGAACATATTACACAATTTGATGTTCCAATGTTCTGAGACGCTTTCATGATGGAAAATATTTAAAAAAAAGAATTCTTTAAGAAAATCAAGTTTTCAACTCTGTTCAGTCTGAAACGTCGTTTAAGAGCATAAAAATGGGCAACTCCATCTTACGGGCAGTATAGTGATGAAAGCTTCAGGTATTCATGAACATATCATACAATTTGATGTTCCGATGTTCTGAGATACTTTCTTGATGGAAAATATAAAAAAATGAATTCTTTAAGAAAATCAAGTTTTCAACTCTGTTCAGTCTGAAACGTCGTTTAAGAGCATAAAAATGGGCAACTCCATCTTACGGGCAGTATAGTGATGAAAGCTTCAGGTATTCATGAACATATCATACAATTTGAATTTCTGATGTTCTGAGACGCTTTCTTGATGGAAAATATAAAAAAAAGAATTCTTTAAGAAAATCAAGTTTTCAACTCTGTTCAGTCTGAAACGTCGTTTAAGAGCATAAAAATGGGTAACTCCATCTTACGGGCAGTATGGTGATGAAAGCTTCAGGTATTCATGAACATATCATACAATTTGATGTTCCGATGTTCTGAGATACTTTCTTGATGGAAAATATAAAAAAAATGAATTCTTTAAGAAAATCTAGTTTTCAACTCTGTTCAGTCTGAAACGTCGTTTAAGAGCATAAAAACGAGTAAATGCAGCTTACGAGCAGTATAGTGATGAACGCTTCAAGTATTTAAGAAAGTATCATACAATTTGAAGTTCCTATGTTCTGAGACACATTCTTTATTGGAAATATTAAAAAAAAAGAATTCTTTAAGAAATTCAAGTTTTCAACTCTGTTCAGTCTGAAACGTCGTTTAAGAGCACAAAAACGAGTAAATGCAGCTTACGAGCAGTATAGTGATGAAAGCTTCAGGTTTCATGAACATATTACACAATTTGATGTTCCAATGTTCTGAGACGCTTTCATGATGGAAAATATTTAAAAAAAAGAATTCTTTAAGAAAATCAAGTTTTCAACTCTGTTCAGTCTGAAACGTCGTTTAAGAGCATAAAAATGGGCAACTCCATCTTACGGGCAGTATAGTGATGAAAGCTTCAGGTATTCATGAACATATCATACAATTTGATGTTCCGATGTTCTGAGATACTTTCTTGATGGAAAATATAAAAAAATGAATTCTTTAAGAAAATCTAGTTTTCAACTCTGTTCAGTCTGAAACGTCGTTTAAGAGCATAAAAATTGGTAACTCCATCTTACGGGCGGTATAGTGATGAACGCTTCAGGTATTTAAGAAAGTATCATACAATTTGATGTTCCGATGTTCTGAGACGCTTTCTTGATGGAAAATATAAAAAAATGAATTCTTTAAGAAAATCTAGTTTTCAACTCTGTTCAGTCTGAAACGTCGTTTAAGAGCATAAAAATTGGTAACTCCATCTTACGGGCAGTATAGTGATGAACGCTTCAGGTATTTAAGAAAGTATCATACAATTTGATGTTCCGATGTTCTGAGACGCTTTCTTGATGGAAAATATAAAAAAATGAATTCTTTAAGAAAATCTAGTTTTCAACACTGTTCAGTGTGAAACGTCGATTAAGAGCATACAAATGAGAAAATGCAGATTACGGGCAGAGGTGTCAAGTAACGAAGTACAAATACTTCGTTCCTTTACTTAAGTAGGAATTTTGAGTATCTATACTTTACTGGAGTATTTATTTTTCAGACTACTTTTTACTTCTACTCCTTACGTTTTCACGCAAATATCTGTACTTTCTACTCCCTACTTTTAAAAAAATAGCCTCGTTACTATTTCATTTTGGTTTGTTTTTCATTCCGGTTAGCCAGATAAATCGCGCCATCCGGATAGAGTGAATTTGATTGTGGTTGGATGAGAAGTATATACCATTCCGACACCCTATTGGTTTTTTACGCGATGCACCTGAACATGACACAAATCAACCGTTACAATCACGTCACTCTCAAGCAAGAACAGCAGAGAAGCCGATCGCAAATATGTCCGTCGGAGAACGCGCGACGAGAAATACGCGCCGCCGAATAGCTGTTGTGCCGGGAGGGACAGTCACGTAAAATGCGTGAGACTTGAGAGCCCCGATACTTCCGTCTCTCTGCTCCTCTCTGCCGGCGGTTCCCCGGTTGCGCGAGTTTCTCCAGCGACTGTCTGTTTGAGGTAAATAGGATGTCTATACAGTTGATAGGTTTACAGATGCGCTCCATAGCGGGGAGTTTAAAAAGGAACCAACGCGCCTATGGCTTTTTTTTGCCGTGAGATATGGCTGGTATGGACTTTTTTCAACATACATATTGCAATACTTAAAGGCAACTAGTTATTATCATGTCTTCCGCTCCATGAAATGCATGTTAATGCTCAGTAGTACACATATGGTACTTTAATGTATTGCATTGTAATAAAATGTGATCATTTTCAATGGGCATATATATGCAGCTGAAACAGGTAGCCTAGTGCATCCCACATTTTTCAATATATACCATTTCAATACAACACTATGGCCTTTAGAAAAATGATTGTTTGGGGGGGAGGTGGGGTAGTGCACTATAGGCCCCTGAGACGCAGCTTAAGAAATCGTACTGAGTGGGAAAAAGAAATTCCCCTTACATTACTTTTACTGTTTTACTTTTAAGTAGTTTTGAAACCCAGTACTTTTATACTTTTACTTGAGTAAAAAGCTTGAGTTGATACTTCTACTTTTACAAAAGTATTTCTATATCCTAGTATCTATACTTCTACTTAACCCTCCTGTTGCCTTCTGGGTCGAAAAGACACACGTTCGAGTGTTTATGTATATGTGTGTGTCGCGGTCTCAGGGTCACAAAATGATCCACTACCAGTGTATACGTATGAATGCATGCATGTACGTATGAATCCCTAAAGCCCGTCGTCCTCGGGTCAAAACGACCCGCATCTTTCCAACAAGCCCTCGCCGTCGCCCTGGGGTCTGTTCGACCCTCGAGTTTGAGCGAGCCCTCGGCCTGTCCCCCGGGTCATACTGACCCGTGTTTATCGCCGAGCTCCCGGCCTCGTCCCCCGGGGTCAGACTGACCCGCGTATATCGCTGAGCTCCCGGCCTCGTCCCCGGGGTCAGAATGACCCGCATTTATCGCCGAGCTCCCGGCCCCGGTCCCCGGGGTCAGAATGACCCGCGTTTATCGTCGAGCTCTCGGCCCACGTCCCCGGGGTCTGAATGACCCTCGTTTATAGCCGAGCTCCCGGCCTCGCCGTCGTCCCCGGGGTCAGAATGACCCGTGAGCCCTCGGCCTCGTCCTCGGGTCGAAACGACCCGAGTTTTACGTTGTATTACAAGTCATCCCGTATGCTAAATGTAATAAATAAATAAATAAATGATACAAAAAAAGACATGACTAGACAGTTGCATTGTATTTTTTTTTCTTACATTTATTTAGTCATCACCAGTGTTACAAGCAACGACAAAGAACACACACACACACACACACACACACACACACACACACACACACACACACACACACACACACACACACACACACACACACACACACACACACACACACACGCACACACACACACACTCCACGGAGCCCGGCTCGCCCGCCAAACGGGCGAACCGACGTTCGGATTCGGTCGCAGCGGCGGCGGCGGCCCGCCCCTCGGGCAATCGCGGAATCGTCAAAGGCCCGGTCCCGGTCCCGGTCCCGGTCCCGGTCCCTGTCCCGGTCGCGGTCCCTCTCTCGATCGACGCTGTCGGACGCAACTCTCCACGCTCTCAGCAGCGGCGGCGTCGCTTGGTCCGCCCACTGCGGAAACATCACCCGTCGCCTGGCTTCTCGAGCGGGAGCGGAATCGTCCCAGGCCGGCACGGTGGCGGCCAGAGCCCATTCGATCGGCCTGGACGGGATCGCTTTCCAGCCGTTCGACCCGCCCCGCGCTTCTCGTTCTATGAAAGGGGTGTACTTATACGCTGTATTTATACACAATTTATTCACATCTGCGTAATCCCGCGGTCGGCTTCGTTGGTGCGCTCGCTCTGATCGAAGGCTCTTTAGCCAAGACGCGAGACGTCATTTCGTACGTGTCCAGATTGTAAGCCCTCTGAGGCGTTTACCAAAAAAAAAGAAAATAATAATAATAATAATGTGTATTTGTTATTCTGAGCTATTCAAAATGAACTGAATTGATTCAAATTGAAATGAGGTGTCACAAGTTGTTATGTGCGAATAAGGACACTATGAAAGGGGTGTACTTATACGCTGTATTTATACACAATTTATTCACATCTGCGTAATCACGCGGTCGGCCTCGTTGGTGTGCTCGCGCTGATCGAAGGCTCTTTAGCAAAGACAGATTGACTCCGCAGGACACGAATGAGACAGGAAGGAGTGAGGACAACACGAGGGTTAAGTAATTAATGTGAATACTTTTGACACCGCTGCTTACGGGCAGTATGAAAGCTTAAGTATTTATGAAAGTATCATACAATTTGAAGTTCTGATGTGCTGAGAACCTTTATTTATGGAATTGTTTGTTTTTTTTAAAAAAAAGAATTGTTTAAGAAAATGTAGTTTTCAACTCCGTTCAGCCTAAAATGTCGTTTATGAAAATGAGTAAATGCAGCTTTCGGGCAGTAGAGACATGGAAGCTTCAGGTATTCATTAAAAGCTCATATAATTTGTAGTTCCGCTGTTTTGAAAAACTTTCTTGATGGAAAATATAAAAAAAGGAATTCTTTAAGAAAATCAAGTTTTCAACTCTGTTCAGTCTGAAACGTCGTTTAAGAGCATACAAATGGGTAACTGCAGCTTACACTCTAACAAATATGACCAATGGTAACTCAATAAAATTGTGGCAACAAAGTGACAATTAATATAATTAATGAAAATCATTGAATAGATTAATTAAATCTAAACATTATTAAAATGTGTTTGATTTAGTAATAAAGCGCCAAATGATGAGTTATATAGACCAAATATATTAAGTAAATACAAATACATTTCACAATGAAAATGACTTATGTTTACTTAGAATTTCATCAAAAGTAATTTACATTTACTGAATATTTGGGTGAAGTGAATTTACATTTACTGAATATTTGGGTGAAGTTGAGTCATATATATTAATTATCTGGGTGAAATTGAGTTGGGTTTACTGAATAAAATCAATTATATCAACTCACACTTTAGCACATTGTTGCTGAATTCAACACATTCCCACTGCTAATCTGAATTTAAATTAATTGTTTAAATCTAAGTTTGAATTGGTGTCAGAAGACATTAAATCTATTCAATAATATTATTTGTCACTTTGTTGCCATAATTTTTCAATGTCTAATTCACTCAATACATCTTGGTGTCACAGTAAACCTAACTTATGCCAACAGGTCATCATGATACATAAAAAGTACAGCAGGTTAACATTTATTTGTGCAACTTTGTTACATTTATCTAGAATTCTCCAACACACAATTTGCTATCCTGGTGAACACAGTTGAATCACTATACACAAACAGATGCTTGTGCATCAAATAACATGGCATTCTTTAAATGAGGATGGTTTATATATTGAGCAACCACCTGCAGCAATAAAACTCAGTTAAAGAGGCAAAGTACACTTCTCACTGGGATCCTTAAAAACTTTGAACAGTGACATAACTAAATAACACTTTTTTTGCAAGGGTCCATTCTATTAAGTAAGCAGTTTGTTCTTCAGGCTGTTTACTTTCAGGGACAGCTTTGAACAGTCCAGCTCCAGTAGTAGTTTCTGGAAGACCTCGAATGTGTATCGGAGCTCCTTGGGATAGGCAAGGTTGACTTCATAAACCAACCCAACCAGCATGCAGCAAGCCCTTGGAACGTTATCCAGAGCAGTCAGAACTTTTATTCCATCTAAAACGATATCGACATCGTCTGGACCCTCCGCCGTATAGATTTTCATTTTTTGCATGGCAAAGTCCTGCGACTCACTTTCTTCATCAGCATCCTGAAATAGCAAGAAGATTGAGTATTACGGACTGTACAGTCAAAAGATAAGGTCCTGATTGAATGTCTACCAAATTGCTTCCAACCCTTTGAACAAGAAAACCTGTAGCTGTCATAGCTGCTCCACATAATGCAACTTGTTTACATAAGTGATTTAGAAATTTCAGAGATAATGTTTTGCAAAAGTCTTTTGTTAAAAGGCGTACAATCTGTTTCACAAACATTTGAACTGAGTCACATTTGTAAATATCCGTAAATTAAAAGAAACAAACTAAAAAAGCACTTTAAATATCTTACTTTAAACTAACAGGCTTGTCATATGAATTAATCTGAATTATTATCAAAGAAACTGCAAAACCCAGTAGCTTTTGCCACAAATTACTGGGAGAAATAAAGGTATGGTATGATTGAATTTGTGATTTGACCATCCCAAGACATAAAAGGTAGAGTAGGTAGAAAGAGATAAATCATTTTCTTTATATTGTACTTCAACTTACATCATAATCTTTTAAGAGATGATCCGTGGATTCCTCAAGGTACACCATCACACACCGAATGACAGCATCTCTGGTGATATGGATGCTCGGGTTGCTTGAGTCTAAAATGACAAAAATAAACATTACTGATTACTGACATTACATCCACTGATCTAAAACTAGTTGACTCGTTTATTACTGTTAAAAAACTACTCTGATAGAAAAAAACAGAAACATGGCGATCTGCCTCTCCTGCTGCGGCCTCTCTGTACCAGTGCGACTGCATGACGACTAACACGGTGAACTTGGGAGAGTCAGCACGACATCTGCCAGAGTTTACACTAAACACAGTAACAGCTTTGAGCTGAATATAACGTCAGGTTGAAAAAAAATAAAGAGGAAACTGCACTCTTTGTTAATTTGTTTCACTGACTATTCTCCAGAAATGTACTTTTACCATTAAAGCCGCATGGTCTATCCCAACAGTTTTTAACAGCATATTAGGTTAACATTACTTGACAAAACAAAATGCAGTGATATTAATATAACTCATATGCCTCATTACTAACCTTTGGGAGCAAGAATGTCTGTTCCTACATTTGCATTAACCTTAATGTGCTCTCTTAAGATCCGCAGCTTTTTCGCTAGCTAGCTAGTTAGGTTAGCTTGTTACGTTAGCTTGTTACAGTGGGAGAGCAGTGGAAACTCAGTCTGAAGCCGGGAAGGATTCTTACAGTCGACGAGCTGCTATCTCAAAATGGCATAAAATTATAACATAAGTAATTAAATTGTGGCATTGAATTGACCACTTTGCAGTCCTTGCCATGTCTTTAGCGGCGCAAAGACAACAGTAGACAGACTTCCAAAAAAGCTTACTCATGACATAAGTTAAATGAAGTTACAGCGCAGTCGAGTTTACATGTTTGTTAACTTTTCAGTAGCGCAAAAGAACGTTGAACTGCTGCAACAACTTGGTTATGATTTGTTTGTTAACTGACAATAATTAAACAGGTCTTACCTTGGGAAAAACGGCAGCCGCCCACCTTCACACGTGGCAGAAGTTGTCCGTGTGCTGCAGAATGCGTGAGGCGGAAGTGTATGTTGATTCAAAACAAAGACCTCCAAATGAGTAAAATTCATCAATTTCCTGCAGCTTTGACTTTACTGATGAAATATAATTAAAGTCTACTCAGTAACTCATAGCTGATTTTACTCACATAATATTAAGTAAAATGTAATTCATAATTAATAAACATTTCTTGAATTCAGCTCAATGTAATTTAAAACAGTACATAGTCTTTTTTATTATGTAAAGGTTACTATTATTTATTTAGTATATATTAATTAATGCAAATCCCAGTTTTCACAGTGTACGGGCAGTATAGTGATGAACGCTTCAGGTATTTAAGAAAGTATCATACAATTTGATGTTCCGATGTTCTGAGATACTTTCTTGATGGAAAATATAAAAAAAATGAATTCTTTAAGAAAATCTAGTTTTCAACTCTGTTCAGTCTGAAACGTCGTTTAAGAGCATAAAAACGAGTAAATGCAGCTTACGAGCAGTATAGTGATGAAAGCTTCAGGTTTCATGAACATATTACACAATTTGATGTTCCAATGTTCTGAGACACATTCTTTCTTGGAAATATAAAAAAAAAAGAATTCTTTAAGAAATTCAAGTTTTCAACTCTGTTCAGTCTGAAACGTCGTTTAAGAGCATAAAAATGGGTAACTCCATCTTACGAGCAGTATAGTGATGAAAGCTTCAGGTTTCATGAACATATTACACAATTTGATGTTCCAATGTTCTGAGACGCTTTCATGATGGAAAATATTTAAAAAAAAGAATTCTTTAAGAAAATCAAGTTTTCAACTCTGTTCAGTCTGAAACGTCGTTTAAGAGCATAAAAATGGGCAACTCCATCTTACGGGCAGTATAGTGATGAAAGCTTCAGGTATTCATGAACATATCATACAATTTGATGTTCCGATGTTCTGAGATACTTTCTTGATGGAAAATATAAAAAAATGAATTCTTTAAGAAAATCAAGTTTTCAACTCTGTTCAGTCTGAAACGTCGTTTAAGAGCATAAAAATGGGCAACTCCATCTTACGGGCAGTATAGTGATGAAAGCTTCAGGTATTCATGAACATATCATACAATTTGAATTTCTGATGTTCTGAGACGCTTTCTTGATGGAAAATATAAAAAAAAGAATTCTTTAAGAAAATCAAGTTTTCAACTCTGTTCAGTCTGAAACGTCGTTTAAGAGCATAAAAATGGGTAACTCCATCTTACGGGCAGTATGGTGATGAAAGCTTCAGGTATTCATGAACATATCATACAATTTGATGTTCCGATGTTCTGAGATACTTTCTTGATGGAAAATATAAAAAAAATGAATTCTTTAAGAAAATCTAGTTTTCAACTCTGTTCAGTCTGAAACGTCGTTTAAGAGCATAAAAACGAGTAAATGCAGCTTACGAGCAGTATAGTGATGAACGCTTCAAGTATTTAAGAAAGTATCATACAATTTGAAGTTCCTATGTTCTGAGACACATTCTTTATTGGAAATATTAAAAAAAAAGAATTCTTTAAGAAATTCAAGTTTTCAACTCTGTTCAGTCTGAAACGTCGTTTAAGAGCACAAAAACGAGTAAATGCAGCTTACGAGCAGTATAGTGATGAAAGCTTCAGGTTTCATGAACATATTACACAATTTGATGTTCCAATGTTCTGAGACGCTTTCATGATGGAAAATATTTAAAAAAAAGAATTCTTTAAGAAAATCAAGTTTTCAACTCTGTTCAGTCTGAAACGTCGTTTAAGAGCATAAAAATGGGCAACTCCATCTTACGGGCAGTATAGTGATGAAAGCTTCAGGTATTCATGAACATATCATACAATTTGATGTTCCGATGTTCTGAGATACTTTCTTGATGGAAAATATAAAAAAATGAATTCTTTAAGAAAATCTAGTTTTCAACTCTGTTCAGTCTGAAACGTCGTTTAAGAGCATAAAAATTGGTAACTCCATCTTACGGGCGGTATAGTGATGAACGCTTCAGGTATTTAAGAAAGTATCATACAATTTGATGTTCCGATGTTCTGAGACGCTTTCTTGATGGAAAATATAAAAAAATGAATTCTTTAAGAAAATCTAGTTTTCAACTCTGTTCAGTCTGAAACGTCGTTTAAGAGCATAAAAATTGGTAACTCCATCTTACGGGCAGTATAGTGATGAACGCTTCAGGTATTTAAGAAAGTATCATACAATTTGATGTTCCGATGTTCTGAGACGCTTTCTTGATGGAAAATATAAAAAAATGAATTCTTTAAGAAAATCTAGTTTTCAACACTGTTCAGTGTGAAACGTCGATTAAGAGCATACAAATGAGAAAATGCAGATTACGGGCAGAGGTGTCAAGTAACGAAGTACAAATACTTCGTTCCTTTACTTAAGTAGGAATTTTGAGTATCTATACTTTACTGGAGTATTTATTTTTCAGACTACTTTTTACTTCTACTCCTTACGTTTTCACGCAAATATCTGTACTTTCTACTCCCTACTTTTAAAAAAATAGCCTCGTTACTATTTCATTTTGGTTTGTTTTTCATTCCGGTTAGCCAGATAAATCGCGCCATCCGGATAGAGTGAATTTGATTGTGGTTGGATGAGAAGTATATACCATTCCGACACCCTATTGGTTTTTTACGCGATGCACCTGAACATGACACAAATCAACCGTTACAATCACGTCACTCTCAAGCAAGAACAGCAGAGAAGCCGATCGCAAATATGTCCGTCTCGGAGAACGCGCGACGAGAAATACGCGCCGCCGAATAGCTGTTGTGCCGGGAGGGACAGTCACGTAAAATGCGTGAGACTTGAGAGCCCCGATACTTCCGTCTCTCTGCTCCTCTCTGCCGGCGGTTCCCCGGTTGCGCGAGTTTCTCCAGCGACTGTCTGTTTGAGGTAAATAGGATGTCTATACAGTTGATAGGTTTACAGATGCGCTCCATAGCGGGGAGTTTAAAAAGGAACCAACGCGCCTATGGCTTTTTTTTGCCGTGAGATATGGCTGGTATGGACTTTTTTCAACATACATATTGCAATACTTAAAGGCAACTAGTTATTATCATGTCTTCCGCTCCATGAAATGCATGTTAATGCTCAGTAGTACACATATGGTACTTTAATGTATTGCATTGTAATAAAATGTGATCATTTTCAATGGGCATATATATGCAGCTGAAACAGGTAGCCTAGTGCATCCCACATTTTTCAATATATACCATTTCAATACAACACTATGGCCTTTAGAAAAATGATTGTTTGGGGGGGAGGTGGGGTAGTGCACTATAGGCCCCTGAGACGCAGTTTAAGAAATCGTACTGAGTGGGAAAAAGAAATTCCCCTTACATTACTTTTACTGTTTTACTTTTAAGTAGTTTTGAAACCCAGTACTTTTATACTTTTACTTGAGTAAAAAGCTTGAGTTGATACTTCTACTTTTACAAAAGTATTTCTATATCCTAGTATCTATACTTCTACTTAACCCTCCTGTTGCCTTCTGGGTCGAAAAGACACACGTTCGAGTGTTTATGTATATGTGTGTGTCGCGGTCTCAGGGTCACAAAATGATCCACTACCAGTGTATACGTATGAATGCATGCATGTACGTATGAATCCCTAAAGCCCGTCGTCCTCGGGTCAAAACGACCCGCATCTTTCCAACAAGCCCTCGCCGTCGCCCTGGGGTCTGTTCGACCCTCGAGTTTGAGCGAGCCCTCGGCCTGTCCCCCGGGTCATACTGACCCGTGTTTATCGCCGAGCTCCCGGCCTCGTCCCCCGGGGTCAGACTGACCCGCGTATATCGCTGAGCTCCCGGCCTCGTCCCCGGGGTCAGAATGACCCGCATTTATCGCCGAGCTCCCGGCCCCGGTCCCCGGGGTCAGAATGACCCGCGTTTATCGTCGAGCTCTCGGCCCACGTCCCCGGGGTCTGAATGACCCTCGTTTATAGCCGAGCTCCCGGCCTCGCCGTCGTCCCCGGGGTCAGAATGACCCGTGAGCCCTCGGCCTCGTCCTCGGGTCGAAACGACCCGAGTTTTACGTTGTATTACAAGTCATCCCGTATGCTAAATGTAATAAATAAATAAATAAATGATACAAAAAAAGACATGACTAGACAGTTGCATTGTATTTTTTTTTCTTACATTTATTTAGTCATCACCAGTGTTACAAGCAACGACAAAGAACACACACACACACACACACACACACACACACACACACACACACACACACACACACACACACACACACACACGCACACACACACACACTCCACGGAGCCCGGCTCGCCCGCCAAACGGGCGAACCGACGTTCGGATTCGGTCGCAGCGGCGGCGGCGGCCCGCCCCTCGGGCAATCGCGGAATCGTCAAAGGCCCGGTCCCGGTCCCGGTCCCGGTCCCGGTCCCTGTCCCGGTCGCGGTCCCTCTCTCGATCGACGCTGTCGGACGCAACTCTCCACGCTCTCAGCAGCGGCGGCGTCGCTTGGTCCGCCCACTGCGGAAACATCACCCGTCGCCTGGCTTCTCGAGCGGGAGCGGAATCGTCCCAGGCCGGCACGGTGGCGGCCAGAGCCCATTCGATCGGCCTGGACGGGATCGCTTTCCAGCCGTTCGACCCGCCCCGCGCTTCTCGTTCTATGAAAGGGGTGTACTTATACGCTGTATTTATACACAATTTATTCACATCTGCGTAATCCCGCGGTCGGCTTCGTTGGTGCGCTCGCTCTGATCGAAGGCTCTTTAGCCAAGACGCGAGACGTCATTTCGTACGTGTCCAGATTGTAAAGCCCTCTGAGGCGTTTACCAAAAAAAAGAAAATAATAATAATAATAATGTGTATTTGTTATTCTGAGCTATTCAAAATGAACTGAATTGATTCAAATTGAAATGAGGTGTCACAAGTTGTTATGTGCGAATAAGGACACTATGAAAGGGGTGTACTTATACGCTGTATTTATACACAATTTATTCACATCTGCGTAATCACGCGGTCGGCCTCGTTGGTGTGCTCGCGCTGATCGAAGGCTCTTTAGCAAAGACAGATTGACTCCGCAGGACACGAATGAGACAGGAAGGAGTGAGGACAACACGAGGGTTAAGTAATTAATGTGAATACTTTTGACACCGCTGCTTACGGGCAGTATGAAAGCTTAAGTATTTATGAAAGTATCATACAATTTGAAGTTCTGATGTGCTGAGAACCTTTATTTATGGAATTGTTTGTTTTTTTTAAAAAAAAGAATTGTTTAAGAAAATGTAGTTTTCAACTCCGTTCAGCCTAAAATGTCGTTTATGAAAATGAGTAAATGCAGCTTTCGGGCAGTAGAGACATGGAAGCTTCAGGTATTCATTAAAAGCTCATATAATTTGTAGTTCCGCTGTTTTGAAAAACTTTCTTGATGGAAAATATAAAAAAAGGAATTCTTTAAGAAAATCAAGTTTTCAACTCTGTTCAGTCTGAAACGTCGTTTAAGAGCATACAAATGGGTAACTGCAGCTTACACTCTAACAAATATGACCAATGGTAACTCAATAAAATTGTGGCAACAAAGTGACAATTAATATAATTAATGAAAATCATTGAATAGATTAATTAAATCTAAACATTATTAAAATGTGTTTGATTTAGTAATAAAGCGCCAAATGATGAGTTATATAGACCAAATATATTAAGTAAATACAAATACATTTCACAATGAAAATGACTTATGTTTACTTAGAATTTCATCAAAAGTAATTTACATTTACTGAATATTTGGGTGAAGTGAATTTACATTTACTGAATATTTGGGTGAAGTTGAGTCATATATATTAATTATCTGGGTGAAATTGAGTTGGGTTTACTGAATAAAATCAATTATATCAACTCACACTTTAGCACATTGTTGCTGAATTCAACACATTCCCACTGCTAATCTGAATTTAAATTAATTGTTTAAATCTAAGTTTGAATTGGTGTCAGAAGACATTAAATCTATTCAATAATATTATTTGTCACTTTGTTGCCATAATTTTTCAATGTCTAATTCACTCAATACATCTTGGTGTCACAGTAAACCTAACTTATGCCAACAGGTCATCATGATACATAAAAAGTACAGCAGGTTAACATTTATTTGTGCAACTTTGTTACATTTATCTAGAATTCTCCAACACACAATTTGCTATCCTGGTGAACACAGTTGAATCACTATACACAAACAGATGCTTGTGCATCAAATAACATGGCATTCTTTAAATGAGGATGGTTTATATATTGAGCAACCACCTGCAGCAATAAAACTCAGTTAAAGAGGCAAAGTACACTTCTCACTGGGATCCTTAAAAACTTTGAACAGTGACATAACTAAATAACACTTTTTTTGCAAGGGTCCATTCTATTAAGTAAGCAGTTTGTTCTTCAGGCTGTTTACTTTCAGGGACAGCTTTGAACAGTCCAGCTCCAGTAGTAGTTTCTGGAAGACCTCGAATGTGTATCGGAGCTCCTTGGGATAGGCAAGGTTGACTTCATAAACCAACCCAACCAGCATGCAGCAAGCCCTTGGAACGTTATCCAGAGCAGTCAGAACTTTTATTCCATCTAAAACGATATCGACATCGTCTGGACCCTCCGCCGTATAGATTTTCATTTTTTGCATGGCAAAGTCCTGCGACTCACTTTCTTCATCAGCATCCTGAAATAGCAAGAAGATTGAGTATTACGGACTGTACAGTCAAAAGATAAGGTCCTGATTGAATGTCTACCAAATTGCTTCCAACCCTTTGAACAAGAAAACCTGTAGCTGTCATAGCTGCTCCACATAATGCAACTTGTTTACATAAGTGATTTAGAAATTTCAGAGATAATGTTTTGCAAAAGTCTTTTGTTAAAAGGCGTACAATCTGTTTCACAAACATTTGAACTGAGTCACATTTGTAAATATCCGTAAATTAAAAGAAACAAACTAAAAAAGCACTTTAAATATCTTACTTTAAACTAACAGGCTTGTCATATGAATTAATCTGAATTATTATCAAAGAAACTGCAAAACCCAGTAGCTTTTGCCACAAATTACTGGGAGAAATAAAGGTATGGTATGATTGAATTTGTGATTTGACCATCCCAAGACATAAAAGGTAGAGTAGGTAGAAAGAGATAAATCATTTTCTTTATATTGTACTTCAACTTACATCATAATCTTTTAAGAGATGATCCGTGGATTCCTCAAGGTACACCATCACACACCGAATGACAGCATCTCTGGTGATATGGATGCTCGGGTTGCTTGAGTCTAAAATGACAAAAATAAACATTACTGATTACTGACATTACATCCACTGATCTAAAACTAGTTGACTCGTTTATTACTGTTAAAAAACTACTCTGATAGAAAAAAACAGAAACATGGCGATCTGCCTCTCCTGCTGCGGCCTCTCTGTACCAGTGCGACTGCATGACGACTAACACGGTGAACTTGGGAGAGTCAGCACGACATCTGCCAGAGTTTACACTAAACACAGTAACAGCTTTGAGCTGAATATAACGTCAGGTTGAAAAAAAATAAAGAGGAAACTGCACTCTTTGTTAATTTGTTTCACTGACTATTCTCCAGAAATGTACTTTTACCATTAAAGCCGCATGGTCTATCCCAACAGTTTTTAACAGCATATTAGGTTAACATTACTTGACAAAACAAAATGCAGTGATATTAATATAACTCATATGCCTCATTACTAACCTTTGGGAGCAAGAATGTCTGTTCCTACATTTGCATTAACCTTAATGTGCTCTCTTAAGATCCGCAGCTTTTTCGCTAGCTAGCTAGTTAGGTTAGCTTGTTACGTTAGCTTGTTACAGTGGGAGAGCAGTGGAAACTCAGTCTGAAGCCGGGAAGGATTCTTACAGTCGACGAGCTGCTATCTCAAAATGGCATAAAATTATAACATAAGTAATTAAATTGTGGCATTGAATTGACCACTTTGCAGTCCTTGCCATGTCTTTAGCGGCGCAAAGACAACAGTAGACAGACTTCCAAAAAAGCTTACTCATGACATAAGTTAAATGAAGTTACAGCGCAGTCGAGTTTACATGTTTGTTAACTTTTCAGTAGCGCAAAAGAACGTTGAACTGCTGCAACAACTTGGTTATGATTTGTTTGTTAACTGACAATAATTAAACAGGTCTTACCTTGGGAAAAACGGCAGCCGCCCACCTTCACACGTGGCAGAAGTTGTCCGTGTGCTGCAGAATGCGTGAGGCGGAAGTGTATGTTGATTCAAAACAAAGACCTCCAAATGAGTAAAATTCATCAATTTCCTGCAGCTTTGACTTTACTGATGAAATATAATTAAAGTCTACTCAGTAACTCATAGCTGATTTTACTCACATAATATTAAGTAAAATGTAATTCATAATTAATAAACATTTCTTGAATTCAGCTCAATGTAATTTAAAACAGTACATAGTCTTTTTTATTATGTAAAGGTTACTATTATTTATTTAGTATATATTAATTAATGCAAATCCCAGTTTTCACAGTGTACGGGCAGTATAGTGATGAACGCTTCAGGTATTTAAGAAAGTATCATACAATTTGATGTTCCGATGTTCTGAGATACTTTCTTGATGGAAAATATAAAAAAAATGAATTCTTTAAGAAAATCTAGTTTTCAACTCTGTTCAGTCTGAAACGTCGTTTAAGAGCATAAAAACGAGTAAATGCAGCTTACGAGCAGTATAGTGATGAAAGCTTCAGGTTTCATGAACATATTACACAATTTGATGTTCCAATGTTCTGAGACACATTCTTTCTTGGAAATATAAAAAAAAAAGAATTCTTTAAGAAATTCAAGTTTTCAACTCTGTTCAGTCTGAAACGTCGTTTAAGAGCATAAAAATGGGTAACTCCATCTTACGAGCAGTATAGTGATGAAAGCTTCAGGTTTCATGAACATATTACACAATTTGATGTTCCAATGTTCTGAGACGCTTTCATGATGGAAAATATTTAAAAAAAAGAATTCTTTAAGAAAATCAAGTTTTCAACTCTGTTCAGTCTGAAACGTCGTTTAAGAGCATAAAAATGGGCAACTCCATCTTACGGGCAGTATAGTGATGAAAGCTTCAGGTATTCATGAACATATCATACAATTTGATGTTCCGATGTTCTGAGATACTTTCTTGATGGAAAATATAAAAAAATGAATTCTTTAAGAAAATCAAGTTTTCAACTCTGTTCAGTCTGAAACGTCGTTTAAGAGCATAAAAATGGGCAACTCCATCTTACGGGCAGTATAGTGATGAAAGCTTCAGGTATTCATGAACATATCATACAATTTGAATTTCTGATGTTCTGAGACGCTTTCTTGATGGAAAATATAAAAAAAAGAATTCTTTAAGAAAATCAAGTTTTCAACTCTGTTCAGTCTGAAACGTCGTTTAAGAGCATAAAAATGGGTAACTCCATCTTACGGGCAGTATGGTGATGAAAGCTTCAGGTATTCATGAACATATCATACAATTTGATGTTCCGATGTTCTGAGATACTTTCTTGATGGAAAATATAAAAAAAATGAATTCTTTAAGAAAATCTAGTTTTCAACTCTGTTCAGTCTGAAACGTCGTTTAAGAGCATAAAAACGAGTAAATGCAGCTTACGAGCAGTATAGTGATGAACGCTTCAAGTATTTAAGAAAGTATCATACAATTTGAAGTTCCTATGTTCTGAGACACATTCTTTATTGGAAATATTAAAAAAAAAGAATTCTTTAAGAAATTCAAGTTTTCAACTCTGTTCAGTCTGAAACGTCGTTTAAGAGCACAAAAACGAGTAAATGCAGCTTACGAGCAGTATAGTGATGAAAGCTTCAGGTTTCATGAACATATTACACAATTTGATGTTCCAATGTTCTGAGACGCTTTCATGATGGAAAATATTTAAAAAAAAGAATTCTTTAAGAAAATCAAGTTTTCAACTCTGTTCAGTCTGAAACGTCGTTTAAGAGCATAAAAATGGGCAACTCCATCTTACGGGCAGTATAGTGATGAAAGCTTCAGGTATTCATGAACATATCATACAATTTGATGTTCCGATGTTCTGAGATACTTTCTTGATGGAAAATATAAAAAAATGAATTCTTTAAGAAAATCTAGTTTTCAACTCTGTTCAGTCTGAAACGTCGTTTAAGAGCATAAAAATTGGTAACTCCATCTTACGGGCGGTATAGTGATGAACGCTTCAGGTATTTAAGAAAGTATCATACAATTTGATGTTCCGATGTTCTGAGACGCTTTCTTGATGGAAAATATAAAAAAATGAATTCTTTAAGAAAATCTAGTTTTCAACTCTGTTCAGTCTGAAACGTCGTTTAAGAGCATAAAAATTGGTAACTCCATCTTACGGGCAGTATAGTGATGAACGCTTCAGGTATTTAAGAAAGTATCATACAATTTGATGTTCCGATGTTCTGAGACGCTTTCTTGATGGAAAATATAAAAAAATGAATTCTTTAAGAAAATCTAGTTTTCAACACTGTTCAGTGTGAAACGTCGATTAAGAGCATACAAATGAGAAAATGCAGATTACGGGCAGAGGTGTCAAGTAACGAAGTACAAATACTTCGTTCCTTTACTTAAGTAGGAATTTTGAGTATCTATACTTTACTGGAGTATTTATTTTTCAGACTACTTTTTACTTCTACTCCTTACGTTTTCACGCAAATATCTGTACTTTCTACTCCCTACTTTTAAAAAAATAGCCTCGTTACTATTTCATTTTGGTTTGTTTTTCATTCCGGTTAGCCAGATAAATCGCGCCATCCGGATAGAGTGAATTTGATTGTGGTTGGATGAGAAGTATATACCATTCCGACACCCTATTGGTTTTTTACGCGATGCACCTGAACATGACACAAATCAACCGTTACAATCACGTCACTCTCAAGCAAGAACAGCAGAGAAGCCGATCGCAAATATGTCCGTCTCGGAGAACGCGCGACGAGAAATACGCGCCGCCGAATAGCTGTTGTGCCGGGAGGGACAGTCACGTAAAATGCGTGAGACTTGAGAGCCCCGATACTTCCGTCTCTCTGCTCCTCTCTGCCGGCGGTTCCCCGGTTGCGCGAGTTTCTCCAGCGACTGTCTGTTTGAGGTAAATAGGATGTCTATACAGTTGATAGGTTTACAGATGCGCTCCATAGCGGGGAGTTTAAAAAGGAACCAACGCGCCTATGGCTTTTTTTTGCCGTGAGATATGGCTGGTATGGACTTTTTTCAACATACATATTGCAATACTTAAAGGCAACTAGTTATTATCATGTCTTCCGCTCCATGAAATGCATGTTAATGCTCAGTAGTACACATATGGTACTTTAATGTATTGCATTGTAATAAAATGTGATCATTTTCAATGGGCATATATATGCAGCTGAAACAGGTAGCCTAGTGCATCCCACATTTTTCAATATATACCATTTCAATACAACACTATGGCCTTTAGAAAAATGATTGTTTGGGGGGGAGGTGGGGTAGTGCACTATAGGCCCCTGAGACGCAGTTTAAGAAATCGTACTGAGTGGGAAAAAGAAATTCCCCTTACATTACTTTTACTGTTTTACTTTTAAGTAGTTTTGAAACCCAGTACTTTTATACTTTTACTTGAGTAAAAAGCTTGAGTTGATACTTCTACTTTTACAAAAGTATTTCTATATCCTAGTATCTATACTTCTACTTAACCCTCCTGTTGCCTTCTGGGTCGAAAAGACACACGTTCGAGTGTTTATGTATATGTGTGTGTCGCGGTCTCAGGGTCACAAAATGATCCACTACCAGTGTATACGTATGAATGCATGCATGTACGTATGAATCCCTAAAGCCCGTCGTCCTCGGGTCAAAACGACCCGCATCTTTCCAACAAGCCCTCGCCGTCGCCCTGGGGTCTGTTCGACCCTCGAGTTTGAGCGAGCCCTCGGCCTGTCCCCCGGGTCATACTGACCCGTGTTTATCGCCGAGCTCCCGGCCTCGTCCCCCGGGGTCAGACTGACCCGCGTATATCGCTGAGCTCCCGGCCTCGTCCCCGGGGTCAGAATGACCCGCATTTATCGCCGAGCTCCCGGCCCCGGTCCCCGGGGTCAGAATGACCCGCGTTTATCGTCGAGCTCTCGGCCCACGTCCCCGGGGTCTGAATGACCCTCGTTTATAGCCGAGCTCCCGGCCTCGCCGTCGTCCCCGGGGTCAGAATGACCCGTGAGCCCTCGGCCTCGTCCTCGGGTCGAAACGACCCGAGTTTTACGTTGTATTACAAGTCATCCCGTATGCTAAATGTAATAAATAAATAAATAAATGATACAAAAAAAGACATGACTAGACAGTTGCATTGTATTTTTTTTTCTTACATTTATTTAGTCATCACCAGTGTTACAAGCAACGACAAAGAACACACACACACACACACACACACACACACACACACACACACACACACACACACACACACACACACACACACGCACACACACACACACTCCACGGAGCCCGGCTCGCCCGCCAAACGGGCGAACCGACGTTCGGATTCGGTCGCAGCGGCGGCGGCGGCCCGCCCCTCGGGCAATCGCGGAATCGTCAAAGGCCCGGTCCCGGTCCCGGTCCCGGTCCCGGTCCCTGTCCCGGTCGCGGTCCCTCTCTCGATCGACGCTGTCGGACGCAACTCTCCACGCTCTCAGCAGCGGCGGCGTCGCTTGGTCCGCCCACTGCGGAAACATCACCCGTCGCCTGGCTTCTCGAGCGGGAGCGGAATCGTCCCAGGCCGGCACGGTGGCGGCCAGAGCCCATTCGATCGGCCTGGACGGGATCGCTTTCCAGCCGTTCGACCCGCCCCGCGCTTCTCGTTCTATGAAAGGGGTGTACTTATACGCTGTATTTATACACAATTTATTCACATCTGCGTAATCCCGCGGTCGGCTTCGTTGGTGCGCTCGCTCTGATCGAAGGCTCTTTAGCCAAGACGCGAGACGTCATTTCGTACGTGTCCAGATTGTAAAGCCCTCTGAGGCGTTTACCAAAAAAAAGAAAATAATAATAATAATAATGTGTATTTGTTATTCTGAGCTATTCAAAATGAACTGAATTGATTCAAATTGAAATGAGGTGTCACAAGTTGTTATGTGCGAATAAGGACACTATGAAAGGGGTGTACTTATACGCTGTATTTATACACAATTTATTCACATCTGCGTAATCACGCGGTCGGCCTCGTTGGTGTGCTCGCGCTGATCGAAGGCTCTTTAGCAAAGACAGATTGACTCCGCAGGACACGAATGAGACAGGAAGGAGTGAGGACAACACGAGGGTTAAGTAATTAATGTGAATACTTTTGACACCGCTGCTTACGGGCAGTATGAAAGCTTAAGTATTTATGAAAGTATCATACAATTTGAAGTTCTGATGTGCTGAGAACCTTTATTTATGGAATTGTTTGTTTTTTTTAAAAAAAAGAATTGTTTAAGAAAATGTAGTTTTCAACTCCGTTCAGCCTAAAATGTCGTTTATGAAAATGAGTAAATGCAGCTTTCGGGCAGTAGAGACATGGAAGCTTCAGGTATTCATTAAAAGCTCATATAATTTGTAGTTCCGCTGTTTTGAAAAACTTTCTTGATGGAAAATATAAAAAAAGGAATTCTTTAAGAAAATCAAGTTTTCAACTCTGTTCAGTCTGAAACGTCGTTTAAGAGCATACAAATGGGTAACTGCAGCTTACACTCTAACAAATATGACCAATGGTAACTCAATAAAATTGTGGCAACAAAGTGACAATTAATATAATTAATGAAAATCATTGAATAGATTAATTAAATCTAAACATTATTAAAATGTGTTTGATTTAGTAATAAAGCGCCAAATGATGAGTTATATAGACCAAATATATTAAGTAAATACAAATACATTTCACAATGAAAATGACTTATGTTTACTTAGAATTTCATCAAAAGTAATTTACATTTACTGAATATTTGGGTGAAGTGAATTTACATTTACTGAATATTTGGGTGAAGTTGAGTCATATATATTAATTATCTGGGTGAAATTGAGTTGGGTTTACTGAATAAAATCAATTATATCAACTCACACTTTAGCACATTGTTGCTGAATTCAACACATTCCCACTGCTAATCTGAATTTAAATTAATTGTTTAAATCTAAGTTTGAATTGGTGTCAGAAGACATTAAATCTATTCAATAATATTATTTGTCACTTTGTTGCCATAATTTTTCAATGTCTAATTCACTCAATACATCTTGGTGTCACAGTAAACCTAACTTATGCCAACAGGTCATCATGATACATAAAAAGTACAGCAGGTTAACATTTATTTGTGCAACTTTGTTACATTTATCTAGAATTCTCCAACACACAATTTGCTATCCTGGTGAACACAGTTGAATCACTATACACAAACAGATGCTTGTGCATCAAATAACATGGCATTCTTTAAATGAGGATGGTTTATATATTGAGCAACCACCTGCAGCAATAAAACTCAGTTAAAGAGGCAAAGTACACTTCTCACTGGGATCCTTAAAAACTTTGAACAGTGACATAACTAAATAACACTTTTTTTGCAAGGGTCCATTCTATTAAGTAAGCAGTTTGTTCTTCAGGCTGTTTACTTTCAGGGACAGCTTTGAACAGTCCAGCTCCAGTAGTAGTTTCTGGAAGACCTCGAATGTGTATCGGAGCTCCTTGGGATAGGCAAGGTTGACTTCATAAACCAACCCAACCAGCATGCAGCAAGCCCTTGGAACGTTATCCAGAGCAGTCAGAACTTTTATTCCATCTAAAACGATATCGACATCGTCTGGACCCTCCGCCGTATAGATTTTCATTTTTTGCATGGCAAAGTCCTGCGACTCACTTTCTTCATCAGCATCCTGAAATAGCAAGAAGATTGAGTATTACGGACTGTACAGTCAAAAGATAAGGTCCTGATTGAATGTCTACCAAATTGCTTCCAACCCTTTGAACAAGAAAACCTGTAGCTGTCATAGCTGCTCCACATAATGCAACTTGTTTACATAAGTGATTTAGAAATTTCAGAGATAATGTTTTGCAAAAGTCTTTTGTTAAAAGGCGTACAATCTGTTTCACAAACATTTGAACTGAGTCACATTTGTAAATATCCGTAAATTAAAAGAAACAAACTAAAAAAGCACTTTAAATATCTTACTTTAAACTAACAGGCTTGTCATATGAATTAATCTGAATTATTATCAAAGAAACTGCAAAACCCAGTAGCTTTTGCCACAAATTA
>NW_027175903.1:0-24544 GCF_023055335.1 Clinocottus analis
AGATTAAAAGAGAAAAATAATTTATATACTGCGTCTATTTGTAAGATTTTAATCAGTTAATACTTCACAGTATTTTTTTTTGGTCAACTACCTAGCCATAAGATCATTAAGTTTGAACCTGTGAGGGCATGTCCAGACTTGTCCAGACTTGTCCTCAGCCAGTGAAAAGGCGGAAGTCAACCTTAATGTCCTTTCAGGACATGACTTTTGATGTACTGAAATTTTAAAACACCTGACCCACTTAATTTGTAGCGAGCACCAGAGCCGAGAAGGAACAGCCAGTGGCCTCAAACTGTTTCTTACTGGAGAATGACCAACGTCCAACTCAATCAAGGAACATTTGTAAAAGAAAAAGACAAACTTAAAGGTCACTCTAGTTGAGTAACTTTTCAAACTATCAGTGACGGAAATTATCCTTGTCCCTTGTCCTAAAATGGACAAACTGGACACTTTGAAAAGCTGAAGACGACTGAAGTAAATGAGTAATGGCTTGACTTGTGTCGCCTCCTTGTGGTTGGTTGTAGAAAGTGCCATCCATAAAATTCTCAGGGCAGTGAGCATATATTATAAACCAAAAGCAACAGCTTCAAATTTTTTCTAACATGTAAATGCACATGCCACATCTTACCATTACATTAGATTAGCCTTGCAGGCACGTTTGCATGATTTAAGAAACCTAGACCAGAAAAAGTGTCTTTACAAAATTCAAAACAATTGGTGGACAGCTATGACTCATGGAGCTGATTCTGACTGATCTTTCTTCCACACCGCATTCATAAAAAACGTAAGCATCTGGCCGTCGTAATTTAGTGAGAAAGTTTTAATAAAATGATTAATTAGTTTGACTAGATTTTGTTTAAACCTTCCAACTGGGAAGAGGCCCCGGGGAAGACCCAGAACACGCTGAAGGGATTATAGCTCGCGGCTGGCCAGGGAACGCCTCGGGGTCCCCTGAGAATGAGCTGGAAAATGTTGCGGGTGAGAGGGAAGCCTGGGTCGGCCTGCTGGGCCCGCTGCCACCGCAACCCGACCCCGGATAAGCAGCTGAAAATGGATGGATGGATTTTGTTTAAATATACTAGTTTCAGAAGACAGATTTCATAGAATTAACCTATTTTGTAAATGCCAGGCTGTGTGGATAGATACAACACAAGTACCTTTGAAATGTCACTGTTACCTCCATTGTCTGCTGAAGAAATGCCATTTGTATTTGTATACAGTCAAATGCTGCAGGAAGCCAGAGGTCATTACATTACAGGACCACTACTAAGCAGGATATGATGTCTAAGGCTGTTTGGATTTTGTGGATCATTTATGTTAACATGACAACGTGCTGACAGGAGCACACAAAGACATACAGTAATGCAATAAAAGGGCATAAGAACAGACACGTTGGGTGACAATAAAATCAACCACAAAAGAGAAATGTAGAGCTGCAGAGTATCCTGATTAATTTTATTTTTCCTAAAATCGATCTACTCACAATTCTGTATAAGATTCCTTGTCATGGTGCACATCACACAATTATTGTACACATATAAAATATCATTCTCAGAAAGGCAATGGTCAGGTGATGAGAAGTGGTTTGTTTGGGAGGAGAAGTGTCTGTAAGCTGTTGTTAGCAGTTATTAAGAACTGTGAACTAGATCATGCATAATAACCTGCAGTTAGAAAAAGGCACCTGCTGTGTTTCATTCCTACATTTCTTTACGTGGCTGGACATAATCACATTAGGAGCTCAGAGAGGACATCTGTCTGAAATCTGAACGCTTCTTTCCATTCAATCCTCAAATCAACACATAGGTACTTCTGATGCTCTGTCAATGGGCAACTTCCTTTCAAGTGCTATGACACATCTTAATTATTATTATTATTTCTAGCAGAATAATCTATCTCTATCCCTCTGAATATTTTTTTACAACTTCCCAGTGGTGTACGCAAGGAACATGAGAAAACACGACATGGAAAAAAGAAAACTCATATGAATGATCGTGTGAATGAAGGTGAATGGCCGTGCCGGTGAGAGGAACACAGAAAGCTTAGAGAATATAAAGAAGAAATGTAACTTTAATTGCTTGTAATTAACATTTTCATTTCAGCAAGCTGTATATGTCAGGAATTACATGTGTGCACGCACACAGGCACACACACAGACACACACACACACACACTCACACACTCACACACTCATATTTGCATACACACAGAGAAAGTCATGAGAATGAATATGCATTCAAAAAAATGTACATGTGCTGACACATGCATCTTTAATTGCCAGTTTTATGCTGCCATGAATAATGATGACCACTGTTTATCACCATAACAACTCACTTCCCTTTCCTCAGGTGAGTAGCCGTGTGGGAACTTCCCCTTCCTGGTCTTAGTACCTCATTTGGACTACAGCTCTCAACCATCGAAGACACATCTTGAGTCCTTTGTACATAATAAAAACAGTGAATATTTCCAAGGATGGTCACGTATGACAAGCAATGTCCATTTCTGACGTCAGCAGCAAGAGTCTCATCCAGGAGTCATACGCGAGTTGATTACCTTATAACCCAAACCCCAACCTCCAACCCCACCCTTTGGATACAGTGAGAGTATAAATGTGTGATTCTCATCATTGTCTGTTTAAGTAAGTTTCCTTCTCTTCCCAAGTCTTTGGAGCTCTGAGTACAGATTTCTGGGTAAGACATCTGAGTGACAGCCTGCAACTCTGGGAGCTTTCCTTTAATTTCTTGTCAGTGTTTATTGGATTGTGGGTTTGGCGCCACCGGGAGTTGGGTCAGGAGCAGGGCCACCACCCTGGGCAAGTCTTTGAAAGCTGTGGAAGATAAATAGAAGAGTAGTTAGGACAACACATGTAGGGACGGCCCCAACACCTGCATTGTGGTTCGGAGCCCTTTGGTGCTCTTAACGTGCCCCCGAGTAGCCAATACCAACAGTAACCCACATTAGATGCCTCAACTGTTTTACCCATGTAAAACCTATGACTGCCTGACAGCACCATCACCTGTGGTAAATAATAAAACACATGCACCTGTATTCTAAATTAAATACTTAAATACAGAATAATAACAAAGATAAACGTAACCTGGAATAAACTATTCAAAATACAAATTAACTATTGTGTGAGCTTGAATAAAATCAGAACATGTACAGCATATGACAACAGCATAAACAATATACAAAATACTAACATGTGCTTAGGTGAACTGATTGATTATAATTGCATATCTAGAGTTGCAATATAAGTATTAAATCATTCGTATAACGATGATGTTGAAAAAAATGTTGTGTGTGTATTGGGACAGACGCTTAACACCTGCTGAGCAATAACGGCCTCAGTGGCAAAACAACAATATAAATTTGAACATTGTGCCAGAAGGTGGCGCCATACTCACGTGTCCTTAATGCTGTCAATTTTGGCCTGGATCTTTGCAATGTAGCTGTCCACCTGCTCCTGTGAAATAACAGAAAAAAAAGAAAAATACATGTTCATGGTTATGGAAACAAAGGACCTGTTAAAGTGACAGCACAAATCTTTAATTAAGAGCGATATTACCTGGTGCTGTCTGTAGAAAAGTGGCAGAGAAAAAAGTGCGATCACACCTGGAAAAAAAGGAAAAAAGAAAAGTTAACTTGGCAGCCAATCAGTGTGTTAGTTGATTTCATATTTTGAGCAGTTTCTTACTGATGATGAACAGAGTAAGGCCATTGCACAGCTCTCCCAGGTACGTCACAAGGTACATCAGAACAAGGAACTAAGACCAAGATAAAGAGAAGTTATTGAGTTAATTTGACTCTCATCAACACTGTGTGCGTTTCTTCAGAAAGCAGTAAATCGCGGCAGTACGACATAATTCCCCTTAAAATTGATATCAATTTCTCCTTGATGAAAAAATGAAAGACGTTGAAGTACAAGACTCCTAATATGGGCCTCTGTGTTTCCCCTTACGTCTCACAGTGTCACAGTACGTGCACCGGATCCATGCTGCCCTGATATGGGACACCCTGTCTCAGATGTGTCATGTCGCATACCGGCCAGGTCAGGGTTGAGACTGGGAGGTGCTGGGCTTTAGTGGGGCTCAGTCAGCGCACACTGACTCACCATTTTCTACAAATGTGTTAAGTCTGTCTGGTCACAAACTGCTGCCGTTAATTACTAAAATGTCACAATTTTATTTAGGGCTGATTTGAACTGATTGGCGGTATTTGATGTACAATAATTTATATTTCAGCTGATGTTGATACAAATACAATGTTTTCTACACGAGTGAAGTTTAATGACTATACAATGTGCAGAAAATGATTTATCATCTGTCTGAATTTGTCACATTTACTAATTTCATTTCAAAATGTAATATAACATGTATTAATTATGGTGTTCTTGTTTTTGCAGGGTTTTTTTGGCCAATTTAGGGTTGAGTTGGCTGACAATCAAGAGCTGTCACAAATTGTCAAATTGAGGCAAATTGTCTCCTTTTATGCTGTTAGTACCAAATCAAATCCATTTCAAAGTTTGTATTACAAAAGGACCGATTGCTTTCGCCGTGTACACCAAAAATATGTCATTGTGTCTGACAGGAGTCATCAACTATAAGCCAGCATAATGAGACAGGCATGGCAATGATGTCATCTCCATTGTTGAAGAGAAGCTGGATTGATGAAATGAGAAAGATAAAAAATGCAAAATGAAAGAATGCAGAGAGGGAACTGATGTCTCGGTTAACTAGGGGGAGAGGTTCTAGATGGCATGAAGCAAATATTTGTATTCATATTTAACTTTATTTGTTCGCTATAGGCTCACCTTGACAGACTTTAAGAGGTTTGTAACAAAAAATAGTCCCTTCAGAGAGTCGACAGCAGACATAGCCAAGACAATGGCTTTCTGCATATAGAGGTCAGCCTCCTCTCCACTGAAACTGATGTCCAGGTCCAAGTATGACCTGAGAGAAAATGAGACAACAAGAAGAGGAAAGTAAAAAGATACAAGCACTGAAGGTAAATAAAAACACCACCCTTCCTTTACTGTTGTCAATTTGCTAGGTCACTCTGATCTATTTCTGTGACAGAAAAAAACTGCATTATAACACATATTTACATTAAAACACAAATACACTGACTCAGCATGTTGCTTTTTATTACAAGCCATATTTGTTTCCAATGATTTAACTAACTGAACCTCTGCATGCTAATAGAAACACCACCAATTAATAAGTATAATTGGAGCCACTAAATATTAATTCATTGAACAACAGTAACAGTAACCAATATCTCCATCTTCAAATACAAGAAATCTGCTAAACCAACGAAAGAAAACAGAAATAAGTGGAAAAGTGTGTGGTCAAATGAACTCAGATGCTTGTTTTATTAAACATGTATGCACTGTGACTGAATGGGGTTAATCCGCCTGAGTGGGACATTTTTTAAATGCTGGACAAATGTCCACTGTCGTTAAAGAGAGCAAAGCATCTCACTTGAAGGGATGCTCTCCATCGCCCCAGTTGAGAATGTAGAGGACTTGATAGTAGATGCGCACTGAGATGGTGAAGCAAATGACAGCCAGGGAGACAGTGGACATCACCGTGATGATGCTGAGCTGGAACAGGGACAGCAGGCCGACCACTAACCCTGTTAGGATCATGCCTGTTCGCTCCGTGTCCTTCCAGTAGATCAGGTCCATCACTAAAAGACGAGGTGAGGAAGAGGAGGAGGAAGAGAAAAGAAAGATTAGGGAAATACAGAGTGATAGTGATGTTGGCAAAACATTGAAGAGGATGAAGAAATAGCAAGTATCGAGAAGAAAACCCAGGGAGAAGTGTGAAGGTGGCTGACAGAGTACACATTTGATTTTGAATTACTCAATCTAAACGTTTTAAGGCGATAGAATGATCTGCATACTGTTGGTACTTTATCAATCACCCAAAACACACAAACACACACACACACAGCGAACTCTGAACGGCTGCTGTGACTTCATGTCATGACCATATGGACATTATAGCAAAGTTGTAGCAATGCATAGTTTATAAAGATACAAGCTATTATTATCATATTTATCATAGCAATACTATTATCATATTTTATCAAATCATAGCAATAATATGGTCAGATGTTACCATATCATAGCAATGCTAATATCATATTTTATCAAATCATAGCAATAATATGGTCAGATTTTATCATATCATAGCAATGTTATTATCATATTTTATCAAATCATAGCAATAATATGGTCAGATTTTATCATATCATAGCAATGTTATTATCATATTTGATCATATTTATCATAGCAATACTATTATCATAATTTTGTGCAATACTGTTAAATCTTTTATATTTTGTGCCTTATATTTTTATTATTTGATTTTTTTTTTACCGTTTATTGTAAATCTGTGTTAGGAGGACCGAACAAAAAAAGCTTTTCATTGTACAGAATAACTGTCAGTTATCAGTGCGTATGACAGTAAAACATCTTAAATCTTGATTCACCAAATGTAAGTTCCTGGTTCCCTCCTGATGCTAACAGAAGAGCTGCAGTAACATCCGCTAGTCTCCAGCCCTCAGGCCCACCAAGAGGGCTTTCATCTTTTAGGGAGGAGGAATAGTAGCTCTGACATAAGGAGAGGAAGAGGACGAGAGGCCAAAGCAGTGGAAGGGAGGAAGGGCGGGGGAGGCATGAGGGAGAGAGGGATTTCCAGTCTCAAGCATGAGAAAACACGCTCTGCAGCTACGAGGACATGTCAGGCTCTGGCTTGGGCTAAATTTAGCCTTCAGAAGAAAGAGGGAAGCAAGCAGTTGATGGGAGTTCAAATGCAGCTTTTAACAGCACCTGCTGACAGACGTCAGGCCGTCAGCAGCTCTTTTTTATTTCGACACGCTGTTGGTGTCCCTCTGTCACCCAGCAACAGCTGCCTTGGTGACCGAGGCGTCCATAGAGTCTGGTTCACAAGATTCAGTACAGTGGAGTCCGTGATTTCACCCCATTTTCCTGTTTTTAAAACATAACCTCATGGACCTTTATGACGGACCGTGATGCATTACAAAAAGTGTCTTCCAGTGTTTACAGGGTATGTTTTATGGAGCAGCACTGTTGGACAGGCATAGCTTGTTGTGCTAATCATTCAGTAAAATGCTACGCCTCAGCATTAGAATGACGTGAAGCCTCGTTGAATAGAGTGCACTGACAGCGTGTGAGATATTTATAAGCATCACTGCAAACAATTAATACCCATGACGCCGCCCCTGGCACACACCTGTCCAACTTGCTTGTTTGTGCCGCTGTCATTCTGGGACGTTTCTCACATGAACAGTAGAAAGAAACCAGCAACGGAATACTGAGAGCATGTAATATGGTAACGCAAATAAAATACATGGGAAACTGCACATGGAAGACTGTGCTATATTTAAAAACATGGGCTCAATATATTTGCTTTCTAGCAGGGAATTAGATGAGAAGATCGCTTCCATTCTCATAATGGTTGAGTAGAGACAAACAGAGAGCAGCCGGTTAGCTTAGCATAGCATGAAGACTAGAAACAGTTAGTTAGTTAGTTATTGGTACGGATACTGATATCAGATATTGGTCCAATACTGACTTAAACAGCTGGTTTGGGCATCAGTGACAATACTCCAATCTTTTATTATTCTAATGTTGCCTTAAACATACAATGATGATCCCAGTCTCTTCCACACAGTGAAGCATATAGCTTATTACCACCGACGGTGGATCAATACTCAGTATCAGCTGATAGCCAAAGCCCAGGTATCCAGACTGAATACATTTGATTGGTGCATACATATCATAAACTCAAGTTGTCTACAACTTCCTTAATACTTTAGCATCGGTAACCTTAAAAGAGGGACTTCAGAGTCCTTGTTTCTTTATATTGGCATTCATACCACACATGTTGTGCTAACATTAATATAATTCATGAGCACTTAAATGTACAGTTAATATTTGCAGATGCAATAATACAGCAAATTACTTATACACTTAGTCATCAGTGAGAATTATCTCCAATCAGGACCTTCTCCATTTCACAATAACACAATCCAAACATGCAGAATTTATCTTTGTGTGCTAATCATTCACTCAATTGCTTACCATATAAATGAGCATTGTGGGAGTGATTGCATGGTGGAATTATCTATTAAGAACAAAATTCACAGGGCCATGTATACTTTTTCTTACCTAATTTTAAGATCAACATCTATTTAATTTGCCCAAGTTCATGTCAGCTAAATCACCCGCGTCCAGGATGTCTCGTAGTGTTCAACGCCTCTTCCTATGCCAGCTTTTCAGAGCGTCAATGGAAACACTAAAACGTAAGAGAACCCAGCTGGCAAAGTTTACACTCTGCCAAAAGCATACCACAACAGGCCAGTTCACACTCTGTGGCGAATTGAAATGTGTGCTACTGATACGGAGACGACCCTACATCTGAACAGCTCATCAGTTCAAAGCCAAACACACCTCTCCCTGATGATGCTGCCATCTCCAGAGACTCTGCTTGTAAAATGATCAAAGAGAAGTGCGAAGTATGCTCCAGTCCCACCTTCAGTCGCCTGACGGTCCGGTCTTTTCACCACAACACCAAAGTCACAAAGCAAAACAGTCCACTTCTAAAGACGAGAAGTGATACTTTGCGCCCACATTGGAATCTGTAGCTATCCTCTGCCTTCTCTCGGAAATCTAACATGTCTCTTGCAATGACAGTCAGCTCAACACGGATACCTTCAAATTGTCTACACAGGCATCCTAAAGTATCCTTTGTTCATTTCACGTCCTTACCTTTACTGGCCATTTTTATTGCCGCTCCAGTGTTTCCCCTCACACCCTCTGTCCTTCTCTCCGTCCGACTATTCTCCCCTCGCTCCTCTGAGCTGTTTTTGGCCACCCCCTGCTCGCTCAGCAGTCCAAAGGCCTAACAGCCCAAAATAATCTTGTTCACAGTACCGCCCACCTCTCATCAAGACTCCCAGAGTTTCACACATAAAGAGATGATTCACGACAATCACACAATACTGGAATAAATTAGATAAATCCTATATCATCTTCCTTTATGCAAACAGTCTTTCGGAAAAATAACAAATTCCTTTTAACCTTGATGAAGTTATATAGACTTGTGCTTATATCCATGTGCCATCTAACACCTGAAACTGGAGAACCAGGGTTTATTTTCTGTTATGTCACCAAGCCAAACCTTTCTGTGTCATCACTACTGGTAATAAATTGATGAGGAGTTTACTTTTTCAAGTTAAGAGCTGTAAATGCTTTTTTCATTGTAAAAAAAAACTCCACAGAGCTAGTCTGTATGGTTGGCAACAAATACCCTGGTAATCGAACAGAATTATTGTGATAATTGGAGACGCTTATGATGATTCAGAGGAGTGGAACCAGGCTGACAAAGTTATACTTCTTTTAATTTGTAGATATGCAGACTTCAAAGTAAAGTTACTATCATATCGGCTACTATTTAAAATGTGTGCCGATATGATACCAGGCTTTTCATATAACATTATGTTCTACAAAACATCTTTCTTGCATTTAATAAAAGAAGCTTTTCAAATGTTAAAATGCAATCAGCTGGGCAAGATAAATAAGACGCTTTCTAAATTTGGCCAGCTTTTGATATTACTTGTTGCTACAAGATTTTTGCCAAAAAAAACATTTGGGTTTGATATGCTGCCTCTAAAACAAGTAATAAAACCAGAATAGATGTTATGTTCAAATAGATGCATCATGCATGCTATTTTTTAGGAAACCCTAAACTCTGTCATCAGCTAGACAACACATTCATCAACGGCCACCAAAATAACACCGAGCTCTCCTCAGACTGACTCACTTAAAATGCCTTCAAGCTGGAAGACAGGATGTTATCCTGCTCACTCTTTCTCCCTTTCTGCTCCTCAAACACTGAAGTGCCAACAAACTTCCACAAACTTGCAGATGAAGAAACTGCACACACATACACCCGTTTCTTTTTCTGTGCCAAAAAGTCTAAAAAGTGAGCCAAAGCCAAGAATGTTTCCCCACAATTAGCCAATCATTCCTGAAGTCCCAAGAGGGGGGTGAGGGGGGTATCTTTGTCTGCCTGCTTTCCTGATGGTCCATGCTGAAAGTGAAATAGGATATTTATCTTTTTTAAAGTATTGATGAACGAGCTGGATCTTGCTGAGCAACAAGACAAAGGCAGAGGAATGAGAACATATAAAGATACAGATGTGGATCCTGTACCTGCTATGTGAATGCATACTGTCGGGTCCTTTGATAGGTTAAGTGCTGAAAACCAGTGATCGCTGACCAGCTGTCCCTGAGAGTTTCGACCGATAGCAGCTGGCGACGAGGATGCCGAGCCTCTGGGTCGCACAGATGTGAGCAGCTTGACTGAAATGGTCTCCCTGGTGACCGGAGACTCTGGCTCGGGGGTCGGAGAGGCTGCTGCTGCCAGGAAACAAAAGATGATGTCACTATCGTGATGACATCAGAGCTGACTTGCTGTACATGAGCTTAAACTAAATATAGGTCTGGTTTATCATTTTGTTGAACTAGATATGGCTGTGGATTAATTTAAAAAGGAAACTAATCAAAAGTGGCCTGCTTATACATTTCCTAAAATCCCATTTCATATTTGCCACAGTTTCATGATCCATTTTGCCTGATGTAACAGAGGCAAACAAATAGGAAAATACTGATGACACAAGACCTAAACATTGACAGCATTTGACACAGAAAGATCATAAAATGCATCAAGGTCCTTGACAAATACCACCATGCTCATGTATCACATTGATCAAATATGACTACAGACAAACATATACTATAAACAAGGCAATTTAGTCAAAACCACCTCAATGATGAACACACAGAACTATACCCGCCACTTGTGGTAGCGGATGATAGAAATGGGTCATCATAAGCATTCCCACATACTGCATCTTTAGGTATTCCACCAGAATAAAACAACCTCTTCACACATTCCCCCCGTTTCTCACCCTGAAGTATCTGTGAGGGGTTCTGATGTTGGGAAGACGGGGACGCAGAGGAATGCTGGGCAATCTGGATCATACTTCTCAGAGACTCCTCTCTTTGTATTCCTGTGACTCTCCCCTGAGTGTCTGGGTCCAGATTATGGGGCAAGGGTTGGATTGTGATCGTTTCAGTTTGTCTGTGCTGTTCCCTCCTGACAGCTTCAGTTGCCGTCCTCTCTTCCACCCTCCCCTGTTCTCTCCTTTCTGATTCTTCATCTCGACTGAGGAAGGCTTCAGGGTCCCAGTCTCCATCGGGGGAATCCAATAGTGTTTCCAGGGTGTCCGTGTGGATCAAAGAAGTGCGACTTCCCCGAGCGCATCCTCTGCGTCGGTCCCGGAGGTGTCGCGAGGATCCGACTGCTTCGGCCTCGGCAATGGCGATGTATGAGAAAGTCAGCTCGGAGGGGTTCTGGCGTGGCGTGCCCCAGATGGATGGGGATGAAGCCAGTCCCTCATCATCATCATCATCATCATCATCATCTGGATCTCCCTCCTCCTCCTCATCGTCAGACCACTCCCTGGCTGTTTGCAGCTCGCACATCTCAGACTCCTCATTTCCGCCTAAATAGAGACAAAAATGCATTAATGTGGCCACACCTGTTTATTTAATCGTAGAGGGTGCTTCTAACACTGTGGGGTGCCATTGTCATACAAGGAGAGATATTTTGCTTTTAATAAATATATGTCAGATAAAAGCAGCCAGGGAAAAAAGGTGTGACATCTAAAGTGAATGAAACCCTCTTTGATAAGGACATGAATATCTCTCCTCTCAAAATGTAGCTGTGATCAAAATTGTACTTCTTTGTTCACCTGTGCTAGTGTTCAAAGGTGAGAGATGTATTCCTCTCATGTTAGGTTCAAAAGAAAGGCTTCAGTAAGCAGGGATCTCTTCTTTTTGTAATCATTGTGAGTATTTGTGTCACATGTCTGCTCCGTACCATCGGTGCATGGAGGCGTTGAGTCTGGAGTGGATGCCACAGAGCCATATTCCTCTAGAAGAAAACAGACACAATTTTACATAAAACTATTAACAAAACATAGGCAGAAATATGAATGTGTTGTTGCTGCTTCTACAAGCGTTAGACCCCTTTTCACATTCATCTCACTAGTCTGCACCTCAAAACATTAAACGCAGGTGTAGTAACGTTAAATGATACACAACAGCAAGGCCCTGAGCAAAACTGCGGTACTTTGTTTTGAGCCCTTTTTTAATATTATAACAGCAAACTGTGCTTTACGTGACTGAAGAAGTCACAGACAATCGCTCACTCCTCATACTGGAGCATTAGGTTAGTGATTAAGTGGCAGCAAGGCCTTCACTACATGAGATAGCCAGCATGACATAAATAAATCAGCAGGAGCTGAGCACAAATATGCAGCATATTCTCTTGGCACATGTATGAACACATGCAAATAATTATAAAACACATTCATATATTTCGAGAAAAAGTCAGCTGAATATTGTAAAAAAAAAAAAAAAAAAAGATACAATAAAAAGAAGATATGAAAGCACTACAGAGGCTTTGTGGGGAGGAATCATAATGAGTATTTCATTCTCCCTGCATAGGCTTCTCGTACACAACTACACAAACATCTGCAAATCACTGGAAGGCAACAAGGACAGAATAGGTCACCCTCTGCACTGCATCCACCCATCCAGCCATGTGTTTATTAAAAGCAGGAGAGGAATGAAGAGCAGGCAGGGCGAGGAAAGGGGAGGAGGGGGCTGAGCTAATACATGCGATGCTGACAGCAGTTAGCAAAAAAAGATGCTGCACTGGAATAAATATAATGATGACACAGTGAGATAAACACTCAGACCTCCCACACAGCAACACAGAAGGGAACCAGCAGAACAAAAGCAGACTTACGGCAGTGGGAGAATCCTAAAACCTGGCCCATACTCCATCAAGGCATCGCTGGGCCCATCCAGTCTGGAAGTCTCCCCCCCCCCTTCCTGCCGGCACTCACGTCCTGTGGATATACTCTCTCTCCTCCTCCTCCTCCTCCTCCCTCTGTTTCTTGGTCTTCTGTTAGCAGCTTCCTCCCTTTCCTGCCTGCCTCTGTCACTCAGCAGCCCCGCCCCGCCTGCCTGCCTGCCTCACTCCATCACCCCCCATTCGTCTCCTCTTGCATCGCTATGGCTGCAGCTGTAGTAATGTGTGCTACAGCAAACAGGAAGAAGCAAGAGTGTGTCCCTTCTGTCACAGCCTGCTATCACCACCCATTCATAGCTTCCTCGCCCCTCTCTCCCTGGTCATGTGATTTCATCTCAGCATCTTATAGGGGCAGACTGCAAGATAACAAGGCATTAATAATGTATCACATGAGCATAGAAAACGTAAAGGGAGAGATGGGCAAGACCGGATGAAAACCCCAGAAAGGTTTATAGCTTACCAGCATATAAGATGTATTAGCTTTATGTGTCATACTCCAATTTCACATATGAGAAATAGTTTCTCAAAAAAAAAAAAATTTAATTGGAACCCACATATATTATATCATTAAAGCTGGAGTATAAAAAATATACAGACTCAACTAAGGTAAAAGCTTTTTTTAATGGGAAGAGAGGCCTATGCAATAGTGAGAAGTAGGGGGCAGCAGTGTGCAGCTGTGACGGATGCTGCTACACACTGCTTGGACCATGATTCATGAAAAGAGGTAATAGTACCAAATAAAATAGTTGCTGGGGAAATGTGTATGTGTGGCGTCTTGGCTATGATTTATATCTCATTTCATTTTGGTAAGGCATTAAAGACACTGATAACTCAGCACAATATATTTAAAGCAAGCCAATGTAACTTTTACAAATCAGTAGTTGAATTAACAGCTATTTATTTATTAATAAAACATTCCTGTAAATGCACCAGAGTTAACAAAGAGGCTGTTTTTCATCTGTAGTCCCTCAATGTTACAAAGCCACCCTAAAAATATAATATAAGTTTAAAATGTAAAAGTTATGCATTATTTACCCTTTACAAAGCATGCAGAAACAAAAAATGAAGAGAGCATATTCGTTGAGTTAAAACATCATTCAGGACACCATTGCACTAAATTGTTAAGACATGCAGCACAGAATAATTTAGACATAATTATGTTCAACACAAACATGGACTGTTTCGGTCACGCCCGACTTTGAAGAAAGAAAAACGCTTAGGCCCCACTGCCCCAACAAAATTGTAACAAAATGGTCCAACTTTTGGTGACTCCTCCATCAAATAATAGAATAAAGAAAATTGCAATCACTTTCAAGTGAACCAGATTGCTCCATTCAACAAAAACTAATAACATGTACATCGCTTTGTTGGAACAATGCAAATAAAATGGTACCAGTAAATTCAACCCGTACTTGTATAACGCTTTTCTAGTCTTCCGACCACCTGTTTTGCGTTAAATATCTTTTAAAGATCTTTGCTCCGTTCAATACGTTCAGAGGTTTCACTGCTCAGCTTTACTTGGTTAAATACAGGGTTGGTAATCTTCTTTAAAAAACATCCTTGATAGTTTGGTTCAAATTATTATTCTGACAGCAATCAATGAATCAAACGCCCTGACAAAAATAATAAGAAAAAGAAAATGTGTGTGGCTGTCGCAGGACTTGAATAAGCCAGTCCAATAACTTTAAATGGATGCCTGATGGGACACATTGGTAATGTTGTCAACTTTGGGAACTAGTTCTGAGAACTATTTTCATTGGAAAAGACTTAACAACACAGGATTTTTAATCTGGTGTAAAATATTACTAGTCTCTCAAGATTCTCAAGCCTCGCTTTAACGTGAGCAATCTGCTTCTCGTTCAAGTAAAGATAAGCAAACACCCATCACCTAAAACACGTCCAGAAGAGATCAACTCATAAAAGCTTTTCATAAGCTGGATAAGAACAAAGTAGGTCACATATAGACCTTAACGCTATTAAAACTCATGCGTTCCGTCGTGTAAACAAGGTCAGGAACTCCAAAAGCAGTTAATGAGATTAAGACATAGCTGTCATAGTGACAACATGGAATCAGCAAGTTACATGCAGGACAGGGGAGGACTTAAGAAGGTGTGTAAACATACAACACTAATTCAGAAAGAGTGTCATTTAACTTGGAACTACAGTGTAACGTTTTATTCTGTCTTTATTCTAATTGATTACATTTGGGCATGTATTTAAACCCCTTGTACTCATTTTGAAAAATCTACTCCTGATAAAAGTTTTATACCTAAAAACCAAAGTTGAACCCAAATGTATATCAAACCCGGTTAATCGCACTAATCTCATTTGGTGATAGCCCAATTGTCATGGAAAGGTGCAATTTAACGACTACTCGTCCATATTGGTACATTGGCTTGAAATTTGCATTTGACTTTTGGAACACTGATCAAAATTAAGAATGAAGTTTGAATCTAAAGTATTACTGTATATTGAATCTATAATATATATATATATATATATATATATATATATATATATATATATATATATATATATATAATATATATATATATATATATATATATATATATATATATATATATACATATACATATATATGTATATATAAAAATATATATGTATCTCTCTCTCTCTCTCTCTCTCTCTCTCTCTCTCTCTCTCTCTCTCTCTCTCTCTCTCTCTCTCTATATATATATATATATATATATATATATATATATATATATATATATATATATAGATAGATAGATAGATAGATAGATAGAGATATACATATATAGGTAGATATATCCAGAGTTGCCAGTCAAAAAGTTCCACACCTCTTTAACAGAAACAATGAGAGGCATTGTTCAGTCGGTCTACTGTCATTGTCACTCACTAAGACCAATTATAAAAAATAAGATTATTTTTGATTGATACATTTGTGTCTAAGGACATAAAATCCCCTCACAGCCATGCACCTGGGATCCCTTTGTGCTGTTGGGTCAGGGTAGAGTGATCCATGTAATACTGTGTGCAGATACAGGTCAACTGAGCTGCCTTGAAGGCCAGGATTACCCAGCAGCAGTACACGGACAGAAATAGAAAGAGATAGGCCAATAGAAGAGCAGGGATGACACAGGACGAGTAAAGACAGTGGATGGTCTTATTGTCAAATAGTAAAAGGACAGAAGAAGGAGTATCTATACCTGCAGGCTACGGGATGGTTTTCAAGTTTTTCACTTCACAATTCTTCTTTGAAGTCACCCTTTGTTTCCCTGCTCAGGGGACCACAGCTTGACTGCTGCGCTGGACCTGCTGCGGAAAACTCAGGGCCGGAGGAGGGGCAGCAGGAAGAAACGGGCTGCAGGCAGGTCGAGCAAGAAGCTTGAGCACAGGCTCCGCGGAGTGATGAAGACAGCCAGGCGGGCCAGCAACGTGGAGGTACCCTCCTTCCTCCGCCAGCTGGTCAAAGAGACGGAAAAGATGGTCACCTTCTTTTTTAAAGGGGGGCCCAAGGAAAATGGATTTGAGGAGGAGGAGAATTCTGATGAGGACGACGCGATGCCGAGCCCGTACCTAGATCGTCCCATCATGGAGAAGCATGTGTCGGAGGGGGGTTCTCAGTCGGGGGTGAACTACGCGGAGGCAAGCATGCAGGGGTGGAGGGCTCAGATGGAGGATGCCCACACCTGCATGCCCCAACTGAGAGAAGAGCTGAAAGACTGGGGATACTTTGCCATTTTTGATGGACATGCAGGAAGCACAGTGGCACAGTACTGTTCCAGAAACCTGCTGGATTACATCCTGGCAACAGGTGCAGAACAAATAGTGATTAAGTGGATTAATCTAGAGGAAGAACCAGTGTGTCATGCGTTTAAACAAAGTCATCTAACAAACTGAAAACGAACAAGACTTCTCTGTATTGCACTCAAAATGAAGTACTATACTGAATAACTAAGCATAGAAATTGATATGTCGGTCCGATCACAAAGTCCATGAAAGTAGGTGATTAAGAGCAGATTAATAAAAGAAAATCAAACATGGCAAAATGTATATACAATACTAAAAGCTAATACAGTATCCTGTGGGTACACTTTCAAAACAGGAATACTGGATATTGGGATATTTTTCTGTAAATGAAGAAGAAATATATAAAAGCGGGGTCAGGAATAATAAAAAAAAAACAGAGCTTTGACTTTCATTCAGACGGCACGTTTTGTACTTTAGCGCTGTGAACTGGTTAGTTAGACGTACAAGATGAAATAAGATCATCATTACAGTTCTTCATACTGTTAACTATGATGACAAAGCGAAGAGATTTTTAGACAACTTAAAATGGAACGTTGACGTTCTGACTTAAAATAGTATTTTAACTGTCAGCACCGTTGTGTTATTGCACAATAACACAGATGATGTCTTCTCTGCTGTGTTGGCCTCTAAACAAACAACATGACAGTGTAAAGTGTGAATGTATCTTGAAACCAAATGTTTCTTACTCATTTCCCGTAGGTGGGGTCAAAGCGGTCGAGGACCCCGAGCAGGTGAAGGAGGGGATTCGTGAAGGCTTCCTAGAAATCGATCGCCACATGCACAAACTGGCTCGCCAGGACAACTGGGACCGTAGTGGCACCACGGCAGCAGCTATCATGATGTCACCACGCTACATTTACTTTATCAACTGTGGGGACTCCCGAACGCTGCTCTGCCACAAAGGCCAGGTCGTCTTCTACACAGAGGACCACAAGCCGTTCAACCCCAGAGAAAAGGAGCGCATCCAGAATGCCGGAGGCTCTGTGACCCTCCAGAGGGTCAATGGCTCGCTGGCAGTGTCAAGAGCACTTGGGGACTTTGACTTCAAGGAAGTGGACTGGAGGCCGCAGACAGAGCAGCTAGTGTCGCCGGAGCCAGAGGTGTATGAGCTGGAGAGGACGCCCGAAGACGAGTTCCTAATTCTAGCATGTGACGGTGTGTGGGACGCCATTGGTAATGAGGAACTGTGTGCCTTTGTGCACAGCCGTCTGCAGGTATGCGATGACCTGAGGGAGATCTGCACCCAAGTCATTGACCTCTGTCTGTATAAGGTGAGAGATAGACCCCACAACAGTATACAAACAAGGAGCATGACACAAAATTAATGAGATTCAGATTCCAGACAGGAAGAATCAATGCAATGGTAATATTTGTTTTATATTATGTTAATAAATAAAGCGAGGAAGAAGTCATTGATCTGCCATGGCCATAGGGATAGGTATGATTTGTACTTTTTGTAATACATGTTATTGATTTGATACATGGGTTTCAGTGTTAATAGCACAATTACATTTTGACAAGTAGAAACATTAAGAAACGAAAGCCCATTCTTGACCACCTGGCAAACAGTATTTGACTAAACCATTATGATCATGAAATGATGAAAAGCTCCAGAGCAGCAACGAAATGGATTTTGTGGTGGGATTGTTTGAAGTATAAACATGTCTTGTCACAAAAATATTTGTTAAAATGCCATTGAAGAAGCCAGGAATTAAAATAAGATTGAAAACAAATTGGATAAAAAGAAGAAATTATCTAACCAAAGAATATGTATGTAACGGTTAGTTTTCACAGGCATTGAGGTTCGAAAGCCAGCCCTAACCATGACGTAGGCTGAACCAAGCCATTACAATATATGTCTTAAACGTCCATGTGAATTATACGTTCTGTACCAATCTGCTCTATTTGGAATTGATAAGGATGAAAAGTTCCCTGCCATTATTTTGTGGACATCCCATCCCTCCAAAATCAGCTCAGTGGCTTACAGCGGGTGGCTTTATGGTTGAGAAGCTTTACATTAAGGAGGGGGCGTTGAGGGCAGGTGTAAACCGAGGACAGGGTCTGTGAGGAGATCTTGTTATGTAAGTGGACTTCTCCTGCAGGTCTTCTTAATACTTGTTTGTAACTGCATGTCTGAACACCGATGAGCCCTTAGCCTGCCCTATAAATAGCTGTATTAAAGCATTTTGGGACATGGCATAGGAGGAAAGAAATGCTACACAAGGCTGGGATTAGAACCTGACTGTGTTGATGGCAGCTCTGTGTTACAGCTTTATACACACAGGCTCAGAGGCGTTATCCTGATTGGCTGCTGCTTATTACACCTCAAAAGGCTTACAGTACTGTGCATGTTCAGTAGACACTGAGCCTCATTCCTTGCGTCTCTGACGTCATAACAACAGGCTGGATGTTATAAAACTCCACAGATAGTTTGGCGTAGTTTGGTTTTAGTGCACTGCCATTTTCTGTTATTTGTTGGCCACAGACTAAAGTAATGTGTTTGCAATTTAGAAATATCATCATCCGCTATAAGTACTTAACTGAGACATCATAGGAGATTGATATCTTGTCCAAACCAAAATATATCTCCATACTTCAGTCACCTGCTATTTCACCTATTAACAGGTTTATTTGAAGTGATTTCAAGTGGTGGAGGACTGTACTGCATATAAACTTTTGCAGAAGCATTATCACTATATTGACTTGACGTATCAAAAGTAAAAGAAGACACTGTGCAGATAGAAGGCCCTGTGCAACATAATTATATGTAATGTCGGTGGGTTAAAACCACTCAGTTAACATGTATGAAGCAGTTACATAATTTAACACTTAGTTAAGGGGGAATTAATCTAAACTCTGTATATTTTGCAGTTATGAATATGTGCAGAACAAGACCCAATGTGTAATACATATGCTCGTTATAGGTTTTTCAAAAAGCGTAATCAGTAATTTAGTAACAAAAGCTGTTAAATACTTTAGAATGTAGTTACCTTCCACCTCGGACTACTTCAGTTCAACTTGATTTAAAACTGAAGTTGCAGTGCTTCCTATCAAACCTCTCTCATATGTCTGTCTCCCTCTGCAGGGAAGCTTGGATAACATGAGCATCGTCATTGTCTGCTTCCCCAGCGCCCCCCATGTGTCACAAGAGGCACTGCAGCAGGAGGCAGAGCTGGAGCAACAGATTGACATGAAAGTGGAAGGTGGGTTACTCAAAACCCCCACAACAAAACACTCAAGCCTTTAAACTGCCGATAGCGCTCTTATGTGTAACTCAACTTGTTTGTAAATGTGTTTTGACAATCTCTCTTCACAGAAATTATTCTGAGGATGAGGTCCAGAGACGAGGACCCAGACCTTTTGTATGTAATCAAATTCCTGGCTGCTGAAGAGATACCGGGGCTCCCACCAGGAGGGGGCATCACCAGCAAGTCAGTCCTGTCGCCCCCCAAAACACAGCACACTCACTTTTTAGAGACCAAAACACAAATCCTTTTGACATAATGCCTCTATTTTGTCTCTTTGCAGACGAGATTGTATCATTTCTTCATATCAGAAACACATCATGGCTGTCAAATCTCAGGAGCCTATGGTAAGACACGGGTCACGTGACTTTACATTTCATCAGATGAAGGAAAATAAAACAAAATCAGTGATCATCTTAAATTAATGTGCCTGATTTCCAGTTTTGTAAGGCTGCACCAAATCACTTGTTTTGTTCTTGATTGTCAGTTTTTCAGTTAACTCTTTAATCATTTTGTCTATAAAACAGTCTTTTGAGTTATTGTAAAAATATTTTATTCATTATTGGTAATAATAATAATAATAATAATAATAATAATAATAATAATAATAATAATAATAATAATAATGATATTGGGTATAATGATTATAATGATGAAAACTAAATAACATATTCAAGAATCTGTTTTTAAATAAACTAAACCATGAGTATGTATGTAGATGTATAATGTTGCTGACATCACTGTCCTGTGACGTTTCAGGACGTCGAACCATCGGATGACTCGAACTAAACCGTTACCATGGAAACAGAATAAGCACCAGCTTCACCATCTCCATGGAGACCAGTTTAACTTAGATGTACACTAAACTAACCAGTTGTTTCTGTGTAACTTTCTCTTTGAGCGTTTGCTTTCAGGCCAGTTAAAGTGGAATTTAAATCCAATAACCACTGTGTTAGTTTTTTTTTATTTTTATTTGGACAATATTTTCATTTATTGAGGGAGTATTTATGAATATGTAACCACATGGTGCCTGGTGAGACACTGACCTGTCTGCACAAGCTTCTGTTTAATGCAGCTAACTTCATGACTGTCTGATACGTATGTGTGCAAAAAACTACCTGACTTATTCTACTGCAACAAATCACACAAAAACTCAAATAATATTGCACTCTTCAAAAGAACGACTTGAATGTATTTAATGTACGTGCTCTGCACATGGACTGCATGTGTATCAGAGTTTCACAATGGAACGCAGTATCTCTCAGTAAATCATCTTAAGTTTGCACAATGCTGTCAAGAGGCAAGGGTGATATGGATAGCAATGACTTGTCATCACAAGAACATGAAAGTATGCCACAAGAGAAGAGACACAAAAGGAGGAGGGTCGAGGAGACAGCTGGAGAAAGAGACGGGGCAGTTTGGAGGGCCGTACTCGGGAGAGAGGATGAGATGTTCCAGGAATTCGTACACATGCCTCATTAAACACGGCTGTTTAGAGAGGATGTGTGACTGCGTCACTGTGTCATTTAAAAGTTGTTCTCTTGGAAACAGACTTGTACAGAACACACTAATGGTGTGTTTCAATAATCTGCATCTAAAATGATGGATGGATACTATAAAATGACAGGTCAAGTTCATGTGCTGATGCTGAGCGCTGTGTTTTTGATACATTTTTCATTTGACAATTTTACGTTCGAGACATCTATCTCATTTATATCTCATTTACAGAGGATTTATTGAGAGTTACAGTAGCTAAGCTGTAATTTGAGTATTGATTTATCTGTGGATTCATTTCTCAACAAACAGTTTTCAAAGCCCATTATTATGTCCTCAAGTTGTTTGTTTTGTCTAACCAATAGTCCAATTTACAAAGGCGCTATAGTTAGACCAGATAAAAGACAAAAAAGCTTTTCAAATTTTCATTTTTTTTACATTGTTTAGCTAAAAAAAAATTGTCAAATGAATAATCAGTTATCAAGATAGTTGCCAATCAATCCCCACGCGCACACAAAAAAAATAAAAACATTGTGGGCTTTTGTCTGAAACCGAATATTCAATTAAAGTTAAGATTTTTCAGTGTCTTGAAATATGGATGCTTAGTTTGAATATAAAATCCTGTATTCCATTCACACATACACACCCAAAAACAGCAAAACAGAGATAAATAAATCACAGCAACGTTATATCTTAGTCTAGCTAAGGTATTAACAATAAAAAAAAGATGGTTTAAGTCAAAGTCAAGAACACGAGGGACCTTAACGGCGCTCTAGAGCAGTCATGTGTTCTTCACAATGTGTTGCGAGGGTGTGGTGAGGCTCTGCACCTCTGTATGAATTGACTGAGCAGAGCTTTTATTGGCCAGAGTCCTTCTCACCTCCTCACAAGTCAGATCACTAAAATATTTAACTCCGTAAAGCTCAGTTCAGCTGGGAACACTCGTGGACAAAGACAAGAGGAAGAAGAGGTGGAAGAGAAGAAAAGGACAGGAAAGCTCGGACAGACAATGTGAGTAATGACTGACCGTGTTTGAGCAATATTTAGATAAAGATAGAGAGATCGGTGTTGCACCAGAACATGATGGTGCTGGGATACAAAGACATACCAGTGGCAGAGGGGCTCTTAAACTAGCAACTGTTATCAGGTACAGCTTGTATCTACTTTATGTCAGTATTTCATAGGAACTAACAGAAATGTAATTGCATTTTTGTCATTTTATATCTAAGGAGTTTTCAAATGGTTTTATGAGCCTAAAAGATATTAAATGGTCTCAATCCAAATATTTATTTTACTAAGATGGTGCCTTGCTGACATCAGCTAAAAGAAACATATTGAGGAACGTTAAAAATTTTTTTTTAAATCCACACATTTTCCATAGAATTAAGCAGTCAAATCCAAATGACATATACAAGGTTGTATTTGTTTATTTATCTATATAAGTCTCATTATACATTGTTCTATTTGTTTGTACAGGGTCATGTAAAGTAAGGGGTTAATTTGATGTTGTTAAATCATTTCTTTGATTTACTTATGTGATTTGCTTTGGGAAACAAAAATAGTTGGGTTGGCTTCTAGTGTATTTAATATATTTGAGATTGCCTATGTGTGTGTGTGTGTGTGTGTGTGTGTGTGTGTGTGTGTGTGTGTGTGTGTGTGTGTGTGTGTGTGTGTGTGTGTGTGTGTGTGTATGTGTGTGCACTTTTTTTTGTTATCCCTGTGATGCATTCTAATCTTTGGCAGAAACAAATATTAGATTATATTATAACAAAACAAAGAAACTACAAAAGAGAGTTTTCCTCTTAAAATGTGTATTTTTACTGGCCAATCAGGAGCCTGCGATGCCCTTACCTGATCTCTACACGGCAGCGCAGTTAATTGTCTTGATTGAAACACCTGTGTAAAACAGGTAGTAGTAGTAGCAGAGAAGTTGTGTGCAGGTAGAGGTAATGGCAGAGCTGCGCGCGGAGTGTGTGTGCACTGCAGTGTAGAAACGTTGCATCCTGCAGCAGCGTTTCCATCCGGCGTCAACATGGATGAAACTGAGGAGGTATCTTAAACCAAACTGAACTTCAACACAGCGACAGTTGACCAACTCTGTAACACTTCAGTGTCTGCATGCTTACCCGCGCTAGAATGAAGCCCTTTAATCTAACCGTGTCCCCCTCCTGCAGCCGAGCAGGATGCCTCTGAACGCAGGAGCCTCCGGATACGGCAGCGCGGCGGGCCCCGGGCTGTCGGCCAGCGCGGGCGGCTCGGAGTCGGCCCCGCTGCTCATCCCGGAGCCTGACCCGGAGCCTGACCCGGAGCCTGTCCAGCAGTGGCAGCCCCTCACCAAGGAGGAGCTGGAGGTCGCCGCGGGGGGTCCTGGGTGGAGGAAGGCGCGTTGTTACCTCGTGCTGCTCTTCTGGCTGGCCTGGCTGGCCATGCTCGCCGTCGCCATCGCCATCATAGTGCTGAGCCCGCGGCCGGTCGCGCCGTCGCTCGAGTGGTGGCAGAAGTCTCTGTTCTACCAGCTGCAGCCCGACCTGCTCACGGAGAAGCAAGCCGGCAGGTCAGGGAGCGTCAATGGTGAGCAGATGCTGCTACCATGAGGGACATGCATCTGCATTCTGGTGGCCACTAAAGTTTTCTTTGTATGGGGAGATGAAAGAGCCTTAATGTCATTTAAGGGCGTGATTAATTTTCTGAGGGGCCTTATGCAAAATATGAGCTGCTGGCCCCCTATTGGTTCTTTCCATTTTCTTTCTATGTTATTTATGCAGTTTAATATGCTCGAATACAAACTAGTTCCATATTTACTGTGTGGCAATTTGATTAAATCCATTGATTATAAGAAATGTGTAAAATGTAAAGACAAAACTTGTTGACACGGATTATCCTCAGGGACTTTATTTGAGGTGGATGATGCTGCAGCTTTAATTATACCTATTCCCAAACATATTTCAATTAGGTGAATGCGATCTAGTTTGGGCTGTCCAGCTCCAGATAAATTGCCCACTTAATAGCCTGGTTACAGCTTGCTTGCTCAAATTG
>NW_027175904.1:10000-12500 GCF_023055335.1 Clinocottus analis
GGCCTTGGAACTGCTCCCGTTTTGGGGTCACGTTTCGGGCCGCAGCTCGGGCCCCGGAGGGTCCCCCGGAGACGTGGTCGGCGTCCTCGTCTTCGGGAGGGCCGGGGCTTTCCGGGGCACTTTTCGGCAAACCGATCCGACCTCGGGAAGTATTTCTGGGGTATGAAATAGTGTGTCCATCTCGGGAGGCCTGCCTACTGCAAGCGGGCCCGCCGGGACCGGACCTCTCGGGCCGTAGCTCCGGCGCCGGTGGTCCCACGAGGGCGAGCCCGGCACCGTCGTCTTCGGGAGGGCCGGGGCTTTCCGGCGCACTTTCCGGCGAACCGATCCGACCTCGGGAAGTATTTCTGGGGTATGAAATAGTGTGTCCATCTCGGGAGGCCTGCCTACTGCAAGCGGGCCCGCCGGGACCGGACCTCTCGGGCCGTAGCTCCGGCGCCGGTGGTCCCACGAGGGCGAGCCCGGCACCGTCGTCTTCGGGAGGGCCGGGGCTTTCCGGCGCACTTTCCGGCGAACCGATCCGACCTCGGGAAGTATTTCTGGGGTATGAAATAGTGTGTCCATCTCGGGAGGCCTGCCTACTGCAAGCGGGCCCGCCGGGACCGGACCTCTCGGGCCGTAGCTCCGGCGCCGGTGGTCCCACGAGGGCGAGCCCGGCACCGTCGTCTTCGGGAGGGCCGGGGCTTTCCGGCGCACTTTCCGGCGAACCGATCCGACCTCGGGAAGTATTTCTGGGGTATGAAATAGTGTGTCCATCTCGGGAGGCCTGCCTACTGCAAGCGGGCCCGCCGGGACCGGACCTCTCGGGCCGTAGCTCCGGCGCCGGTGGTCCCACGAGGGCGAGCCCGGCACCGTCGTCTTCGGGAGGGCCGGGGCTTTCCGGCGCACTTTCCGGCGAACCGATCCGACCTCGGGAAGTATTTCTGGGGTATGAAATAGTGTGTCCATCTCGGGAGGCCTGCCTACTGCAAGCGGGCCCGCCGGGACCGGACCTCTCGGGCCGTAGCTCCGGCGCCGGTGGTCCCACGAGGGCGAGCCCGGCACCGTCGTCTTCGGGAGGGCCGGGGCTTTCCGGCGCCACCTCGGTCGAGCCGATCCGACCGAGGGAAGTATTTCTGCGGCATCGGATGTGGTGTTTTGCGGCCTTCTCCAGCTGCGAGAGGTCAAGAGGTCGGCGCGCACCCAGAGACTCGCACCCGGACTCGGTGGCCTCTGTGCGCGGGTCGCTCAGAGCGGAGGACCAGGACACACCCCTGGAGACCGAGACCTGTACCCGGGCTGGGTGGACTGCGGCTGGGTCAGACTCTTGGTGTGTAGCAGGCTGAAGCAGCCTGCTGAAGCAGCCTGCTACCACCAAAGGTGCTGCGTCTGGCTGGGTCCCACTGTCGGGCTGGGTCCCAGTGTGTGGGCCCACCGAGCCACCCCCCCCCCCCCCCCCCCCTCCCCCACCCCACCCCCGCCCCCACCCCCCACGAAGGACCGAGACCCCCACCCGGACTCGGGGGGGGGGGGGGGGGGGGGGGGGGGAGACCGGGAACCCGCCCGAGGACCGGGACACCCCCTGAGGACCGAGACCCCCGACCGGACCTTGGGGGTCTCGGCCGGGTCCCCCTACCCCATCCAGACCCCCATACGGGACCGAGAGCTCCGTCCGGAAATTTGGGGTGCGTGGGAACAATCCCGACCCTCAAAAGGACCAAGTCCAGCATCCGGACCCTTACCCGGACTCGACCGCTCGTTCTGGGGTGACTCGGGTGGACCGAGCACTCCCTGAGAACCAGGGCCCACGTCCGAGACCGGTACCCGGACTCGAGCACTCGTTCTGGGGTGACTCGGGTGGACCGAGCACTCCCTGAGAACCAGGGCCCACGTCCGAGACCGGTACCCGGACTCGAGCACTCGTTCTGGGGTGACTCGGGTGGACCGAGGACCCCCTGAGAACCAGGGCCCACGTCCGAGACCGGTACCCGGACTCGAGCACTCGTTCTGGGGTGACTCGGGTGGACCGAGGACCCCCTGAGAACCAGGGCCCACGTCCGAGACCGGTACCCGGACTCGAGCACTCGTTCTGGGGTGACTCGGGTGGACCGAGGACCCCCTGAGAACCAGGGCCCACGTCCGAGACCGGTACCCGGACTCGAGCACTCGTTATGGTGTGACTCGGGTGGACCGAGTAGCATATGCATATGCCCCCCCCCCCCCCCCCCCCCCCCCCCCCCGAGAACCAGGGCCCACGTCCGTGACCGCTGCCCGGACCTGAGCGCTCATTCCTGGGAGAGAGAGAGAGAGAGAGAGAGAGAGAGAGAGAGAGAGAGAGAGAGAGAGAGGAAAAGAGAAAGCCAGAGTACCAGGGCTCTGAGATGAAACTGTCGAAAATCAGACAAAGTCCAGCCAGAGTACCAGGGCTCCGAAATGGGCTCATTCAGAGTACCAGGGCTCCGAAATGAGCCCTGATCAGAGTACCAGGGCCGCGAAACGGCTTATTCATAGTACCAGGGGC
>NW_027175904.1:22500-24514 GCF_023055335.1 Clinocottus analis
GCGCCGGTGGTCCCACGAGGGCGAGCCCGGCACCGTCGTCTTCGGGAGGGCCGGGGCTTTCCGGCGCACTTTCCGGCGAACCGATCCGACCTCGGGAAGTATTTCTGGGGTATGAAATAGTGTGTCCATCTCGGGAGGCCTGCCTACTGCAAGCGGGCCCGCCGGGACCGGACCTCTCGGGCCGTAGCTCCGGCGCCGGTGGTCCCACGAGGGCGAGCCCGGCACCGTCGTCTTCGGGAGGGCCGGGGCTTTCCGGCGCACTTTCCGGCGAACCGATCCGACCTCGGGAAGTATTTCTGGGGTATGAAATAGTGTGTCCATCTCGGGAGGCCTGCCTACTGCAAGCGGGCCCGCCGGGACCGGACCTCTCGGGCCGTAGCTCCGGCGCCGGTGGTCCCACGAGGGCGAGCCCGGCACCGTCGTCTTCGGGAGGGCCGGGGCTTTCCGGCGCACTTTCCGGCGAACCGATCCGACCTCGGGAAGTATTTCTGGGGTATGAAATAGTGTGTCCATCTCGGGAGGCCTGCCTACTGCAAGCGGGCCCGCCGGGACCGGACCTCTCGGGCCGTAGCTCCGGCGCCGGTGGTCCCACGAGGGCGAGCCCGGCACCGTCGTCTTCGGGAGGGCCGGGGCTTTCCGGCGCACTTTCCGGCGAACCGATCCGACCTCGGGAAGTATTTCTGGGGTATGAAATAGTGTGTCCATCTCGGGAGGCCTGCCTACTGCAAGCGGGCCCGCCGGGACCGGACCTCTCGGGCCGTAGCTCCGGCGCCGGTGGTCCCACGAGGGCGAGCCCGGCACCGTCGTCTTCGGGAGGGCCGGGGCTTTCCGGCGCACTTTCCGGCGAACCGATCCGACCTCGGGAAGTATTTCTGGGGTATGAAATAGTGTGTCCATCTCGGGAGGCCTGCCTACTGCAAGCGGGCCCGCCGGGACCGGACCTCTCGGGCCGTAGCTCCGGCGCCGGTGGTCCCACGAGGGCGAGCCCGGCACCGTCGTCTTCGGGAGGGCCGGGGCTTTCCGGCGCCACCTCGGTCGAGCCGATCCGACCGAGGGAAGTATTTCTGCGGCATCGGATGTGGTGTTTTGCGGCCTTCTCCAGCTGCGAGAGGTCAAGAGGTCGGCGCGCACCCAGAGACTCGCACCCGGACTCGGTGGCCTCTGTGCGCGGGTCGCTCAGAGCGGAGGACCAGGACACACCCCTGGAGACCGAGACCTGTACCCGGGCTGGGTGGACTGCGGCTGGGTCAGACTCTTGGTGTGTAGCAGGCTGAAGCAGCCTGCTGAAGCAGCCTGCTACCACCAAAGGTGCTGCGTCTGGCTGGGTCCCACTGTCGGGCTGGGTCCCAGTGTGTGGGCCCACCGAGCCACCCCCCCCCCCCCCCCCCCCTCCCCCACCCCACCCCCGCCCCCACCCCCCACGAAGGACCGAGACCCCCACCCGGACTCGGGGGGGGGGGGGGGGGGGGGGGGGGGAGACCGGGAACCCGCCCGAGGACCGGGACACCCCCTGAGGACCGAGACCCCCGACCGGACCTTGGGGGTCTCGGCCGGGTCCCCCTACCCCATCCAGACCCCCATACGGGACCGAGAGCTCCGTCCGGAAATTTGGGGTGCGTGGGAACAATCCCGACCCTCAAAAGGACCAAGTCCAGCATCCGGACCCTTACCCGGACTCGACCGCTCGTTCTGGGGTGACTCGGGTGGACCGAGCACTCCCTGAGAACCAGGGCCCACGTCCGAGACCGGTACCCGGACTCGAGCACTCGTTCTGGGGTGACTCGGGTGGACCGAGCACTCCCTGAGAACCAGGGCCCACGTCCGAGACCGGTACCCGGACTCGAGCACTCGTTCTGGGGTGACTCGGGTGGACCGAGGACCCCCTGAGAACCAGGGCCCACGTCCGAGACCGGTACCCGGACTCGAGCACTCGTTCTGGGGTGACTCGGGTGGACCGAGGACCCCCTGAGAACCAGGGCCCACGTCCGAGACCGGTACCCGGACTCGAGCACTC
>NW_027175905.1:0-12500 GCF_023055335.1 Clinocottus analis
GACATACTCGTACAGTATATGTGTATAATATGTGTATAATATATGTACCCAGGTCCTGAGTGTGGGCCTTCTCCTGGCCCTCCAGGTACAGCAGACTGTATCCGACCCAGAGGACCCTCATGTCGCGTGGACAGGAGGGAACAGCCTTCGATTGGCTGTGCAACACCAACAAGAAGCCAGAGTTCAAGTTTTTGTTTGGTCCACGAGGGCCGCGGTCACCGATTGGTCCAGGATCACCTGACACAGCAAAGACCACAGGTAGGTACATCAACAAAACCAAACCCACACAGGTGATACACAACAATGTGACTCCAGCAGCGAGTCAGAGAGACAGACGGGTCCAGGTCTCACCTTTGGCTCCCACGACGCCGCGCTTCCCCGGCCGGCCTGGCTCTCCTCGGCCTCCATCTGGACCCGAGGGCCCCTCGGGGCCTATTGGTCCCTCGCACCCGATGTCCCCCTTCCTACCTGGAACACATCGTCAATCACCTTCATGACCAGAACAAAACTGATGTTTGTAGTTCTGGATTTGATTTCATTGGGATGACTTTGGGTGGGATCGGTTCTTCGGAGCAGAGAGGAGGATCAGGTCTGGATGGGACGCGATGAAGGTCACCATGACCTGGACCACGGACTGTGTCTCACCTTTGGGTCCTGTCCGGCCGGTTTCTCCCTGGACGCCGACATCTCCATCCAGACCGTCGGGGCCGGGGGGTCCTGGGGGACCCGGCATCGCGGGAGGGTAAGTAGGACAAGATGAGACTCGTCCCACCTCGCCCTTTGGACCCACCGGTCCAGTGGATCCCTTTGGTCCTGGTGGTCCATCGGGACCGGTGCAGCCTCTAGAACCCCGATTACCAGGCAGTCCCATCAGACCAGAAGACCCCCGCAGACCTGATCACACACACAGATGAAGCCGAGCTCATGAAAGGCAACAGGTATGCTTTGGATTTGGAGTTTAGCATCTGCAAAGATTGAAAGAAACGACAGTCTGAACCTTTCACTCCCGTATTTCCTGGGATCCCTGGCAGTCCATCGGGCCCCTGAGGTCCTTGTAGGCCCCCGGGCCCCTGGCAACCTGTGTCCCCGTTGTCCCCATCGTCCCCAGGTACTGGAGGGTTCTGACCCGGATCCCCCATCTCACCAGCACACCCTTAAACACCAAACAAAGTTCGGAGGTCATCCAGTGTGATCTATGTGTTGAAGTTGTCTGAACCCAGAAGTGAAAGCCTCACCTGGCTCTCCATCTGGTCCAGTAGGACCAGGATCTCCAGCAGGTCCTGGGATCGGAGCTTTGCAGTCTGGTCCGGGTTCACCTGGAGGTCCCGAATCCCCTGGCGGTCCTACGACACATAAAGAGCCTTCAGTCCAACTGCTGGGTCCCTGCTGGTCTGTCCCATGCTGACCCTGACACACTGTTACTGACCTTTGGCCCCTGGGGGTCCCGTGGGCCCCGGAGGGCCGTTCTGGGATGAACCCATCGGTCCCGGGGGACCCGGAGGACCTTTATCGCCTGGAAGACCAAGACAACCAGGAGCACCCGATTGCCCCAGACCTGAACAGAGACACGCCGCTGATGACTCAACTTTATACAAAACTTAATTGAAGTCTCATGAACGTCTGGAACCAAAGTTTAATGAGTTTCCACACAAACAGGATTCTGCTGTAAAACCACCATCAATAAAAACCACAGACTAGGGTGGACATGAACATTATTTAGATTATTAATAATCAATGATACGAAACAGACATTTCGGTCCCTAACTTTAATCGTTATGTATTTTTTTTTACAGAATTCAGTTTGTTGTTTTTCATTACTTATCACGTCTCCACCTGCAGACATTCAGAAGTACATAACGAATCTGACCAAATTCACAACACCGCAGCTTAGTTGGGCCTTTTTTATATGTAAGATAAGATAAAATAATGTTTATTAGTGGGGAAATGAAAAGTAAAGAAGAATACAGTCGCAATAATAAATAGACGGAGTAAAACCAGTGTATGAAAAGTATTTGAATCTTTTATATATTGCACCAGATGATGAGCGTAATTAAAGTGGCCAAAGAGATTAAAGTGTTAAAGTGTTGAAGTGTTAAAGTGTTGAAGTGTTAAAGTGTTGAAGTGTCCGTGGTCCACTGAGAGCTCAGCTGGTCGTGCAGCCTGGCGGCAGCAGGAAGGAAGGACTTCCTGTGAATACATGAGGAGATGAACGGACTCGTACCTCTGGTCCCCATGTCGCCCTTCACTCCCTTCAGTCCGTCCAGTCCGTGAAGGCCGAGCGGTCCAGGAGGACCTGACGCACCAAAAACATCCACGAAATTAATCTCACGCGTGTGAACTGAAATATGTACAGGATTCATACGCTGATGGGAAACCTGGGAAAATGGTTATTCCCAGGCCTGGAAAAGTCCTTCAAAAGAAATCCTTAAAGTTGTATAAAAGTGGTGTAAATGTGTTATATTCATGTGTTCATTTAGTTTAAATAATAAATCTGCTTTTAAAAGAAAGAGGCTCAACATATCAGCAGCATACATACAGGCATCTATATGAATGTTTATTCTTTCAATAAACTATTGTCTCTCATTCATTTGAGTCATTTAAGGTTTACTGTATGCTTTGAATCCTCATTGTTAGTTTAAATACTACATTTTATCACTTTTACTGTTTACACACACATTTCACACAATGTTTGCTCATGAACATTTGGTTTAAAGTCATGGAAAATTGGTTAAAAGTCATGAAAACTGGTTAAAAGTCATGAAATCTATTGGCCACAATGTGCAACCCTGAAAGTAAGTAAAATAAACAACGGTAGAAAACTGTAAATCTTTCTGTATCGCCGCCTCACAGGAACAACTCATCTGGAGCTTTTATTTTGACAGGAGGAGGAGTCAGGTGACCAGACATTGTGTGCTGGGTTCTCAAGGTGATCCGGATCGAGGTGGGGTCTGGACTGTATAATGTGTTCGTCAGGTATCCGGAGAAGCGGCGTCACAAGTTTACAAGTGACCTCTCCTGCTCCTTTGAAGGATATTAGAGTTAAAGAAGTCACATGACAGCAGTCTGGGGTTCAGCTCTGACCTGGAAGTCCCAGGAAGCCGAGAGGTCCTGGAGGCCCATCAGCACCTGCTTCACCAGGAAGACCTGGAAGACCGGACCGGCCTCTGGGACCCGAGGGACCGACCACACCTGGAATGAACCAGACAGGCAGACAAGTAAAGAGTCTTGGTTCAGGTCCTATGACTTCATGTTACAGAAACAAGGTGTAAAGACTTGATGCGGTCCAGGTGGGCTTCTGTACCTGGTGGACCCAGTTCCCCCTGATGGCCTGGATCTCCTTTGCATCCTCTTTGTCCTGGAACCCCGAGGAAACCGGGTCTTCCAGGAATTCCTTGAGGTCCAGGCGGTCCTGAGAGAGACAAACAGCTGATTCACCAATAAACTCGCCTTCATTAAAATCACAGTCACGCTGCTGATTGTCTTCATTCTGAGTTTCTCTGCAGCTGAACCAGAACCAGGTCCTCACCTTGGGGCCCCAAGTCTCCAAAAGGCCCCTCGTCTCCAGGAGGACCAGAACAACTAACGGAGTCTCCTTTATCACCTGAAGCATCACACATGGAGAAAAAAGCAAGATGTCTTTCCGTGCTTCATGCATGAAAGGTTCCAAAAGTCTCGGTGAAGGTGTTCGGGGTTAGTTGATACCTTTGGATCCAGTACATCCTTGGTGGCCGGGTTCTCCATCCTTTCCTGGACAGCCCGGATCACCCTGCGGCCAAAATAGATCAATATTTCTGAATATTTGACAAAATAAGCAGAAAAGATTCTGGTTGTTTGGTAAAATAAAAATAAAAGTCTTCTATCTTACCGGATCTCCGGTCTCCCCTGGGAAGCCGATGAATCCGGTTGGTCCGGGGCCTCCAGGTGATCCTGAAGGCCCCGGTGGTCCGTCGGGCCCAGGTGGTCCCAGAAGTCCTACGGCGCCTACGGGTCCGTTGACGCCCTGACACCCCAGCTTACCAGGAGGACCTTGGAAACCTTTATTTCCTGTAGAGAGTGAATTTAATGTTAAAACGCTCACCGCAGGATCCACTCACACATCACAGAGGCATGCAGGGCATCATGGGAAGTTTTTTTATGGGGTTCAGTTCTGCTGCTATTATTGTTATTGTCTATGCTTCATGTGTTGAAGCTGCATTCTCTCTCCTGACCACCAGGGGGCGACTCCTCTGGTTGTATAGAAGTCTATGCTTCATGTGTTAAAGCTGCATTCTCTCTCCTGACCACCAGGGGGCGACTCCTCTGGTTGTATAGAAGTCTATGCTTCATGTGTTAAAGCTGCATTCTCTCTCCTGACCACCAGGGGGCGACTCCTCTGGTTGTATAGAAGTCTATGCTTCATGTGTTAAAGCTGCATTCTCTCTCCTGACCACCAGGGGGCGACTCCTCTGGTTGTATAGAAGTCTATGCTTCATGTGTTAAAGCTGCATTCTCTCTCCTGACCACCAGGGGGCGACTCCTCTGGTTGTATAGAAGTCTATGCTTCATGTTTTCACAAACCAAGAATAGACATCATAACTGACCTCGTGGTCCAGGAAAGCCGTTGGTTCCAGGGGGTCCATCTTTCCCTCTGTCTCCTTTGATGGGGACGCCCTTGGTCTCTCCTGGAGGCCCCGGGGCCCCTTTACAGCCTGCAGGGGACACACATGGGTTCATCCCGGTCCAGTAGTAGTAGTACAAGAGTGGAACTATAGTAGTTCTATAGAGTTACTCTCACAGTGTTGTAGGAGAACCGAGTACCTTTCTCTCCTTTCCGACCTTCACATCCTGGACCTCCGTCTCGTCCGTTGGATCCTCTCTCCCCCTGCCTCCCCAGGGGTCCGAGGGCCCCGGTCCGTCCAGGGGCCCCCGGCCCTCCGGCCTGGCCCTGCGGCCCCATCGGACCTAAAATAGGCGGTTAGTATTTCTGTGAACCAGTAATCAGGAAACATTTAAACTCATGTGTTTTGGTTACCTGTCTGACCGCAGAGCCCGGGCAGTCCAGAGTCTCCACCGGGCCCAGAGGGGCCCTGGGGCCCCGGGTATCCTGAGAAACCTGGAGAGCCTGGTTTTCCTTGAGGGCCTTGAGGGCCATAACCTGGAGTACCCTCCTGCCCGATCTCACCTTTCTCCCCAGAAAAACCTGAACATGAATATGATATGATGAGTAAATCTATGCAGGGTGAAGTAAAGTGACGAAAAATTATGTGACGTTAACAAAAGAGAAGTGAAATAAGTAAATACAGTGAAATAAGTAAAGTGAAGTAAAGTATAATTAGCGTCTTTAGGAGCCAGATTTTACCTGGTGGCCCTATGGGTCCTTGAGGGCCGAAAAGGCCACTGGCACCAAGTTTCCCTGCGTCACAGAAGTCAGATTTGGGCCCCTGGGGGCCAGTTCTACCAGGGGCCCCATCTTGTCCTCTCTGGCCCTCAACTCCGGGGCCCCCTGCCAGACCCGGGAGTCCTGGACATACACAGGAAATAATTCTCAACATATAAATTTACATTTGACCATTTTTGGGAACTCATAATTATTTAAAAACTAAATCCAGTTGTAGTTTTGTTTTATTCATTTATTGATATTCAGGTCCAGTACTTCACCTTTTAGTCCACTGACGCCAGGGAGGCCGGGGACTCCTTTAGGTCCCTGGGAGCCCAGACGTCCCGGGAAGCCAATGGGTCCCGAGGGCCCAACATCAGACTCACCTGCTGGGCCCCTGAGTCCAAAAGAGCCTGGGAGCCCCGGAGAACCTGGTGAACATAATGACAAAGCTTTAAAGTCACTGAGTTTGCTTAATGAAGAGGGTCAACAGACAATGGTACCTGTGGACAGGTGTCTCTACCTGGATCGCCACCATAACTGAAGCCTTCAGATCCTTCTTTTCCGGTATCACCAACAGAACCTGGAGGTCCTGCAGGAGGAGGAGAGGATAATGTAGGACAGGTGTGGTACAGGTGTGGTAGGGTGTAGTTGGGGTGTGGTGCGGGTCTGGTACAGGTGTGAGTTGTACAGGAGTTGACGTGGTAAAGGTGTGTTCCGGTACCTTGTCGTCCAGGTGGTCCAAGCAGTCCAGGCCGACCATTGTCCCCTTTAGGTCCATCAGGTCCAGTGATGCCACGGAAACCAGGCGGACCCGGCAGTCCTCTGTAACCTGGAGAGACAGACAGGTGAGCAGCAGGTCAGACGAACATGTGATGAGGGAGTCAGACAGACAGGTCAGCAGGCAGACAGGTGTTGTAGATCATGATCACCTGCATCTCCAATGTCTCCTTTCTCACCAGGGTGGCCGGGGTTTCTGGGCACACAGGGCAGAGTGTCGCCTGCAGAAAAAAGAGGCGTGAAACAGGAAGAGGAGGAGTCATGGAGTTGGAGGGGTAAACTATGACATGGGAGGAGTCAAAGTTGGAGTTTTGGGAGACCGAATGAAAGAGTAGATTGTTGAGGTCTTCATTCAAAGTTAACATTCGATTGATCTCCACCTTTGACCCCCTTCGGTCCCGAGGGGCCCAGGAGTCCTTCAGGTCCCGGGCTCCCAGGGTCCCCACGTTGTCCTACTGCTCCGACGACACCTCGCCCCGTCAGGCCTGAAGGCCCTGATGAGCCCTTTTGCCCCGGGTATCCAGGGAAGCCTCTTTCTCCAGGAGAACTGGCGAAACTTTCACCCTGACAAGAAATACAAGAACGATATGAAGACGAAGGTCTTGTTGGTCTTCAAGGTTTTCAAAATGAGTTCACCCAGATTGTCTGACTGACCTCTGGGCCGGGGCTTCCAGGAGCGCCCGGGGGCCCATTGAGTCCTTTTCTCCCTGAGAGTCCTTGCCTGCCTGGAGGGCCTTGCTGGCCAATGTTTCCTTTCTCACCTGGAGACAAAAGTCCGATCAGAACCATAGAAAACCGACGGGACATCGCGGCTAAAGTCTTTTCCCAAAAACTGTTAAGGCAAGGGAGTAAAGTAAGAATTTAAAGGTCAAACTCACCTTTAAAATCCACCATGGTGAAATCTCCCTTCTGACCTTTGAACCCTTTGACACCTGGAAATCCTCCCAGGCCCTGCAAACAAAACCATCAACCAGTAAACGGCCCAATCCAACCAGCTGGCCGCTCTCCTCAGACCTATGAGCCTGTGGTCTGGTGACCCACCTGACGTCCGCGCTCTCCTGTGTCTCCGGGTAAACCTTCCACTCCTCTCAGACCCGGGGCCCCTGGAGATCCTGGAAACCCTGGAGACCCCAGGTCTCCCACAAGGCCGAGGGGGCCCCTCAGTACGACTGGGGGGCCGCAAAAACAGTCGCCAGGACTACCTGAAACACAGAGGTAGATTTAAAACATGTGGGGTTCCTCAGGCACTCGTCCTGGGGCCTCTGCTCTTTCTATTAAACCTGATGAGTGTAATAAATGATGACTCACACGACACAAACACAGATATTTACAGTCTTTTTTTAAAGATTAATGTGCAAATTAAACGTGCTCATAAAAAACGTGGATGGAATAAAACAAATAAGAGATGATTGAAGTGTTTTCGTTTAAATTTTCATCTGTTCGTCAAACTAAACGAGCTGAAACTTTCAATCGATTATTAATCTATCAATACGTCCAGACACTGACCTTTGAACCCGAGCAAGCCTTGGACCGCCGGGGGCCCCCGATCACCTGGAGGCCCAGACTCTCCTTGAGCCCCGGGAAGACAGTAACTACCTTAAGCAAAAAACAGGAAGTCAGCAGGACGCAACAGGAAGTGACCGCTTTTGATCATCAATATTATGAAACAAAGACAACTTCAGCGAGCAGATTTAGATATCTTCAGCTTGTGACATCACCAGGTGGTTCTGACGGACAGGTGAGGGAGCTCAGGTATAAAACCACAGGTGTGACACCAACCTGGTCTCCCCTGCTCTCCTTTCAGTCCTCTGGGTCCAGGATATCCTGGTTTCCCAGGTTCTCCAGGTGTGGGTCTGTCTCTGTACACCTGACCTGGATCTCCTTTGTCCCCTCTGGACCCTGCACTTCCCTTCAGACCCTCAGCACCTGCCGGACCTGAAGAGGAACCACAGAAAACTGTATTCATAGTCACGTCGCCTTAAAAATGACGGAATCGTAAATGTGCCGCAAGTACTGACCCGGTACGGATCGGCCGGGACCTCCGGGGGGGCCGTGCATCCCCATGAGCCCCAGGTCTCCTGGAGGGCCCCTGGGTCCGGGGGCCCCGGGGTCTCCAACGTCACCTGGAAGACAACGAGGACGTCAGCCGACAACAGACCGCCGCGACCCGTCAGCTGATGGATCGCTGCGTATTGATCCGTACCTGAGTGTGTGACGACCACGTTCTGGGGGAGGCCTTTGGGACCCAGATCTCCCAGCATGCCCTGCAATAGAACATGTTATTGATGAAGCCACTAAAGCTGAGATGTTCTTATGGTTCTGATGCTCGTTTGTTTTCCTCTCCTCAACCTACGAACGGTCATGTGTTTGGAGTTCCTAGATTACGCAATGAGATGTTTCCTGTGTTTCCTGTGAAGGTGGAGTTTTGTTTTGAAAAGACTAAATTCACACGAGGAGCAGAAAGGTAAAGGAGCTGCTGGACTTCAGCAGGAAACCGAGGAGTAAGTGAACGTTGCGTTTGTTCTTCATCTGCGCCGGAGGTCCAGAAGCCCTCCTGAAAGTAAAGGTAATGATCCGGTATTCATGTACTCTTATGCAGGAATACCCTGTTCTTATAAATCATATGCACAAGCGTCTCTGGTCAGTTTTCAAAGTGACCAATCAGAGGAGCCTCTGGTTATTCCATCCCTGTCTGTGATTGGTCAGACTGACCTTCGGACCCTCTCGTCCAATCAGACCTGGGAGACCTGGACTTCCTGGAATCCCCTGAAACATTAAAACAGGGAAAATATTGGTTTCTGGTTGGCTGAGAGGTCTTTGTATAGTTAGTAAGTCATAGTATGAATAATAATAATAATAATAATTATTATTATTATTGTTATCAGAGCAGCTTTTACATTTTCACAGTCAGCTCACCTTGAGTCCTCTGTTGCCGGGCAGACCAGAGAGACCAGAGAATCCCTGAGACCAACAGACACATTATGTGAGTTTATTATTGATCCCAATATGTTCATGTTTCAATCGGGACGATCAGGATATCGATCAGGAAACCAAAGGTTCTCTCTTTAGTACCGATGTACTCTGATCAACACGGTGAAGGTGGGGTTACTCACTCTGGGACCAGGAAACCCCACAATGCCTTTCTCTCCTTTGGTCCCGGGGAGAGCGTCCAGACCCTGAAACCACAAACATCATCACTGCACGTTCCACACTTAGAACAATCAATAAGTGATCAATAACATATTGTTCTCAATAGATGACATAATGAATAACGCAGGTCAACCAGGTTCCACCGGTTCTTTAAAAGACTCCTCGTCAACACTGTGCTCAGGAGAACCTTATGTTAAGAAGAACCTTGTGTTCAAGAGAACCCTGTGTTCAGGAGAACCTTACATTAAGGAGAACCTTTTGTTCAAAAGAACCCTAAGCTCAGGAGAACCGTATGTTCAGTAGAACCCCGTGCTCAGGAGAACCCAAGGTTCCGTTAGCAGATGTTCCAGATGTCGGATCAGATCTCTGAACTCACCGGCAGACCTGGCCTTCCACAGACTCCTTTAGGCCCCTGAGTGCCCTGGAGAACCAACAGACCCAACATGAGAAACAACAGAACAGCACAGTAGAACCACAGTAGAACCACAGTAATTAACAGGATTAGAAGGTATGCAGCTGTAATCTGATTGGCTGTAACCGGCTGAAGTCCCGCCCACCTGCTCTCCTTTCAGGTACAGGTCTTCTGGAGGGTCCACGTACTCAAAGGGCCCCGGCGGCCCCTGGAGGCCCTGATCCCCCTGCGGACGACACACAGTACTGAACTAGTACCACAGCACTGCACAGTACTGCAATACTACTAGAAGAGTACTACTGCTGAAGTTGACCTCAGACAGTAAAAAGTAAAACAATCTGAATATTTGTACCTCGTCTCCTTTCTGTCCCGGCAGAGATCGACCTTTTTCTCCCTGAAAGATATATATTAATAATTAATATTTTAATTATTGTATTTATTAAATTATTATTTCTAACAAATATATAACATTTACTTTATTTCCCTCTGAGATGTAGTGAAGTACAAGTAAGAAGTATAAAGTAGCAGAAAATTTAAATAAACAAGTCAAAGTATGTCAAGTAAGTACAATACGAGAGTACATGTACTTATACTACTTACAGGCGCGCCCCTGGAGCCGGGCAGACCAGGGAGACCCTGTAGAGACATGTACACACTGTGAGTACATTCACAAACACTGCATTGACATGTATTTCCAGTATCACAGTAACTGTGTTTTAAGAAGGTAATACTTCTCATCAGTAGTAATAATGTGTATTTGTTGTGTTTGTACTCACGTTGGTCCCGTCGAGTCCTGGAGGACCCAGAACCCCCAGCGGACCGGGCAGACCCAGTTCACCCTGCAGGCAGAACCCTCTCAGTAAAAGTACACACACCAGAGTAGAAGTACTCACGATGCAGAAAAAAAAACTAATTTAATGGTTTTACAGAAAGTCCTTCCTTCCTGCTGCTGCCAGGCTGCACAACCAGCTGAGCTCTCAGGAGAGCAAGAACACTTAAACACCTAAACACTTAAACACCTAAACACTTAAACACCTAAACACTTAAACACCTAAACACTTAAACACCTAAACACTTAAACACCTAAACACCTAAACACCTAAACACCTTAACTAAACACTTAAACACCTAAACACTTAAACACCTAAACACCTAAACACTTAAACACCTAAACACTTAAACACCTAAACACTTAAACACCTAAACACTTAAACACCTAAACACTTAAACACCTAAACACCTAAACACCTTAACTAAACACTTAAACACCTAAACACTTAAACACCTAAACACCTAAACACTTAAACACCTAAACACTTAAACACCTAAACACTTAAACACCTAAACACTTAAACACCTAAACACCTAAACACCTAAACACCTTAACTAAACACTTAAACACCTAAACACCTAAACACCTAAACACCTTAACTAAACACTTAAACACCTAAACACCTAAACACTTAAACACCTAAACACTTAAACACCTCAACACTTAAACATCTAAACACTTAAACACCTAAACACTTAAACACCTAAACACTTAAACACCTCAACACTTAAACACCTAAACACTTAAACACCTCAACACTTAAACATCTAAACACTTAAACACCTAAACACTTAAACACCTAAACACCTAAACACCTAAACACCTTAACTAAACACTTAAACACCTAAACACTTAAACACCTAAACACTTAAACACCTAAACACTTAAACACCTAAACACTTTAACACCTAAACACTTAATCACTTAAACACTTACACACGTAAACACCTAAACACTTTAACACCTAAACACCTAAACACTTAATCACTTAAACACTTACACACGTAAACACCTAAACACTTTAACACCTAAACACCTAACACCTTAACTAAACACTTAAACACCTAAACACGTAATCACTTAAACACTTAATCACTTAAACACCTAAACACTTAAACACGTAACAACTTTAATCACTTTAATCACTTTGGTTACGCTCATCTGGTGCAATATAGTATACACTTAAGTACTTATATACTTTTTCATTCCGTCTGTATATTTAATATTACTACTGTATACTTCTTTACTGCTTTATTACTGTTTTACTGTTTATTTATATTTCCTGATGTTTTAATTTGTGTTTAACCTGTACTTTAATCTCAGATTAATAAAGGACTTTTTTTATCTTATCTTATTTTATAAATGTTATACTTATAGTTAAATGCAAGTACAAATATATACTTTTTCATTTAATTTAAACAAAAAACAAACATATCAGAATCTTGAAAGAATATTATTTTATTATATTATGAACTTGAAGTGAAAATAAACTACGAGAATATTATTTATCTGCTAAAAAAAATATAAAACATTTCAGATGGAAAATACAAATAAATTCTCACTTTTGAAAAGTGTGTTTTGAAAGTAAAAGAAAAACCCAGAGAAGTACAAGTACAACACGGGTGAAGTTTTTTCTCACCTGCCGACCAGGAAGTCCACCAGAGCCCACGTCTCCCTGAACACAACACGAGTATCAGTGTACAAATACTACCTTAAAATACAACGTTACAGGGTCAAAACATCCTGTAATACCTGAGCTTCTGTGGAAAGAAATACTTTTACCATTTAGAACATTTACTCAAGTACATTCATGACGTACTTGTACATTACCTGAGTATTTCCACTTTCTACTTTCCAACTACTGTTGTACTTAAACTGTACTACATCTCAGAGGTACATGTTGTACTTTATACTGTACTACATCTCAGAAGTACTTTGTACTTACAGGTACTCCAGGGTACTGTATGAAG
>NW_027175906.1:0-24428 GCF_023055335.1 Clinocottus analis
AATCCTCTTTCAATGAGTCATGCTTTTGCAGCTCGTGGTGAGTGAGCTATAATATACCAGGAGGTAGATCAGTTATAGAAATATTCTGCTGAGGGTCTGAACTGTCTCACCTGCGTGGAGCCACCTGCGGCCCCACCTTCATCCCACCTGCATCCTCCCCGGCTCTCTGCGCTGGCTGGGACTCTTGTAGCGAAGCCTCCTGGACACGCACAGGCCTCACGGCCTCCGACGCGCGGTCACATGCGTGTGCTACACTGTTAACAGTCACACCTGCACCAGCCGCGACATGCCCTCTGTCAGTGTTTTGGCGGATTGAAGCGCTCGGCGTGGCGGCCATCTTCGCAGGAAGTGGGGGAGCGGGGGCTTTTGAGGATTTGGTTTTTGCTTGAGATGCAGCGTCTTTATCAGCAGCCTGTGACGCGACTGGAGGCCACTTTACTGCACCAGTATTACCAGAGGTGGTTGAATCCTCTTGGGCTGCATCTTCAACGTCATCAAATGGATTCAAACTATAAACGTTAGAGACTTGTTTCGCCTCCGAGCCACATCCACGGGAAAGGTCATCAGAAGACAGGGGTGTTTTGTGTTCAGAGGAAGGCTCTTCCTCCACAGAGCGAGGTCTAGTTGGAGCAGTACGTTTACCGTGTCTCGCTACATTTGAGGTTTCTTTTGCGGCACAGCTTTGCGTCAAGCTCTGGGTGTTCTTCTTCTCCGCGGAAGACCTATTTGCGATCGTTTGTTCCGAGCGCCGAGGGAGAACGCTGACGGTTTTGATGTCTTTGTCTTTGCTCTTCTTGTTAATTTGGGCCAGCTGTTGTGTCGCTGCGTCCGGCTCCCTCTGGCCGCGTCTCTCAGCTGGATTCCTTCCTGGAGGCTGAGGAGCCGGTCGCCTCTCCCGTTGGGTGTTGATAGTGTCCTTTTCATCAGAGGAAATGGGCTCGCTTCCTACCGACGAGGCCGCAGATTGAACTCTGGAAATGAGACACGGACTTCATGAGATTAAAGCGTATGCCTGCGAAGAATGACAAAAGATAACTTTTCTCGAATGTTAAAATTGAGAAAAGATATGAAAATCTCGTCATAAAAAAAAAGAAAACTAACAATGTCGTTGAGAAATTAGAGAACAAGGAGCACACATGAAGACAATGTGATGGATTGAGATGCAATAAAGAATTACATCTTCTAAAATACCATCCCGAGATCACCCATACTTTTACATGTCACCTGCTTTAATGAGCTGAGACTGTGCTACACACAAACAATGCTAGTGTCATGACGGTGTCAGCTTTGGGCTAAGTTTAGAAAGAGAAGTGCTGAGTGGAACTGTTGCTGTGACTGACTAGAAATCGATGTAACGCGAGTCATTACCGTGTGCAGAAAAGGTTTTCTGAATGCAATGATCTTAGTTTTTCAGATTTTAATTCCGTTTCACACGGCTGGACTGGATTGACGTATATTCTCACCTTTGCTGGACAGTTGGCACCTTGGCTGTGCTGCTGCCGGCTCCGGCAGGTGAGTCAGGAATCTCCTCAAAAGGATTGTTGGAAACGTTTTCATCAAATGGATTAGTCGAGGTGACTTCTGCGGGGCGGTCCACGGACACTTTCTGGACACTTTTCTTCCCTGCAGCTTTGTGCTTACTTTTGTTGTCCTTCTGCTCTACTGCTTCCCTTGTTAACTTCTCCTTTTCCTTCTTTCTGGCCTCCTCTTCTTTCCTCTCCCTTTTAGCTTTCTCCTCTTCCTCTCTTTTAATGCTCTCCTCTTCCTCAATCCTTTTCCTCTCTTGTTGTTGTAGTCTCATTTTCTCCACAACCAATCTCTCATTTTCTTCCCTATGGTTCTCCTCTTCCTCTCGTCTCCTCATCTCCTCTTCCTCCATCTGCTTTCTTTCCTTCTCAATTCTCCTTTCTTGTTCTTCTCGTATCCTCTTTTCCTCTGCCAACTGTGCACGCTCTTTTTCTTGCCTCTTAACCCTCTCTTCTTCCTTCCTACTTTCTTCCTCCAACCTTATTCTTTCTTCCTCCTCACATCTAATCTTCTCTTCTGCCTTAATCCTTTTCCTGTCTTCCTCCTCTAGTTTCCTCTTTTCCTCCACCAATCTCTCACGTTCTTCCTTTTCCCTTCTGGCTTTCTGCTCTTCTGCCTTCATCCTTTCTTCCTCCTGTAGTTTCATCCTTTCTTCTACCAACCTCTGATGTTCTTCCTTTTCCCTCCTAGCCTTCTGCTCCTCTTCTTTCTTAATTCCTTCCTGATACTCTCTTTGTCTCCTTTCTTCTTCCTCAAGTCTTCTCTTTTCCTTGCGTTTCTCTTCTTGTCTTTTCATCATCTCCTCTTCCTCTCGTCTCTTCCTCTCTTCCTCAGCCATCTCCCCCTCCTTCCTGATCCTCTCCTCTTCACTTAATTGAGCTTCTTCAATCCTTCGTTCCTCTTCCTCCAGTCTCTTTTGCTCTGCTAATTTACGCTCCTCTTCTTGCTCCCTTACTCTCGCTTCTTCCTCTTGTCTCCTCTCTTCCTGAGCCCTTTCCTCCTCCATCCGAATCCTTTCCTCTTCCTCCTTTCGGCTTCTTTCTTGTTCCTCAAACCTCCTCTTTTCCTCACGCTCCTCTTCTTGCCTTCTCACCATTTCCTCTTCCTTTACTCGTTCTTCTTCCTCCAGTCTCTTTTGCTCTGCTAATTCACGCTCCTCTTCTTGTTCTCTTGCTCTCTCCTCTTGTCTCCTCGCTTCCTGAGCACTTTCCTCCTCCATCCTGATCCTTTCCTCTTCCTCCTTTCGGATCCTTTCTTGTTCCTCAAACCTCCTCTTTTCCTCACGCTCCTCTTCTTGCCTTCTCACTACTTCCTCTTCCTTTCGTCTCTCTTCAAGAATCCTCTCCTCTTCCTCCTTTCTGGCTCTCTCTTCTTCAATCAGCCTCTCTTGTTCCTGCAGTCTCATTTTTTGCTCTGCCAATCTGTCACACTCTTCTTGTTCTCTCTTTACCCTCTCCTCCTCTTCTTGTCGTTGTCTCCTCTCTTCCTCCACCCTCCTAATCCTTTCTTCTTCCTCCCTTTTAACATTCTCTTCTTCAGTCCTCCTATCTTCTTCCTCTTGTCTCCTCGTCTCATCAGCCAACCTCTCAAGCTCTTCTCTTCTCCTAACTCTCTCCTCCTCTTCTTCTTTTCTCCTCATCTCCTCCATCTGAAGCTTTTCCTCTTCCTCCCTTCTGAGCTGATCCGCATCCTCTTTTATGTTCTCCAATTCCTCTTCCTCTTCTTCTGTCCATGGCGAATATTGCCTCACGCCCCTCAGTGAATCAACAGATGGAGGGGAGCTTTCAGGGACATCCTCCATGGATCCGTGGCCTGAACTGGCCAGACTGAAGTTGGAGCCGATGCGAGAGGCTCGGGGCGGCGGCTCCTCGCAGTAAACATGGCTGCCGTTGATGCACACGTTACTCGGTTCCGCTGCAGCGCCGTGTTTTTGTTGACCAGAGGGGGCGTCTTTGCCGTCTGAGCTGTTTGAGCGTTTATGTATCAGGAACTTGAACTTCTTTTTACCTGGAGGGACATGGGAAAGTTAAGATGCATGTATGTAATGACAGAGTGCAAGAGAAAATAAACGACTAAATTGGAGTGGAGCAAATTAAAAACTTTTGATCCCAACCTTCAGAGGAATCCACATTTAGACCAGACGACTGGCTGCCGCTCAGCGAGAGGTTCTTTGCCGTCAGAACGGTCATGGACTGAGACATGTTCTTCTGCAGGTTCGACTTGTGGGAAAACAAAGACTTCATCTTGAGTTTCTTCTTTTTCTCGCCCTTGCCCGCCGCTACCTCACCGTTCCCCTCCTCGTCGCTGTCTGTCAGAACTTGGGGGAAGGCTGGCACCAGGTCAGACGCGGAGTCCGACTCCTTTTTCTTGCCGCGAACTTTGTCCTTGAACTTGCCGATGCGAGATCTGGATTTGCCAGAAGCGGAGAGATCAAACATGCTGGCAGTCATGTTGTGTCTCATGAACTGGATGTCCAAAAGCACCTCTCCTCTGTCCTTGTCTGCCTTGCCAGTCTTGTCCAACAACTTAAACCATCTGTTGAAGAGAAGCATCTTATGAGAATAGCTTTTTTTGAAAGCACGTTAAGAGATATCATTCTAAAATGGATGACAAATTATTTCAAAAGTAAAGAACACATGATATTTATTTTTCTGGATGTCATTAACTTCTATTTTCCATGTTGACTCTTGAAAGGTTAAAAACATTCTCAGACCTGCAATAACAGTTGATCCCAGTGGAAATAAAACTTTTAAAAATCCAGCATATAAAGAGAAACGCACTGAACGGCTGCAATGAATCATAGACACTAAAAGAGATTCATGACCAGTATGTTGAGGTTTGGACCTCGTCAACGTCTTTATGGAAACTATTATCCATCCAGTCGCGAATAGAGCACGACTCAGCAGCCACTTGAATGTTTTTGGAAAGTCGGAGGATCTAAAGCACAACCAGCAAACTGACCACGAAGGAAAACTTTTTCTTTTTTTTTAAATCACAATAATAATTACACGGTTCTGCCTGTGACAGACGCTCACGTCGGGAAGTTATGAATGCTTGTACTGTTTATGCTTTTTTTTTTTTTAACCAATATTTTGGGACATTTTCATCCTGGGTCTCAGATCTTTAGGACTAGACTTGGCATAGAGTGATACCCAGCAGGCTTTCTGATGACTCGCTATGCTTTGGAGACACACGTGATGTTCAACCTTGTGCATGAAGTGCTTGTTCTAAAAACATCCAACCCGGCAGCGGTCGGCCCCCTTCAAGGAGTTTTTAGCTGACAAGATGAGTCTCTGCAAAACTTACACTGGTCATGTTCACAGGAAGCCAATCTGCTATTGTTAAACCATGTAGAAAAACCTAAACAAAGTCAACAAAGCATCCACTGAGACCAGGTTGCGTCAACTTTGCAAAGCTTCTGAACCTGCGTCACGGCCCAACACGGACAGGAGGGTCTCAGAATAAGCAGAATACTTCAACAGAACAACGAAAAGAAGCAGTCAGCATATAAAGTGCCGATCTGGCAGAAATCTGAGGTCAGCTCACCACTAAACAAACAACTCCCAACTGAAATCTGGATTCCTGGGGAAATGAGGAAATGAGGAAGGGCCCGTGGGGGCATTTCTGTGTCTGTTCTTGCAATGTGAAAAAAAAAAGAAAAGTTGCCTTCAAAATGAACAGATTGTTATGAAATGTAGCTTTAAAAACAGACGGAGCATTAAGTAAAGTCGTCTTCTAAATATATGACATATTGTGTTCATGTGCCATAAACAGTATTTTCTAACCCTCATTTTTACATAACTCTTCTCTCAGAGATGCAACGAGTATAAAATATAGATGCAATACATTCTTCTTGGTGGTACAGAAGACAATACGATGTGGAGATTCTCCTCCCTCAGCACTGCTTCACATGTGTTGCAATAACAAATTATAGAGGGAAATGTCTTTTTCAGGAAACTGACAAAGAGGTGAGAAAGCAGTCACAGCAGTCTCCCCTGCTGCTTATGAGTAATGTGATGAGATCTGCAAGTTTCAGGCCTTGCCAATATAAATATGCCACCGAGGGACATCTTCACAATTTGCCTGATGAATGGCCTTCAACAAAGCACTGCTAGATCGATATTGCGTGCATGCATCATGCAAATGTCGAGTGTTGTGCAGCTGTTATGTTCTCACCCTCATGCACAGTGACATGTGCGGTACAAAGTTATGGAAAAAAAATAAAAAAATTGAATCCAATCCCTCAGCTTCATTGGCAAAGTAAGATTCTAGTCAATACAATTCCTCTCCCAAATCAACATGGCCTGACAATATAATAATATAATAGAAAAGGACCGCTGATGTTCCAAAGCATAGTATAGTATGCAGGGACTGGACGCAAAGTAAATTGTATATAAAGAGCAAATAGGGATAGATAAATGATCGCCTTAAAGCTGCATTAGCTAATTCAGGGCAGCAGAAACAGGTTGTGAACTCAACACAAGCCTCTTTACACATTCAGCACACACAGAGCAACATGTTTCTGACCCTCTGGTAGAGGGAAGTCCAATATTCACTCATGCTTTGGTTGCCACCAACACCTGATGGAAATACCTAGTCAGCTGCTAAATGCTTCCCTGGCTTCCCCAGCTGGTCGCTAACTTCTCTTCTTCTGACGTCTGTTTGCCACGGGGGAAGCGAATGTAGCATGCAGATGTTTTGAGAGCTTTGAACGCAGAAAACTGCTTCCTGCTTTGGCTGAAAACAACAGTACTAGGAGCAGTGAGTGGACCAAACCAGTGGAAGTAGGGAGTTTGGTAATAATTCCCATTATTACAAATAGTCAGTTATTAAAAATAAAACTACAGATTTTTAGCTTCTTTTAAAATAACTTACTGCTTTACTGTACACTCTAGCATAGTATGATAGCGTTAGTAATTGAGTTATTTGTAACCAAGCCGTTTTTAGAATGTAGCATCAGTATAATATTAGTGTTTAGTACTTATTAAGAATGTACTTCAGCAGCCTACGCATACTAAACTATATTATAAATGTCATATAGTATACTAAAAATGTACTACATGAATCACAACCCTGACCTTTGAACAACTACTTCACTGATGCCAACAGATGTGACATTTACACCAATGAATCCTTATGAAGTAAAAAAAAAAAATAAATAAAAAAAAGAGAAGGAAGCTATAGTTCAGTTTACACAGAGGGGAAGTTGCAAAAGTGTTGGGGCGTTAGCTGGTCGGTAGTAAGCAGTGTGCAGGATGAGGAATGAAAAGTGGCTTTCACTTAACAGGGACTGTATGATAACGATGAAAAAGATGCCCTTCAATCCGGTAATCTCACACCCGTGTGAAGAGTTGACAGAGTGTTCTTCTGGACAGGACAGAAGGATAACGCATGACTCAACATTTTGTAAATACATTCTACTTTCTGCACACACACTTCCTTCCTTCTGAAGCCTGAGCTCCAGATAAGACTGTCTGACTCAAGCACATCTTATCACAGAGCACAGCTGTTGCGAGTGCCAAAAGAGCCGTCCGAGTGAGTAAAACAACTCAACAGTGACAATGTCCAAAGGACCAGAACAGTCCAGGACTCATTGTATCAGCACACTCCCACGAGAAGCCAAAATTAAAGCCTGTGCAAAGCAACCGGAGCGACACGTTAAAGAAATTCCCTTTCCAACAAAAATCAATCACAATGTCAAAGAAAGATAAACTTGCAGTGAAGCCGGTTCAAATGGCAAAAAGCTGTAACTGAGACTTGTCTTAGAGCAGGTTTCTTAAGATCGCCACACTCTAATAATAATAATAATAATAATAATAATAATAGTGTGAGGCTTTTACATCTGAAGTCCCATTGTTCTATATCCAGGTGTCACAGTGCAGATCCTCTCAGGCCTGACGGCAGATTTTGAGAAGAGGCACTACAATAAATGTCATTCACGTTGTCTGTTGTCTCACTGACGTGGGCTTTATGATGCTTTTGCAGTTGGAAAATAGACATTTCATGAAAAAAAAAAGCACAGACACTAAATAAATTCCCATGTTCTGTCTCAAGGTTTCTGAATACTGTCAAGTGACGACTTTGCTCACAGCAGTGACTTCTTTCGCAAACAACACGCGTCCAAAGAGCAGAAGTTGGTGGACTCTACTCCTGTTGCAGTCGAGTGGCCGCTCATATAACACGCGTGTCCGTCGTAGGTCAGCACAGACACAGCGGTTTCGCTCGGAAAAACTGACCTTGCAAGACCGTCTGTTGGCATCATTGTTTGCCTTTCATAGATTAAAAAACAGCCAGGAATGTGAGGCTGAAGCTGGATTCAGCCCTCAGAATCGAGGTGCATTCTCCGAGCTCACGTGGGAAAGATCAACAGAAATCAAAGTTAAGCATTTACTCGGCTGACACACACACACACACACACACACACACACACACACACACACACTATGAATCTTTTTACTGAAGCAGGTTGACAGATTGCTTTGTTTCATGAAAGGTTTGCTTGAACATGATCAGACAGCACATCTATATTGTTTGATGAAAAACAAAACATGAGCAGTGAACATCCAATCTGGCCTCGCTATAGACTACACAACTCATGAGATGACCCAAAACATCAAACAAAGCAGACAAACTGTACGTGTGTGTGTGTGTGTGTGTGTTTAGGCTTTTGTATAACACCAGTCACATGACGGGGTACTCACATTCTCAGAAACAGCTTAACACAAAGCATGTTTTATTCTCACTGAACTGACATGGCTGTAAAATCTTGTTTTTAACACATTTTAACCAGAATATATTGAATTAAAATGTGACACCTCTTCTTTAAACAAACAGACAGTAGAGCATAGTATCTTCTTAAAAAGGAGCAGGTTGCCATTACAGGTTGCAGTTACTGAGACCATATAGTACCAGCAAGGGCCGTAGAACCGGTTTGCTGCAGTCAATTTCTTCACCTACTTTGCCGGGTGTGAATGCGGCATAACAAGAATCTGAACGCTTCTTTTTCCTGACAGAAATGTGCTTTATTAAAAGGCGCAGTGAGGCGAGGTCTGGGTCTTCTTTGGGGTATGCTGTATGTTGTTGACAAGCTCGCTCATTGAAAGAGTGAATGCTTTGACTCGAGTCTTTTGCCTGAGTAGGTAATGCTGATTGGCTTCCTTGAAGGCTGCTGCCAGGGGAACAAATCCCTTAAACTGCACCGGAGCGAGTGAGCAACATTCAGAAGTCAAACCCACCAAAGAGAGAGGGTGTGTTTTTGTGTAGTGATGCATGGCTGTGTGCGTGTGCTCAAATACCTCACCTTAGTGGCAAAAAAGGTGCAAATATCCTGGGAACTCACTTCCAAAGTGTCTTTTCAAATGCACAGATTAAGGGAAAGATATTCACTTGGAAACATTAATCAACCGTGATGCAGATAAAAATAAAAGCCAAGTGTTTCGTTTCATGCCTCTCCACGTTTCCCTCATTTACCTTTGAGAGCAAGAGTAACATTTCACGTAAACTTGCATAGTGCATAGACTAGTTTTTAGTGTAGAGGACTGGCAAAAACCGACAGGACATAACAGTGTGTTTGATGCCCAGATTCCTTAAACATGCAGTGATCATGTGGGTTATCTTAGATAAGCAACACCTTTTCTGTCCTCAGGTGCAACTACAGAGGCATTTAATTCCTTAAAGAAACTTCAATAGGAGTATTTTCTTTGCACCACTGGGCTACCCCACCAGGAGAAAAGCTCAAAGATGCCTCCTTTAAATTTGAGTTAGTGCCATTTATTTGGCAGAGGCTTAAACAGTATGCATTGATTAGCTCATTTCCAAAAACTGAACATATTTTAGTTTGGGCCGTTGGTCGTAGGATTACAGACAGTCTGGGACTTTGTGATGAACAGTTTGGCTACTTGCTGACACTTCAGAAAGTCATTTGTATGACAGTTGGTTGCCCTTTCAAACCATCCATCATTTCTTTGTATGACCTTCAAACTTCCTGTCGTGTGGACTTACTCCGTTTTCTCGCGGGTTTTGTCTTCCCCGAGCTGCAGCAGGTTGACCACAGCCTGTCCGAGCAGCTTGTCTGGCCCCACCAGGGCCCGGTGCAGGACGTGGACGTGCAGCGTGCCGCGCTCCTTGCCGCCGCCTCCTCCTCCTCCTCCTCCTCCTCCGCCCAGCGGCGGCAGGTCGAAGGTGGCCTCCTCCCGCCACGCCGGTGCCACGCTCTTCTCCACCACCGAGGTCTGAAACTTCTCCTTGCCAACTTGCATGACCGCGTACGCATCGTTGGTGCCGCTTTTCCCCTTGATCCGGAGGCCCCTGGCTTGTTGCACCGTTACCTGCGCGCTGGTGGGACACCACTGCTGCTCCGCCAGAAGCATCGCGACACCACTTGTTGCGGGATTAGTCAGCAAACAGCGCGCAGAAATTTAATTCCGGGACGGAACGAGGCCACGTCGACCGGGTCAGGGCGAGACTGTGTGGGCAGGAGCGAGGAAAAGTGTTCCCATGAGCTCCGGTGAATTTGAGGAAACAGCTGATTGGGCGTGGTTACACCGAGAGGGGTCCTTGGTTCAAGAGACACGCCCTCCAGATTAACAGATCACATGGAAGGATTTTGACCCACTGCTTGGGCCATTCACACCACAGCCACCATTTACTGGAGCCAGCAGGCCCCACCTGCTCCGTGTTGACACCTGTCAGAGTGCGTCAGCATCAGACTCTCAAAAGAAAGACTGGACTGAATGAGTGATTTGGGTACTGACTCAAATTGACAGTTTTTAATGGTCACAGTCCCTCAGTTCAATCTTTTTTCTCACTTAAGACATGTTCATGTTCTGTGTAGTCGCAGCTCCATCTATTCTTACTGAACATCTTTCTGATCTAGGCCTGCAAACATGAGACCTCTGTTCTTGTTGTGACATGGAGAGGAAACACAGGATACCTGACAAGCCCGTGACAGGCGATAGGGTTCATACGGTTGGATTCAGGTTCACATGCAGCTCCAGTTTAAATCGTAATCAGCTGGGCAGAAGCAAGGTGTCTGCGTGGATTTCAGATGGATTGAATGCTCTGTGGTTGATACCTATATTTACCTCAATGCATGCTGAGATAAACCCCTCAATTTCCATGAGCCTGAGCAGGATAAAGGTATAGAAAAGTATGTATTTATACTAATGCTTTGTATGTGTTGCTCATGCCACATTACACAAGATGGATGTCTGAAGCCTGACTCCTGCTGTTGAAGAAAGGAAACAAAATGCATAATGGGTCAAGTTCCCATGCCTCGCTCCATTTCTCAAACACACCAAAGACAGACTTTCCTAACAACCTGAGACAAATAACATGGAAACCTACATTATTGTGACTTACATTGTGCACCAGGCCCCCCCTGGTGTCCAGCAAAGATTAACGGCAAAAACACATTTAGAGCCTTGAGCCAATTAGCAAAGTGACGCACAAGAGTTGGCGCTGCCACCGTCTGACAGTGACGTAACCTGTTCAAAGAATCTCTGAGATCATTCACAAAGAAGTCAGTGCTTTATTGTGATGTACAAAAAGCTCACCTGGCAGCAAAAAGGAGGCAGGAAAAGTGGGTTCACTAAAGGGCTTTGGTCTGTGAACAATTTGCATGTGCATGTCTCTAAATGTCTGAGCTTCCTGTACTGTAAGTGTAACCATTCTCCGAATTTCACATCATACAAACAATGTGAATAAATATATATTTTACACCACTAAAAACACAAGTATCAAATTATAAAAACACGTTTCTACCACTCAGAGTCTCTCTGTTAAAAGCTCTTCTTTTGTTAATTCATATTTCATACATTTACTGTGTCCTCATTGTCCATTTGTGGAAGCTGGATTCTTTCATCCTCTTCTTGATTTGTATCCTCTGAATGTGTGTTGTCCCTTTCGTCCCCCTCCTCCTGCTCACCAACAAGAACTTTACTGTAAAGTTTCTGCTGCTCTTCCTTAAAAGCGTCTTTCACTTTCGCTCGTTTCAGACCTCCGTCCCTGAGAGCACACAGGAAGGAAACAAAAATAGTATCAAACCTGATCTATAAATCTGAAGAAGAGCATTAGATCAAAACTTCACTTGTGGATATGCCAATAAATTGCATTTAAGGAAGCAACTGTTCAGTGTGCAGACCTTTGTTTATGTTTTCTTTGCTGTCTTCTATTGGTCACGCATCTGCCTTCAACAGTATTTAGATGTATGCTACGAGTTGTGTAAATGTTTTATGAAGACTGTTTAAACAAAACAATGAATTCTCCAACATTTGAGGTTTGACAGGCAGAGTTTATGAGAATTAGAGGTCTATACTATTTATCTTGATGAATGTCTAATATTCACATAACATTAGAGGATGGAGACGCACATACATTGTATTTCTTTTTGCAGATTTTTTAAAAATTCATTCAAAATACATTTGAATAGAAACTTAGCGAATGACTCACCAAATGAGATCCACTAATCCTCCTTGTGCAGCTATGGCTGCTTTCACTCTGTTGGCAAACTGCACCGCATCCTCTCCTTCCTACACAAAGACAATGAAAAAAAAAGAAAAGTACTCCAGTAGAAGTTGCATCACTCATTTTCATAATACAACATATTTCATGGAAAGGTTGAGTTAAAGAGTTTCACCTCTCTGTTCATCGGCGGCAGGTACCAAACGCTGCAGACAATGGCCCAACTGCTCATCATCCTCAGCAGATAACACACCAAGCCAAACTTACTGCTGTTCCAGAAAGCGTCCCCAAACCGAGGATCATACTGCAAGACGGACACAAAGCCACATCCCGCGTAGGTAAGAGCAAAACGAGTAGAAAGGAAGAAAAAGACAAAAGAAAGTTCCTACCTTAATGGCAACTGGATAGACTGTGCAGGCAATTTCAAAGATACCTTTTTTAAACATCATCACAGATGTGTTGTTGATGCAAGTACCTGTGGAAGACACGGTGTGGAGCTCTTTAAACAACAGATGCTGCGCTCCGCTCGACAGGTGCACTTATCAGTCTTTCTCTTTTGTATATTAGATTGTGTCTTCACTTGTTGTACTGTATGCAAAGATTGACTGAATAAAACACACACAATAAAGGATATGTTATTATTATTATTACTATTAATATCATCATACACACCCTCAGGGAAGATCAGAATGGGCTGCTTTGTTTTGTCAGCAACATGATCGCTCAGCCTATAATGACAAAGAAAGTAATACAATTGTGGATACTCTTCATATCTCTCTCTCTCTCTCTCTCTCTCTCTCTCTCTCTCTCTCTCTCTCTCTCTCTCTCTCTTTCTCTCTCTCTCTCTCTCTCTCTCTCTCTCTCTCTCTCTCTCTCTCTCTCTCTCTCTCTCTCTCTCTTAAACCTAATTTAAACCACGTACACTAACTTTATACGAACATATACAGGGATGAACTAAATATTTGATGTACTATATATCAAAACACACTGATCTGAACATCTTAAATGATAAGTGGGACAGACCATAACGCCAACACTGAGAAGATGCATTGTTACCTTTTGGCCACTAGGTGTCTGTCTTTGACTTCTGATCTTTCAAACCAGATGTGAGGAGAGGATTTGGTCATGGCTTGCTGGATCATTCCCATCAACCCTCCATGCACCTGGCCAACCTGAGGGACGAGTTTGGCTCAAAAACAACGCCTCTACACATCTGTAATTTGTCATAATCTGTAATTCTAATGAAGACCGAACACAGACACTCACAAAGACATTGAGAGACACACAAACACTTCTACCATCGAGTAGCGGCCATCATTGGCCAAGATAATGACATCAATAGGCGTTGTGTGATTAGACACACAGATACCGCCAGTCTTTGGTTTGTTCTCTCTGAAATTAAACAAGTATGTTTGAGATACAGACACACAATTTGGTGACGTGTAACTAGACATCATACACACTTGAACCATTATGTTCCTTGAAATGGAAAGATTTGCAAAAAGCTGTGAATTTGAGAATATTACTGTTCTGATAATGAAAATGAATTCAACATTTGATATGTTGTACCTGTTATGATAGGTGATGATTGCTGTGAGAGCTCTCACACAGATGCGGTAACACATCAGATGAACCTTCTCACATAGATAGAACCTTAACCTGGAGACATACAGCATAATCCCACAGTAATTACTGCAGTCCCCTTCGGATGTATACTTCAAGGGCCAAAATACTGAGACAGTCATGACGATTATGATCATTTTTCTAAGCTTGGTACAGGGACGTGACTTCACGTACATGCTTGGACTGTTATGAGAATTAGGTGACACTTACTTTTTATTTGGTAAAAGACCAACCAAAGCAGTGAAGACAAGAAGCAGACTAATACCAGTGGCCGCCAGAGTAACCCTGCAGGAAAAAAAGAACGTATCGCTGGCTCGAGATTGAACCGATTGTTCACACTTTCGCAGCTTTCGCAAGATGAGATGAATCTTACTGCCTCTGCAACGTAACCTGTGTTGTGCTGCTCTGACCTGACAGGCAGCAGGACGCCGTAGCGGATGAGAATTCCCAGGCCCCACAAGACAGTAAGTCTCATACTGAAATGATGGAAGTTGTAGTTGCTTCTAGTCAGCAAGTTCCAGGTCTCAAGTTCCTGGGCCGAAAAGCGCTTCGTCACCTCGTCATCCAAGATGCTCTCCACACCTCTCCGGCAGAAGAAGAAGATGTCCACCATCTCAAACTCCGGTTCTGAAGGCAGACCGCCTGCAGAACCTCGGACCTCCAGGAGCTCTTGCTGCAAGGACGATGGTTGCGCTTTGGCTATGATTCCTACAACGAGAACAAAAGGTAGAAAGACATACATTTGAGTTATTGGTCAAAGTAATACAGGCTCTAATACTGTAAGCGTGAATGACTGATGGATATCGAAATATTACTTGTTTACCATTGCTGTATGGTTTATAGAGTTGCTGATTCTTCTCCTTTGCTTCCTTCTCTATTCGTGAGGTTGCCCACTAAATTTAAAAGAAAAAAAAAGCACTCAGATAACTAGTTCAGAAAACTACATTACTAATTGTGTTGTTTGCAGTAACGTTTACATCCAGCAAGATAAAAGGAACTACTGCTGACGAGCAGTAATGAAGTTGGCAGTAATACACACTGCTGAGTGACAGCTCTGCAACACACAACATATTTTCCTGTTAAGCTTGTAGCTGAAAAACACATTCAACACCATTCTGCTACATTCCACTACTACATACACATGGTCCTATAGCAACCTCAGACTTATTGCATGAAGCTGAGATGATTGACACTAAAGGTTTTCTAGCGTTGCAAGATAGGCTGATTTAGATGTAGATAGCCCACTAAGGCCAGCCAACCAGACATGAAGCTTCCTGTTTTCCCATCTGGGAATACAACCCAGCTGTTCCTTGTAGGAGTTACCCAGAACTAAATTAAGATAGAAGAACAGTGTGGGTGGTACAGATTAAATAACGATACCACATATCATGTCAGTGAGCTAAAATTGTTGTGATGCTGCCATGTCACAGGTGGAATTTTACCATACACAAAGGCAGTGCAATACCAGCTCCATATTCCTCCCTAAATAAGCTCTTTGGGTTGAAATCAGTCTAGTAGGTCTGATGTTTTTTTTGCTGGACAAAATGCCAGAGACCTGACAAAGCAAAGAGAAATGGAAGGAGGGGATCTTTGGAGCAAAGCCATATTTGGCCGCATAGGTTTAAGATGAACCTGATTGACAGTTACTTCAAACAGACCAGCTCTAAGGGCTCAAACACGGCCTTGGTAAAACAGTCAGCAATTCTGCTCACACAACACGTGTGTCCATAATTGTCAACTTTTATCGTGATTACCATAATCCTGAGTGTGGAACAACAACAACTACCGCAGCTGTAGGACCACAGGGGCTTAGCTAGTGACTGAAACAATCGTGTGTTCTCTGTACCATACCGCAAACTATTCCAGATAAACTTCATCCCAGGAGTCTAAGCTCCCTACGGTATCTACACTGCCCCAGATGGTAGTCCCATGGCTAAAAGCTTTTTCCTCCCTGGGGTCCGTCCCAAAAGCTGAGTCCCTGAGGAAAGGGAGGCAGTAACGTGGCCTGTATCTCTGTCAGTTTCTCTGAGCTGAGAGAACCCGGGGGTCTCTTCGACAGGGAATGTGTTTGTTGTTTTTTTTACATAAAATGTTAGATTATTGATGCAAAAAGTATTTTGTGGAAGATTTACTAGTATCTCAAAGAGTTCTGATATATTAGCGCACCACGAAAATGTTGTTCGATGTAAAAACCAACAGCATATCACTACAAAGGACTTTGATTTTGTATGCTACTCTTCTAATAATATTGTGCATTCCACAAACATCACGCTCACCTCAAAGATCTTGAGAAGGGTCCTCATGTAGAGTCCACAGACACCAAAAGAGACTCCAAGTACAGTTGGTACAATTATGAAGACAAACAGAAGAGTCAACCAGTATTGGAGACATGTGATGGAGATGCTGAGACACCTGCACAGCAGGTTGTCAACTGGAAATGTAAACCAACTCATGCCGCTGCACACGATGGCGAAACCCAACGCTTTAAGGCAAGTCTTCTGGTTCGTTTGAAGCCTCGGTGTCTGAAGCCCAACCGGAAATGTACAACAGAAGTAAATCATTGAATGCACCAGATAAAGACAGCACAGACACACAGAGTACAAACAATAATCCTCCATGTTTCTTTTTCTACATTGTGATTTGATTCTAAATGACCTTTTGAGCAACATCTCACTTTGCTGGTGGCCAATATCACTGTTTTCTTATAGTAACTTGATGTCCTCTATGAATTCACTGATTGTTTTGTGTCAGCATGCAGAAAAGTTATTGCAGCTTTTCAACAATGAGTCAAAGAGTGTTGTTGTGAATTGACAGCCATCGCCTTAACATAGAAAAACTGGATGTTTTGCAGAAATTAAAAATGACCAACAGATGTCTCGCCCACAGCTTCAGTCCAACTGCTGGCTGGTTTCTGGGACCACAAACTAATAATAATGCTCTCTGTGTAGCCTGAACTCCACTGTAAACCAGCAACAACACTTCGACTCAAACATTGCCATTGATATTAATTCAACATTAACTTACCCTGCCGGTGTTTAGGGTTGTTTTTTTTAAGGAATTGGCGATACGTTTGGCTCGTAACTCGCTAGCTTACGAGGGAGCTGCTCGGTTAAAAATAAAGCCGTGACAGTGTTAGCTTAGCTCTTACCTTCCTAACGCTCGTCGTGTGCCGGATAAGGATTGAGACGACAGACGGTCAGGTAGTTCTCCATCTGGACAGTCCAGGATGAAGCGCATGGCTTTCTGACACGATGCTGGAGTCACAGGCTGTTAGCAGCATGCTAACGCTAACTACTGCAGTAGAGTTGTGTGGACTCGGAGTCGTCATGGCAACAGGTTGTCACTGTGGGACGTCCCGCAAATCACTCCGTCAATACGGTGTTTCATGCCATCACATTAACGTCAACTTTAAATTTAATACTATGAGAAATTATTATTAGCACCATTTAGTACTCGTCAGTAAAGGTTAGAGGTCAGAGGTTAGAGTAGAAGTCGCTGTGTCTTCCTCCCTCGTCTCATATTGCAGAACAATGTCGCACACGGAGATTTAGGCCCAAACATTTCTTTTTTTATGAATCAAGAGTGCGGGTTGCAAAAGTTTCTGGGATCATTTTAATGAAGTAAATCATCTGGATTTAGATTTCATGAGAGAGTGAAGATAGCCTGTGGTGTGTGGTAAAAGCCAAGTAGAAACGTCTGTGTGTTAAACACTACTGAAGGCTTTGCAGTGTGTTTTTAGTAAATGTCAGAATTGTATTTATCCCCACGATATTCACATTTTATGAGCTTCATTCCACATTTCAAGGAATTCTGAATTTTTTTTAAAGCACACTGAGATGTTTGATGGAGCTCATTTGGGCTTTAAAAACATCTCAGACTTGACTCCGTCTCAACTACAGACTTTTCTGGATTTAATGAACTTAATTTTCTACATCAAGCCAAAAATTGCCGTGTGAGGGTCAAGTTGGAAAAAATATTTTCCCCAAAAGGATTAATAAAGTTCTTATTTTCTTTAAAGGATTGGGTTAACGCTGTCTGTCCCCAAATGTCCACGAAGACAAAGACAAGAGCCCCCATAATGTGTCCGTCTGGACTAGATAGTGTCCTCACAACACTGTGCATCCATACAACACACACTATTCAACATGCTTTTGTGCTTAAGTTCCAATAAAAATCTTTATTTTTATATATTCTGCTACAAATTTCAGTTGTTTCTTGCATGCATAGTTTCAAACACTTAAGACAAGTAAAATCACAAAGTAAGATTTCCCTTTAGAAGAATAACTCAACTTTATAGCATGCATAAACCATTTCCATTTATGTAGAGTCAACCAATAATTTAGCTGCCCAAGGAACCAGGAAGGGCATTTTAAGCAGCCATTTGGAAAATATAATCCAATGGGTCATATTTCTAAAATGCACTGCATACACGTACTACACTGAATCAGACTCAAATTATATTTTTGTAAACTTTCTTTGGCTTTTTTCATAAAGCAGCAAATGCTGCTCTTTCACAAATATAGATAATGAAAGTAAAGATATGTTAGGGGCGGTTTATGGAATAGGTTGATTGTTCAATTCATTTTGAGGTATTAAAGTTAAGAGTGTAAAAATTGTACCAAAGTGAAAATCACGTCAGGACTGTTCTGAAGACTCTGGACTCACATAAAGCACATGTATCAAAGCTTTCTGATACAAATAAAAGCATGAAGAGAATCTCTCTTTCATGTTTGAGTTAACGCTCTTTCATGTTTATCACCGATACGTTTGTGAGTAGATGATCTGTCAAACTCTGAGTAATATTCGGAATGAATAAAACACATTTAAACGGCCTATTGCATTCAAGATTAGCAACTCACTTTAACAAGAGAGCATTTCCAACAGTAATTGTTGATGGTGAAGGAGTCTGACGCGCACTGAAAATTACAATTATCTCACAGTATGATGGGCATAATGTTATTAACGTAAGAAGAACTGAATCAGTGCTACTTTACACATAATTACAGAACAAATATTGGCTCGCTTAAACAAAGTAGTCTTACAAGACATAATAAACCTACAGTAGGGTTGGGATAAAAACAACAGAATGCACAAAACACAAACACAGCTTTGACAGGATCACATGAAATATTTCCATTTTGCCATATATCATTTTTGTGCTTAAGATGCATTCAGCTTAAGAGAGGAATGTGCTATCTTGGTTTCGCTGCTCGTTGAAAATGAATTGTGAACTGCTACAGTTATCAACATAGTGTTTGAGCTAACTAACTCAAACATCCTATTTCCCTTAACCCATTGAGTCAACAACCACATCAGCATTAAAAACGTTATCACTAAAGGAAAATATGCTTTTTTAAAACATACTTTGTAAAAGTCAGAAATGCAGCTCTTGGTTTTGTGTATGTTCTGAGAAACAGCAGCAGCATATAATCAACAGTGTTGTTCTTGGCTGTAGACGTCAGCCTTTGTGCTTCAGCATGGCAGTTTCAGGGCTGGGTTGATATGTTTGTGTTTTCTTGTTCATTGACAGTTCAGAAGTTCCAGATCCATCGGTACTCTGTACTGGACTCTCTCCTCGTTCTCCCGCACCAACAGAGAATCCATGTTGTGTTTTAACATGTCGACTCTCTGCCGGGAACTCATCGAGACATCATCCGCACAAACTCTGGGAATTACAGAAAAGGAGTAAAAAACCTGCAATGAAATACATCATGCAGCACAAGTGGGCAAAGCTGCTCCTTAATATATAGAAACATGTTTCCAAATGGACATTTATGATCACTATAAGTGTTGTGCCAGTGGAGGACAATTGTGAGGAAATAAAAAATGTAATTTAATGCTGCAATAGTCTATATTATCATCTGCTCATAGAGACAAAACTACAGTGAATCATTACTCAACTAGTTCCTCTCAACTGATTATAGCATCTTTTAGCTCATTATTTTGGTTTTATCACCGCTCTTATAGCATTATTTTTTCAGCATAATATCTTTAATACCCAATATAAGCTGCGTCACACTAAACAACAGACGAAAGCACATATCTGGTGGACATAGGCCAGCATCCAGCAGCTAAAGCGCCAGATATTTCTCTAAGGAGTTCAATGGAAAGAAAAAACTGAGCTAAAATATGAGTCAATATTGAACAGTACAATACATTTGTCAGGTGTATACAAGCACAACTCAGGTCAAGGTCACAAACCGGGACATTAGAACACTGTCGGGTGCGTTATACAACAAAAGATCAATCTTGCTCAATAAAATGTTGCTTGGACCTTATTGCTGAATGATTGCAAAAATAATGCAGTAGAAACGTGAAATTGTGCAACTGAGAAAAGCAGCCTTTTCTGATATTTTCATCTCTGACAGCTCGTGCATATTCTTCTCTGTGGGTAATCTATGAGGTGCCATAATCCCTGCGTCTGGAGAAAATCTGACAGCAACCTCCTGCCTTCATCCCCTCACCTCACCATCAGCATGGTATTGGAATATCAGCCCACATGTTGGGATTTTACTTTGAAATGCGTTTGTGTGTTTGAGAGAAACAGAATGATAAAAAAAAGACATCGAAGCAACAAGGTAAGGTGTAATCACCACTGCTTAGTACTCTTTACCTTCAAAGTCGACGTGTCCGTCTCCGTTGAGGTCGATGTCTCGTAGGATGTCCTCCAGGTCTCTGTGTCCGACCTAAAACAATCCGGTTGTGGGAAAAGGTGTGAACATCCACGGCACAAACTCAAGTAGTAACAGACGAGATTCAGACAGACAACATGATTGATGCGCAGCCACAAACAGGAGGACAGACTCTCCCGGCAGCTCTGTACCTGTTGTCCGAGAAGTTTCTTCATCGCCTCTCGAAGTTCTGCTGTGCTGATCTGGCCGTCACCATTAGTGTCAAACTGAGAATGATGAGAGGAAGAGGGACACATGAAAAATGATTACCCAACACTAGTGAAACATCCTGAAGATTATTGTCGTTTTTTTTTTCTCTCCATGTCTTTCCTCACCTCCTTGAATGCATCCCTCAGCTCCTTCACCCCGATCATGTCTGCCGTTTCAGCCAGAAGTTTTGGCCCCATGAGTTCAACAAAGTCCTCAAAGTCAACATGTCCTCCCACTGTTGGGACAGATTGAGAAGAGGAAGCTGTATTAACCTTCAGGGTATTCTTCTAGACAAAAGATGACAAGATGTATTGCTTTATTTTATTCAGTCTGCTGATGCTGAATCCTAAACAGCTGCAGTGATGACATGTACAACTGCTTCTAAATGTTTGTCAGAGGAATGGGGGGAATGATTAAACGACTTGTACACATACACAGTTGTACTTACAATTCATGTTGATCTGCTGGCTCAGTTCAATTAGCTCCATCTCTGTTGGCATGTAGCCCATCGTTCTCATGCAGTTCCCCAAATCTTTACAGCCGATAAACCCATCTTTGTCTTTATCAAACTCCTTGAATGCCTCACGCAACTCTGAAAGCGAGGAAGACAGTGTTTGACTCGTATAGAAATGTGGAAATGATTTGGAAAAACAAAATACAGTGTTTTGCTGTCCCTGAAATGTGCCATACCATCCATTTCTTCTGGCCTCAACTCTCGGTCCTGTGAAGGATCACAGTGCAAGGTTAGGATCCAAACACTGCTGCTATTTTCAGAATGATGCCATTACGCAGCATTCCTTACACAGTAGGATGCTGTGCAAAAATAAGTAACTGCAGGTATGTGCAGCAGAGTGCCAAGAGTCAGCATGTTTCCTTCCAGTCCGAGAGGAAGAGCTCATCAGTGAGATCACCTGCTGGAGAAAGCATGCAGACGCTTTGCACTCTTACGACACCCTGTTTAAAAATAATTGGATAGAAGTGTAGGAGCAGAAACAGGATACAATACAGTGTGGAGATGCAGAGACGATGGAAAGCAACAGTTGCTTTAATTTGAGGTCCAATGAATAACATGACCCAATCTCGACCCCCGACATTCATTGCGAGCAGCCATGTGAGAGCTTGTCATGGGAGCAGTCAGTAAAACAGCGGTCCTCTACAATGAGCTTTTCAACATCCCTGTTTTCTTTAATAACAAGACCTTAACGCATGTTGTTGTCACTGCTGGAATTAGACGAAGAGAGAAAATTGTAATGTAAGATGCATTTCTGCCATCACATAACCCGGCGTTAGTAATCCATCCTGATACAAAAATCCACCAATGTGTGAGTAATCCAGCCGCATGCACAACTGTAGACATAGACACACACACACACACACACACACACACACACACACACACACACACACACACACAGCCTTGCATTCAGCATTCTTCCTATCAAGAGGACAGATTTCACATTCTAAAACCACCGTCTTCTCATTTCCACTGCGTTTATTTACATGCTGTAAGTGCTGACGCTACAGTGAGAGGTGATTACTACACTCATTCATCTCATCTTTCTGTTATTGTGCATGTACTGTGTTGTGCGCTAATCTCTCGGCATGCATGCACATGATATTGTCTGGACTTACGTACAGCCTGCCGGCTCTCAGCGAAGCCCTTGCGTAGAAAGATGCACGCAGGCCCCAGTACGTTGTGCATAGTGGCTCCGTTCTGGGCCATGGCCACTAGAGGCTCAAGGTAGTTCCCCCCAGATCCCCCCTCCTCAGAGGAGTGCACTGCTTTGTAGTTCTTCTTTTGGTCCTGGGGCAGCATCCGAGGCGGGGGGCCAGACATGGGAGCAGGGGCAAAGACAGGGGGAGAGACTGTGACTCAGACTGTGGCATCATGGAGTCAACAAGGAGCCAACAAGGAGGGGGGATGAAGGGGGTGACAGACATATGTCTGTCGACCGAGAGTCATGCGGTCATAGAGAGGTGCAGAGTCAAGTCAGTCATAGAGAAGCACCTCAGTCAGTGGAAAGAGGTTGTAATTTCATGACAAGAGCAACTGATGCCAACCATAATTTTGCCCAGCAGGTCACAATCCTGCGCTGGGACGCAGAGGACATAACGTATTATATAGATAATAACAATGCATCGCAAAAATACAATGTCCCACTCCACAGACAGCCTCACAAAACAACTCTTTAATCTTCACCTGCATATTTTGGGCCAACCTTGTGTTTAAAGTTACAGCCACACTCGCAGTTATGATACAAAAACAAAATGTACCAACGTCAGTGCTGAGATCGGGGAAAACAGCAACATCACAAGAAAGTCGGACGAGGCAAGAAACACATCATAGAGGTTTAAAAGAAATCCCCAGTTTAACCATTTCAAGTGCACTCACTTTGGGTTTAATCTGCAAATGAAGTGGTTTAATGATCTGATTGCTCATTGTTTCTTGCCTCATTTTACCCATCTCAACCCTGACTGGAGATTATAATAATATTATCATAACTGATAGAAATGATGGCCAGAATTACAAAATAAGACCAACGCTGTAATAAACTGGAATATTGCTCTAATGCCCAATTTGTCATTGGTAAGAAACAACAGAGTCCACACGAGTACACATGTAACTGACAGCATTATGATTCTATGTAACGATACAGCATAAATGTGCAGCGTCTGGAGGTAGAATAACCAAAGAATTGATGAAACAGTGTATTTGTAACATGACTGGGATAGTTATTTTAATCTTTTCAAAAAAGCTCAGCCAGTCATTTCAGTATAATCACCCATTAGCTGACTTACCAGAGGGCAGAAAGTGTTCTCCCAATTACAGAGAAAGCTACAGGTTAATTAAAAACGGGCAATCACTGCTCGCCAGTGGACAAAACAAGCCTCTCTCACTAAAGACCAACCATTTCTCTGGCTAATAGTTGAATTACAGAGAGCAGCTGCCTGATGTCGCACTATCTACGTCAGCAGCAACATCTTTTCCTGCTTATAAGATATCAAAATGACGGTCAAGTCCAACTAAAAGCGAGTGGACTCACTGTCACAGCCAATTACAGAGGGACCATTTTTGCTGATGCTTTAAATCTCACACGTACGCTACCCGCCTACAAATGCTTTTACAGTGGCCATACGACATGAATGTGCGAGCATATACATGCAAATAAGCAATGTAAACTACTCTACAAATGACCTTCAGACTCCATCTGCTACCATGCCAGTCTTAATGCCAGTTCATGCATTGCTATCCCCACCACAGGAACGGATGCCCACTGGGTAATCTGAGCAAGTGATGCATGGAGCTCGGCTGTCTGTGGGTATAACGTGCCAGAAAAGTACTATGAAGCCACGCGCTTGCAGTTATATAACCAAAAGAAGAAGAAAAAAAGAAAAACTTCTCGACCACTCCAACCTATTTAGCACAGATGGCATCAACAGTTGCTTGTCATATTCGTGCTTTCTCAAGGATGTGCAGCTGCGGATCTTAGGAAAACCTATTTGTGGGAGCGTCTGCCTTCTACAGTGAGAGTGTATTCAAGTGTACGCCGATACGATGAGGACAGCTGATGCAAGAGATGTATTGTTCAGGCGAAGGTCATCTTCTTGAAAATGGTTCTGAATGTTTTTCCCTCATTCTTCAATTGCACACTTGTGTTGTCATCTTCTAAAAGCTTCAATACATCTGAGTTAGTAGAATCCGGCATACTTAAAAGAGCACACTTGTTTGTAACATAGTCACTGACGGGTCACATCCCGCAGGTGCAGGTTCAACAGTTTAGAAATCTTCCGCTGTCTGGTATCTCTGTGCAAATTGACCCGACTCTAATCTTTGGCGACATGATCCAAATTCAACAACTTCACCTCAGCCAACAGGTTTGAGCAAAAGCAGCACCAACCAGCTCCTCTGACTTTTGTCTAAAAGGCTAAAATGGT
>NW_027175907.1:0-24368 GCF_023055335.1 Clinocottus analis
TACCACAAAGAAGGCTGATATGACACATGGAATTAGCTTTGATTGGACTCATACAATTGTGAGTTTATGTGGCTGTCCTGACCGGTGACGGTGACCAGTGCAGCCTTTTTAAAGTCTAAAGTGTTTATTGCAAGTATATTACACATACAATACAGTTGACTTGGTAGAAGGTACACAACAATAAACTAACTAAAAACACAATGCAGTGAGATATGGAGTTTATAAAGTTTCAAATATGAACATAAAGCACATCCACATACAGTAATATGCTCTTAACGCCTTGATGCACTCTATGCATTCAAGCGTTGTCCTTCACATCAAGCAGCATCACAAACCTGAAGCAGATGTCATGATCAAATTAAGATTGGCCAAGAATGGGTTCGGAAAAACCAAACATTTAATGTGTTTCAGGTGACAAGGAGGGGCTGCGCGTCTACCTCCGAGGCAGACGCACTTCCTGCATCGTCCACGGCCGTAGCCTATATAAGCCCCCATAGACGGGCTGTTCCTGAAGCACTCACAAAGTTTGCAAAGCTCCAGACTTTCCCTCCCTCCTCTCTGCAAACCATTACTGAGGCTTTCGAGGTGACACAGCCTGGACGACGCAGGCACAGGGTACCACTCCGCGAGAAAAGGTAGGACCAGAGACCACGTGAAGGGATGGGACTGATATTTAGGACGTAATGTCTTTTCTCATTGCAATGCATCTTTACTTTACAACACTTCAAGTGTGTCCTCTTTTTTTTCTCCCCTTTTCAGGATCACTCTTAGACGCGGGATATTTTGACTGCAGTTTCCACCACAAAAAAAAACAAAACAAAAAAAAAACGAATATGAAACCTGAGTTACTCGCAGTAGATTTAATGCTGCTGTGCTTATCTTGCGGAGCAAGTGCATTGGCAACGACTATTCCGACTGTTTCCACGTTCATGCCAGCCGCCAATTTCACCAATCATGGCGCCCTGCACAGCTATGGGACCGATGGCACGAGTATTTCTAAAACCAGGAGGAAGCGTTATATTAGTCAGAACGACATGCTTGCCATTCTTGACTACCACAACAAAGTAAGAGGGAAGGTCTTTCCCCCAGCGTCCAATATGGAATACATGGTGAGTGAAAGCTTCATTTTGTGTTTTTTTATTATTATTTTATTTTTTATGAATGTGCATATTTCCACTGAGTGTATGACCCATGTGCCATATTATACCTCCTCTCATCTTTTATTGTCATGTGCATTTTCTGGTCGTGACCAAAGTGCATGCAGCAAGTTAACTAGTTAGACGTATGAAGTGATGGAAAATCAGATTTGCATAGCTGTAGTTTTGCAAAGAAATAAAGTGACAAAATTGTCTTGAAGTTTCTTGGCATCTTCTTCAGCTGTTGAGCAGATTGCAATGCAGGTGACCACCAGCGGAGTCATGGGTCATGTATGGTGGAGAGAGCTGTCGTGGTCACTTGATGGAAAAGTCTAAATCAGATTTTTTCTTTATTTCCCCATATTTCAGCTCCAAAACAAACTGTCAAGGTGTGAAGTAGTATAATGCTCGTTTATCTTTGAAAGTTGGTTCCAGCAACTGTTTCAGACGAATGAGCTGACATATTTCCATTTCTAAAATTGGCAGCATCTCCATCCTCTATTTACTGTAGAATGAAGTAATCAGAGGGAGTTTCTCCTCATGTCTCCAGTCACAGTCCGTGATGGCAGTAAATGGTTCTGATTTTGACTTTCCAACTAAACCATACATGAGTGTGGCTGATGACAAGTTTGGGGATCTGGTATTCTTCATGCGATGCTGTCCAACTCCCTGTCTAGTCAGTGAAAGAGTGACACTGGACACTGGGCTACTCGCTCTCTCTGCTTATGCAACTGATTTTTTTTGATGGATGGCTTTTGCGTCTTGCCATGGCAACACCTGTAACAGAGCTACGAACTCGACTTCCGACTATTATCTCACATCTCACTGCTGAATGAGAACCCGGTGTTGATATTTTCAGTTGTGTGACGGGTTTCCACAATCCCATGTGTGTGTAGGTGTGGGACGACACCCTGGCTAAGACAGCCGAGGACTGGGCACATGCCTGCCAGTGGGAGCACGGGCCACCTCACCTCCTCAGGTTCCTGGGTCAAAACCTCTCCGTCAGGACAGGACGGTGAGTGACCTTTGACTCCCCTCCCCGACATCTGCTGCTCCTCTCAGGGATGACTCTCTCTCTCTCTCTCTCTCTCTCTCGCTCTCGCTCTCTCTCTCTCTCTCTCTCTCGGCAGTCATGGTCGTTGCCTTCTTCTTTCTCCGAAAGGGTTTTTACACTGTGACCCGGTGACTGCTTGAGGAATGCTCCTGTGACCCTTCAAATAAACAAAAGTTGTGTTTTCAGCCATGACCCCTGAGGACAAAAGCGCATCCCTTTAGTGGGTCTTGACTTTCCATTTGGAGACACAGGGTACCTTCACATGTTTCTACACTTTTAGGTTTTATTGAGGAACAACATGAGACTCAAGGGAGTTCAGCTTACTCTGACTATTCCTTGTGACTCGCGTGAGTTCTACAGTGAGGTTATTTCCTAAAAAATCGACTAGATCTAAGTAGTAATACGATTTTGTTTACTTACAGAAAATAATGTAGAAACAATTCTTTATTTTGTAGGGAAAAGTTTCTCAAGCTTGACTAACTTTTCTGTGACTTGGAATTCACTGAAGGCTCTGCACTGTCTTGCACTGTCAGCGTTTTGCGGCGCAGAACGTGTTTGAATATCTTACAAATAAACCGGAGAATTGCAATCATCCTAAAACACCGTGACGACTGAAAAAATAGAACATTCTCTCAAATTTACAAGATATATTAAAACAAAGTTGGTGGCAAGTTACTAGATTTCAATAACTGTATAAACCGAAGCAGCTGAAGGGAACTGAAAACTGGTAACGCTTCAGAAACAGGATTGAGATTATAACCCAAGAGTTTAATAATTCAAGATCCCAGTCAAGTTTTCGTGGTTCCTTAAATCTTGAATGCACCTACAGCTGAATTGCACAACGACCTCTTACTCATTTGTCCAAAAATATATTGCTAAATGACAAATCGGACATCAGGTTTGAATCTGTATTAGTTCCTTATCACCAGTCGTGACGCGTGCAGTGTGGTTTTCTGAACAGTTTTATGTCTTCTGTTCACAGTTATCGATCCATTCTCCAGCTGGTGAAGCCATGGTACGATGAGGTCAAGGATTATACTTTTCCATACCCTCGTGACTGCAACCCTCGATGCCCTCTCAAATGCTACGGGCCCATGTGTACCCATTACACACAGGTAGAAAGACAGCAGTCAGCATGTAACACTGTTGAGCTGGTGTAACGTTGGCATGACCTGGCTGTCTTTTCTTTTTGGCAGATGGTTTGGGCAACATCCAACAAGGTTGGCTGTGCTGTTCACACGTGCCATAATATGAATGTATGGGGTTCAGTGTGGAAACGGGCGACGTATTTAGTTTGCAACTACTCTCCCAAGTAAGTGGTAGTCCATTGTGTTTAGTGTTAATTGCATGCCTGTTATTTCTAATGAACCTGTTAACCTGACGATGTGGTGACGGCAGGCTTAATCCAGACACAGGCGGCTCTGTTCTGTGCCGAGTTGTGAAATGCCACCCATGTTGCTGGGAGGTTCAGATAACCTCGATACAAGCCTGTGAACCGGTACCGCATTACCAAAGCTCCGAAGAGCCACAAAACAGAAAATAAATTCTCTAAAAAATTCCAAGAATCAAAGCCTGTTTGGACTTGTGACTGACTTGTGACCTAGGTTCTTTAATCCCACTGGTTTGAGACATATGGACATATGTAAGAGTGACAGGCTCAGGACATTGATGACCTATTTTAGTTTGCCAATTGAATAAAAAAACACACGTCTGTGAGTTTGGATCAGGTTGTCTGCTCTGCAAAAGTCACTGTATGTGAATACGTTGATGAAGCTCGAAAATCAGCTAACACCGACATCTTGAATCTGACAAATAATTTGGCTGACTTGTATTGAGACACTATATTATAAGATGTCTTGATACACATACTAAAGTCATACTGATGTATCATTTGCTCACAAAGTACAGATTGCTAAATAAGTGATATTCTGCTCTCGACAAAACAATCTCATTATGATATTTTATATTTATCTCAAGGGTCATTTGGTAGCTGCAACTCCATTAGCAGTCATCGGATTCTAGATGTTTAGATTTTCTTTTTCCTGAGCACTGTAATGGCTTTTAGGCAAACCTTATCTTCAGATGAAGATCATGGTACGCGAGTTAGCCTTTTTAGGCAAAAAAGCTATTATATAAAAGTTGAATTTGTATTCACTTAACTCCTCTGTTACCTCTAACTCCATTGACACTGTACATGTTTCTGTCTCGCAGGGGTAACTGGATCGGCGAGGCTCCCTACAAAGTAGGAGTCCCCTGCTCCGCCTGCCCCCCCAGCTACGGGGGCTCCTGCAGCAACAACATGTGCTTCCCCGCTCTCAAGACAAACTACCTGCACTGGTTCAAATAAACACAGGTTTCCTCTCGACATAAGCCGACGACCTACAGTACCACAGAGACATCATATTAATCCCGTAAGGATTTGCACAAAAGTCTTGGACCACACTATTTTGTATATATGGGCTTATTTAAAGACACAAACATACATTTGAAGGCAGCAGCAATTTTGATGACTTGTACATAAACTGTAAATGTGTGTGTTTCATGGCTATTTTCTAATTGATGAAATATAATTTATGTGTAGAATGGGTGCTTAAACACAGAATATACTATAACATGCTGCTGCACATTTCACTGTTTGTTTACCATTGACAATGTGGTAATTAAGGACATAACAAGATCATAGCTGCTCATACCTGCTCACTTTGGTGCTATGGGCATCACACCTCCATGTTGTGTGCTCTGCCTTCACAGGAATGTTGTGATATGAAGATCAAAGCTTTTGACCTCAGAGGGTAAATCCTACACTGTCAGTGTCAACTTTGTAGCTGCTGTCGGTACAACAAACGTCATATGCCACCCACACAAATGAACAACTTCCATTCGGGTCCTGCAACGAATGTTGCCGAAAAGTGCACTTACTGTTAACTTAAGGTATATGACAAAATGAATATACATCAGTCAGATTAGAAGGTCTTTATCTGGAGGCCTTATGCAAGCACAGCATATGCTGTTTGTCTGAACAGTTTACATCTGTGCAGATTGGTTTTGTTACATTACAAATGTTTCACAGGTTTCATACACACTTATATTCTTATTCATACAATGATATTCATGCTGAAGAGAGCACATTCAATAAATATGGCCCACATGTCTGTTTTAGTCATGTTTTTACGCAGTGTATTGGTATATTATATACCAATATATTGATGTATTGGACAAATCCATTGTTTGTATTTTGTTATGATCACTGATGTAGTTTGGTTTTTGGAGTTATAGGCACTCAAGTGCACCTTAATTTTGTTATTCCGAATTACCAGGAAATGTTTTGTTTTGTACATATAGATAATCATTATACCTTGACTATCCTAAAACAAGTATATTTTAAGTTATTCATTTTTATATGGGAAATATTTAATTGATATCAATTTTGTATTGTTTGTAAAAGGATTGTAAATATATCTGTCCGATTAAAAAGTACTGAATATGGTTCATTTGCATGTCAGCTTTTATAACGTTGAAGAAAATGTACTATAATTAGTAACTTTGTACATTCCTATGAGCTAAGCACAAGCGTTATATTAAAAAGAGAATCCCTCAACACTTTATTTTGGCAAATGTATCAGAATCTCTTTTTGAATTGGGACTGTTTCAGGACATGATCCAAACCTAAGTGGGAGATAATGCTTTACCAAATGGGAACATTTACCGCACTGACTGTATCAACAACACGCTATTTATGCAATGAACTGAGCGTTTCCTGTTGTGACTTGTATTTGTAATAAAATGGTGTATTTTGATTATGTCCTTTTTTTATTCTTTAGACCTGGTCCAAACAATAATATTGTTCTATATCCAAGTGTCAAGAGTTTTGACCTAATCAGAACTTTTCCCTTCACCCTGCAACTTAGGTTGTACCAGACACCCCCACTCGCTTTTTCACTGTAAAATCCAACCAATTGCTTCCCTCTATCCAGATCGGTTCCTTTTCCTTTGTCTCTTGCTGTGTTGTCTTCGCTCTTCCTCATGTCTGATGTTGATTAGAGGCTCTGGCCACAGTTTTGATCCAGCTCTTTTGATTCTCAGCTTTCATTTTTAGTAAACCGGTGCCATTGCAAAGTCCCACATCCTGCAAATCAAAAGGCTGCGATGGAGAAGAGAAAACATGGTGGGACGGCATCTGAATTTTAATAAGTGAAGATTGACTTTGGCCCCGTCGGTCTATGTCTACACAAATGAACAGACAACTGATAGAGTTTCAGGGGACCGTCTTGTCTGAATGAAACCACTGACTTCAGAAGGAGAGACCGGTAGACCGGGAGCAGAGTGGAACGCTAGAAGCAGAGAGAGGGACTGTGTGTGTCACCGCCATACCTGGAGACTAAATCCAAACGTGGCCAAGGTGAAAGGTGCAGAAATATTTCCTTACTCTACAGCTTTACATTTTGTGTGCAGAGGACGATGGAGAAGTTGGTCAGAGGTAAGGATGAACATAAAACAGGAACCGTAATGCTCTGATGTGCTGGGCAGATGTTTAAGTTTCTATTTCTCCAGCTGGGATTGCAGGATGTGCTTCTGGGCCAGTCCGAATCAAAGTTATATGCGTCAGATCTACAGATTATCAAGCAATTAAATAAACATCTGTTAGTTCAAGCACAGACGGGCTGCAGAAAACCACTTTCAAATTGAAACATTTGCTGTACTGCAGTGCGCTTCGGCAGGTTGGAACGCAACGCCTCACATTGTCATGCTAAACTTTGTGAAGGGTGACGCTTTCAAACCATTTCCTGCACTTTTTTCAGGAACTGTGATCTTCGCAAACGCGCACATTCCCTGGAAAGAACCACCAGAGAGTTATCGAGGAACATATTAGTATGCATTTGGAAAAAGCCTGTTGGAAAAAGCTTGTCTGAGCACCTGGAGACAAACAGATGATTATTGGATGTTTCCAAGGCACACCATGAGCAGGATGATGAGCGAGATGCTAGGATGAGTTGGACAACCTGCTGCTGGCGTTCACCTGGTTTATCCATCAGTGGCAGAGGCAGAGCAAAGGTTAAATATATGGATTTGGGTTTAGATTAAAGTATCCTGTCACCACAATGTCAACTGGAACTTTTTCCTTTTGGAACTTCCTTCAGCTCTCAGATTTCCCATTAATTTCAACAACATACTCTTATTACTCCAACTCAACCTCCACAGTTTCACAACTTGTTCCAACAGCTTTCAGCCCACGCACTTGAACTGTCTTCAACACTTCAACTGCCGTGTCAACTGCTTCCCTCTCTTACCCGTCAGATGATAATCCAACCGCTTTCATTTTTTTTTCGATCTTTGCAAATGACATTTCAACTGCTTTCACTCTGTTACACGAGACTGACACTTCAAACCCGTTCAGGTTAAATAAAAACAACTTTATCTCTTTTAATTTCTACAACTTCCCCCCGTTCATACACAATTCATGTCAATGTGCGTCAACCTGGCTTGACGAAAAAAGAGCTGGTTGAGAGAAACACAATCAGAAAGACAGGAAGAAGAAACAGAGATGTCCAGTCTCCAGTTGCTGCAGCAACAAATCCTGTTGAAGTAGTTTATGTTATCAGCCAGTGCCAACACCCACTGAGGCCACGATGACGCATCTGCCGCTCATCCGAATGTGTACCACTTTTCCTAATAACACACGTGAATTACTGACCTGTCAGATAAACTGTTATTGCTCAAACAGTTTTGCCTCCGTCAAGTGTGAAGGTGGTTAAAGGTGTATTTTGAAAGAAGATGCAGACTTCAAAAAGGCTACGGCAGAGGGATAGATTATTAACTGGGAAAGGGTGAGGTTGGGGGAGTCAGTTTCCAAAATGTGCACGCAGCCATCCAATTCCAATGATGGTGAGGAGTGTGAGAAAGAGTTTGAGTGAGTACAACACTGAAAAAGGTGGATCAATCTTTTGGAGAGAGAGCTTGGTCATGGTTTGGAGACTCACTGATTGTTTGCTGTGCAGCTGCAGAAGAATCTTGTATCCACTCCTCGCCTCCATCGTCTATGTACTCCACAACCTCTCTGCCCTCCCTGACTTAAAGCACTGAATGGTTGAAAACTTGGCCTCTCTGTGCCTCGAGGGGGATATTCGGAAAGACTTCTTTTTTTTTTCTTCATTTTGTTCAGTCTCTGTTGGAAGCACAACAACTATGTTTATTTTGCTCCCATTGCAGCCAAACCATCGGAAATGTAGCCCGTCCTCAAACCTCCCTAAAAATCTATCACATGGGGTCACAGTTAGAGGACATCTGACTGGAGCTGGAGTTAATGCTCAATGTAGAAAAGAGCTGCAATGTTAGGCTGCTGCACATAGCACGCAAAATAACAATTTACCTTTAAGATAAGATAAGATAATCCTTTATTAGTCCCGCAGTGGGGGAATTGCAGGATTACAGCAGCAGACACAAGTGCACATAACACGCAGTACAATAAAATACAAATAAGTAATATAAATATAAATAAACAATAGAACAGTAAAGAATCAACTCAACTTAAGGTCCACCTACTTGCTTGTTCTGGAGCTTTTGGCCACACACATACTCTTCATCAGCGCATAGTCTTGTCATAAAACAAATTTCTGGGAACTTTTATGCCTTGAAATGGATCTTACGGGTTTGTTCTTGGTTTTGGAAACAATTGGTGACAATGCAGTCTAAATTTAATGTTCACTGACTTGCTTGTTTCAGAGTTTTTGACCACATCACACACAAATGTCTTTAAAAACTGCCCAAAATATCAACATAATTGGAATAATGTACAGTTCCATAACAGCAGGGCAAACTGCGTAACTGGTGAAGACCAAGTGATACTGTCAAAAGCTCTGGGCGAACACTTTATTTTGTTGACTACTCATTACAAAGCCAATTTGGCCAAATTATCTCAATATTTATTTTTATTTGGATCAAAGAGAACATTTTGGATGCATTTTTTATATCATTTATAATATCAAATCAGCAGGATGTTTGATCGAAGACAGTTACATCAGACATGCATGGATGTACGTGCATCAGTATGTTGTCTTGTCATATTCTGCATTGTCATGCATTTGTAATATCACTTTCATACTATATGACACATTTTCTACTTGTATTCATAACTCTGACATGTGCTTAGATCAGGCAGGAGCATGTTGATGAGTGTTTCCCAGAGACTGATGTCAGCTACTTGAAGTATGTTTTGGGATCTCCTCAAATGTTAACGTGATCATGTTAAACCCTTTTGCAACCATAAATCTCTTGGGGAAGCAGAGTTAACTGCAGGGCTCATTTTTGCAATCCTTCTTTTGAGTTGGATGCCCTTACTTCAAACAAGGAGTAAAAAATAACGTTTTTTAGGTACACAAATCATTTGCGGTGTCTCATGTGACTATTTTTGGTCTGAAATAGTGTTTATTTGGGAGAGTGCCGCCATAACATGTGGAGGGAAATTCATTTCTCCCACGTTTTCATGGTTGAATTTGCATGTATTCCCTATGATCCATAAGCCACAATGAAATAAAACTCCATTTCAGTTTATGTGACGGTCACTTTTCTCGTCTAGTGACTTTTCCTTGGCAAAGCAGGCTCATCAGATTCCCTCGTAAAATACATATAAAGCATATCTGGCATACTTCAGGATACATATTTGATTTTATGATGAAGGACATAAGCTGTTGCAACATAGTACGATTGTATAGTCTGTATTCACCTCAGATTTGACATTAAAAGTAATGACATGCTGTCGACCCGACATGTCAGACCCTGGCACTGTTCATCTCCACCACAGGCTATAAGAATAAGTCTACAATATGTCCGACCCTGAGACAGACTAGACTTGACCCTTCAGTTAAAGTCCAAGAATATAAACTGAGGTGAAGATGGATTGTGTTCTGTCTTTGCCCTCCATATCCTATTGTCGTCTTTGTCTTGGATGGAGCCACACTCGCCTCCTCACGGGGCCTTCAAGCGGCATCCTGCAGCTGCAGGCCAAAACCAACGTCCTCAAGAAGCACAGTGCTGCATAATCAGATGGGCTTTTGTCCTTCACTCTCTTCTGTCTTTTATACCTGCAGTCGAAAGCTCACAGAGGCTTTGATGCTCGACTGGCTTGTAGGACATTGAACTCTTTGTGCTCATGGTGTGTTGTAGAATTGCATGATTCCTATTAATGGGATATTCTGTACAAAGACAAGACATTCACAAAATGCGTGCATTTCATTAACTTAACTTGAAAACAACTATCAAAGTAAACTTTCATATTTATGACAAAGTCAAAGCAAAAGTGGTTTGACATGTGGCAAACCAGCCCGCATATCTCCTAGAGAGTGTATGCTTATTTAATTCTATCCAGAAGACAGTCGGCATTTGGCATTATTGGGAAATGTACTGGTGAACACCAGAAGCAGCTATCCTTTTAACATTCAGCAACGCAAAGCAAAGAGCACTCTGAAATAAGGTAACGTGAGTTTCTGGTCGAGCTACTTACTTTGAACATCTGTCAAATTTAACATATTTTGTGAGTTAGTACCCACAATTCCTCGGTGCCTCTACAGATCAGTCATAGACTGGGATAAGTGGCAGGAGTTGTCGTACAAAATGTGGGTAGCTGAAACATTTTAGTTGGTTGTCATGAATTAGATTTATGTTGTTGTTTCTTCTTCTTCTTCTTTCTAACCTGATTCCCTGAGAGACACGTTCTGTCTGAAGGTTACAGCATGCTGAACCTGACATCTAGTGGTGATGTGAACAGTGTGCGACAGTACAATCTATTGACAGTCACTTTTGTTCAGGAGCAGACACACAAGTGTAATTCAAAGACTGCTGATGAGACTGTGGATTAGTCAACGTGATCATGTCAAAGAAAGAACTTCATGGATCTGGTTTCGACTTATGTCCACTGATACATTTCTGATATTTCATAGAGGATATCGTCAACTCATGTTAGACGACGCTGTGGAAAACACACAGAAGTATACACGCTAAAAAACACACGATAAGACTCGCAGGTAAATTGTGTTTCATGAGGAGGTTGATGGGTTGAAAGAAAGAGAACGCATGAACGTGCAATTGAAATTAAACACAATAGATTTTAGCAATATAATGTCGATCAACTTCATATCAACATAAACTATACATTTGATGCCTTGTTGAAGATTGATCTATCAATCAGCGTATACAATAATAACAATGTAAACATGCTGCTCACACATCAAGTAAAAGTACAAACACCGCAATGTAAATATAAATAATGTAAAAATAAATTTTAAATTGCAAAGCATAAAAATTAAAAGTAAATCACTGGATTATGCATTAACTTATAATATCCTTTACTAAAGTAAATACTTGCAAATACCACAACAATATTGAGCAATATGGGAGACAAGACATTTGAACACAAGCCAACGATACATTCATAGTTTTTTATTACAAAGGGCACATTCAATGTTGTAGTGTTAACGCTCCAGTAATAACTTGCAGTACATTTTCCTCACAGATGCATTGACCTCTCTTCACCACAAGGGGGTAGAGGCAGACAAACTTAGCCAAACTGACCTGAAGTAGATATCTGAGACAGCCTTCTGCTGAACACTGCTGATAATGTCACAAAATGTCACCTTGACGTCGTTCCAACTCTGCGACCTCAATCCAGCTCAACCAGAACCATTACGAAGCAATGTGCCAGATAACGTAGGCCAACAAAAAGGGTTCTGAGAGAGAGAGAGAGAGAGAGAGAGAGAGAGAGAGAGAGAGAGAGAGAGAGAGAGAGAGAGAGAGAGAGAGAGAGTGTGTGTGTGTGTGTGTGTGTGTGTGTGTGTGTGTGTGTGTGTGTGTGTGTGTGTGTGTGTGTGTGTGTGTGTGTGTGTGTGTGTGGTTCGCTGTTGACTTCAGAGGCTGCTGTTGTGTGGATGCCGAGTCTGGCTCAGCTGATGCATTCTGTTGAGTTCATGGGGTTTCTCGCAAGACCAAATACTGAGAGGATGTACCAAAAGAAGCATCTGGACCTGTGGCTCAACAATGACCGTGTGGTGGGGGCCGTACCAGCAAGAGAGAGAGAGAGAGAGAGAGAGAGAGAGAGAGAGAGAGAGAGAGAGAGAGAGAGAGAGAGAGAGAGAGAGAGAGAGAGAGAGAGAGAGAGAGAGAGAGGAAGTGTGTGTAGACAGAAACATACAGGTAGCGAGGTCAGGGGTATAAAATAAATGAAAAATGTGAAATATTAAGATGGACAGCACAGAAATAGAAATAGAAGGAATGATATGGAGAACTCTCAAGAAAGGCTGCTGCCACAAGAAGCCCGAGCATGAAATCATTTATATTGCTTTATACCGCAGGCCCAAATAGTGTATATTTACTGGCACGCATTGTAATAAACATTAATCAGAGAATGTCTCGTCTGTTACAGATGTCTTGACCTAAATTACCACATTGTAAATCATAGCAATCCCTGAGCAGTTGGTAAATATTTCCTTATCCACACAATTTCATTTTACAGTCGGGGTCACAGACCTGCTCTTTGTGTATTTCAACATTAACCTTAATGTAATATAAGTCATGTCATATCCAGAGCCAGAATAACTCATTTTGAGTGTCCCAATAATTGCATGTTCTATGTATTGCCTCATATATTTATGTCATGATGGCATACCAACACACACACACACACACACACACACACACACACACACACACACACACACACACACACACACACACACACACACACACACACACACACTCTTCCTCCCTGTCACACACACATCTAAATGTAGAGCAGCTTTGGTTCTATAGCAGATGAATGAGGTTTTTTGGCGTTGCTTCCCTCCTGGGAGTAACAGCGTTGCTATTTCAGCTTTAGGGTAAGATGGGGGGTCTGACCGCAGAGAGAGGGTCGCTGCTGCGCTGTGGCCGAGGCCCCTGCTACTGACCCAGGGAGCAGACAGTAAACCCCAGGTTTATGGAAGTTCAGCATGCGGTGGGTCCTCAATGTGAGAGCTCTTGTATCACATTCTGTACGTATCCAGAAGTAGGTTAGACAGCAGAGGCACCCTGGACGACTGCTTGATGCATTTACATCTTAACTACGGGCAGTGGTGGGATGTAGATTGTGCTGCACCTACATTTTGAGGCATTTGTACTTGTTGACGACATTTTATGTTGCTTACACTTTATTATATTTCAGAGAATGATATTCAAGTTTTTACTCTGCTACATTTATCTACTAGACATTTATTTATTTATTTACAGTTACTTTTTAGAGATGATGGGCTTATGAAATATAATGCATTGTTAAAGAGTAGGCTAGTGTTAAAGATTAAACTTGTGGTTCCCAACCTTATAGTAATATAAAATATACGTTTTGATACTTGATACTTTGATAAGTAGATTTTGGCAATATTTATCTTCACTTTTAATAAGGGATTTCCAAAACAGGACTATGGCACGTCTTGTCTTTTCACCCCACTAACTACCAAACCATGCATGCTTTCCCCGATTTGAGTGACCATACTGAATGTGAAATGTGGCACAGATTAGGAATTACAAAACTCAAATACATCCATAACTGAGTGATAGAGCTAAACATTCAGTCCCTGACTCACCTAATGGGTATAAGGCATGAACACATAAGGGAGTCATGGAAACAAGGGGATTTACAGACAAATACAGAGCTAAGGTGGTGGCCACATGGTTGGCTTGGCTAGCATTTTGTTTATTATGTTTGTCAGGTAAAATACAAGAAGATTGTGTCTCCGCCAGTGGAAAGTAAGTTTGTACAGAGGGAAACACACAGAGGCCTGGTGATTAGCTGCTGTTTCCCCACGAGCCACAGCCACTAGTGAAAATGACCAGATGACAAAAGACAAAACCTGTTTCCATCATGGAATATGTACTATGTTGCAGAATACGATGAGTTTGGGGATTGGCATTAACATTGAGTTGGTTTGTGTTTTAATCCCACTAAGAAGTCCCCTGTGAACAGTCCGACAGGAGAATGGGGCCACTTTTGCCTTCGCTTGCAGGCCCCGCAGAGGAGGAAGATCTGGTTTAAATTAATCTCATTTTGACCAAAGCCAGTTGCGCAAGAGGGCCACAGTCAGCCAACAACCTTTAAGTACATGTTACTGTTCTGAGGATGAACCATTCAATCAATAACAGGATATCATATGAACTACAAATAACACCATTGTTAGAATACTTGAGATTAAAACAAGATTGGAATATTATAGAGACATATTAAGATCTTCTACTACAAACTTTGTGGGATTTTTGCCTATTTTTTGTTTTTGTTTTGTGCGGCAATAGACCTTTTTTTATGGTGTTGTGTCTATTTGTAGTTGGTGTGTGTCTCTTTAGTCGTAATGCATATTTATTTGTGGTTTTGAGTCTCTTTGTAATTGTTTGGATTTTCCTTGCAGTTATTATGCATCTCTTTGTAGTTATATGTTTCTCTGTGGTCATCGCATCTCTTCCTGGTTCCCAAGACATTTGGCAGATTGTGGAAGGGGCGTGTTCTTGCTGTGTCATCGATAGTTTGTGGGCATTTGAGTCTCAAACTTGTCCAAAATAGGAGACAAAAAGTGTCTGCTTGTAGGCCTTTCTTCACGCACGCACGAGCTCGCACGCGCACGGAGGTCTTGGCAGGACCGAGTGGGCTGGTTCCAACTTCAGGGAGGGGCGTGGTCAGGGGCGGCACTCCCGAAGCGCAGCCAAGTTAAGGATAAAATGTGGATAAGTGATGCTTTAGCGGCTTTGGTGCAAGAATCCCGAAAGAAGAAAGAGCCACTCTCTCGTTTCAAACGGAGGGAAAGCGATCACATCACCTCTTTGATTCAGATCATATGGCAGCAAGCGACAGTCATCACCGCTCCACCTGAGCGCTGCTCAACTTACTTTGAAGGCGGACTTTTTTTTCTTCCTTCCTCTTGCTGCTGAAGTTTCTTCACAGCCAGATCTCTGTCAGGATATCAAGAAGCGGGCTGCATTCCAATTCATTAAAGGTAAATTATCTCCCAAGTCGACGTTAAATCACACCACCCCATTTCCATTGCAATATACATTACCTACTCTTCCCGTTTTCCATTAGCTGTTGGCACTTGTATCAGCTTCTGTCAGCATTGCAGCATGCATACAACAAACTGAGAATATATGTAAGCATAGAGTATTGTGAATTCATTAGCTATATTGTGCATTCTGTGCACTAAACTACAGCTGTACTGCTAAATGTGATTTGATGCTGTATTTATTTTTTGAGCAGCTCCCAGGCTGTCTTTCTGTTTTATTAAGGGAAAAAAGTCCTCAGGGAAGTTCAACACCAGTAGTGATTTCTTTAATTCACACTTCCACTAGTCATTCCCAGTCTGCCAGCTTTCCCCCAGTGAAATCCATGAGGTTACCAGTGGCGCTGCACCAAACCGAGTGTCTGCGAGCCAATGCGGTGTCCTCACCAAGTTTAATATTGACTCAAGTTATTCAGCAAATTTGTTACAGGACACCAGTTCCAATCCTCCCAATAATCTTGTTTTGTTCTCTTCTCTCGATGTCTTTGCCAGCTCACGCTGTCGACTAATAAGGAGTGTCGCTCTGTGCTGGCCTGCTCCCCGGTCCTCGCCATCCACCCTACCTGTGTTTGAGAGGATAACCCCCATCACCATCTCCAGGATGAGGCATGTATCTCTGTGCTGGCTTAGGGGCGTGTCCCTTCTCCTGCTGCTCCAGGCGGCCACTTCCATGGTGATGCTTCCTAACTCCACGGGCTGGGAGCAGATTCTGGACAAGTATATGGACGAGGAGGGGGACTGGTGGGAGGCCAAGCAGAGAGGGAAGAGGGCCATTACTGACGGTGACGCGCAGCTCATCCTGGACCTTCACAACAAGCTCAGAGGCCAGGTTTACCCTCCTTCTTCCAACATGGAGCACATGGTAGGTGGATGGAGGATGCGGAGGGTTTGTCTGTGGAGATTGATTTCCATGAAGAAATACATATATACTTCATGCTGTTTGTATGTATTAAAGAACACTTTGACCCTATTCTGAACTCCTTAAGAGTCTTGCACACTTGTAGACCATGTAGCTTAGTGACCTGACCCAGTCACCAGACTGGCTGGCACTTGTCCCTCTTGGCTCGCACACAAGCAGCATGCCAGCATCTGAGCACCTTCAAAGATGAGGACAGCCCCTCTACACACACACACACACACACACACACACACACACACACACACACACACACACACACACACACACACACACACACACATCTCTACCATGTGACGTTGGTTGTTTTGCCAGAAGAAAAGAATTCCGCCAACTTGCCAATGATCACATTACTACTGCGTTTTTCTTTTACTCATGCTGAGAGATTTGTTTGACTTTATCCTTTGGCCATCACGTGTGTGTACAGCGCCAGATCACTTTTCACAGTGCAATTAGAATCAGAGCACGGCACCGGGGCTTGTTTTACCAGCTGTCTACCCCCCACTAAACACACCCAAACACACACACACACACACACACACACACACACACACACACACACACACCTTTTGTAAGTCAGCGCTCCACAGATCTGGAACTCCTCCAAATACACTATATGGGTATGCACTGCTTGACCGCCACAGTGCATTGCCACCAACAGTACTTAGGAGGTTAAAAATCAATACAGTATGCAGAAAGTAATGAGGTTTTATAATCCTTTCATCTCCACTTTGAGAGCTACAGAACAAAAGGCAGTATTATTCGATGGTTAAGGCAAATAAACAGTTCCTGCTGGGGGCAATTGCTGGACTGTGTAATTGTATAATTGAGAGGCTGGACTTGAGAACCCCTCTGGTGTGTGTGTGTGTGTTTGTGTGTGTGTGTGTGTGTGTGTGCGTGTGTAAAAGCACCACTTTGCCTGGCAGGCAGACTCTAGCGGAGAAATGCTGAGCCAGCAGCGCACAGCTCCTTTCTACTGTCTCCTGTTACAGTTAGCTGTTTTTTTCTAGCTCCAGGGGCACCCAGGGGTGAAGAGGCATGCAACAAGAGGACGTTAGGTGAGAGAAAGAGAGTGAGAGCTCGAAGGAATACAAGGAATAGTAGTTAAATATAAATGTAGGTGTAAAAATTATAACGTTGCTGAAAGAAAGGCAATGAGAGACGCACAGAAGTGTGGAATGACTTTTTTCAACAAAAAAAAATTATAAGTTTATTTGAATGCGACTAAGGACAGAATAAAAGAAAGATGGAGATGTTTGGAAGGGCCACAAAGTAAGTAGAGACAATAACTTTTAAAGATACGTGCTGAAATTAATTGTCATTTACATTTAAGCATCTGCATGAATGTAAATATCTGTCAAGCGAGAAACTGTTCAGGTGACAGAGATTTTTAGTGATTTTCTGTGCTTTATTTTGAAAGGGGCTCCCTATTTCTCAGATTTTCCTCCAGTCTGCGTTGAACTGCCGTCACCTTTCAGAAACCTCACAGCTTCACTGTACTGGAAGACTTCATAGACATGCTTCCCTGCTCTCCCGACACACCCATGCATGCAGATGCACACATACACACACACTCACACAAATACCCAAGCGCACATACATAACCATTGCGCCATCAGCTTTGTTATTGTCTGCCATTGTATTAAACCGTAACCCGGCTGACCCTCTGTGGCAATCATCACATAAACTCTGAGATAACATCAATTCAACCCCCCCCCCCCCTCCCCTCATCTGTTTCCTTTCCTTGCCCCCTCTCTCTGCCTCCCTTATCCCCGTGGCTCCGTTCCCATTCTGTCATTATCCAACACAGAGGCCCAAAGAATTCCCTGGATAAGCATTCACACTCCATAGTGATCCACAGAGCTTCAATGCAGCGTTAGAAGGTGGGAGAGCGGTTCTGTCTCTCACTCAAATGTTGACCGACAGATATAAACAGAGAAGTGTCAGTATTTGAAGCGCTGAAAGGCAAACAGATGGCATCATGGGAGAAAGGGTCCCACCTGCAATGATGTTTAACTTGGCCTTGCCGGGCTACGCTCAGGTCTGAGGTGTCTGTGATGTTTGCGGTTCAAGATAAAGCTGTATTGACAGTTTGAGATGAGTCAGAGTTTTGCAGAAAGTGCCGGCCATTTTAATTTAGTGTTGGGTAATTTGGCTGTTCAATCAGACAATAATTAAGGTCTAGACTAATAAATTAGCCTTGCATTAACCCAAGATGTTTAATTACGGTAATGTGGACAAGCGAGTGAAACAGACAGCTTCAATATTAAAAGAATGTGCTTTAGATGAATAAGATTGCCAAATAAAAAGTAATTACCAGACTCCAGTGGCATAAAAAAATGAAGGAGAGCGGTCTAAACTTATTTTATCCCTGCAACTTTTCTTCTGCAGATTACCTCAGAGCTCATAGGCCAGCTCAGAGATTGAATCTCTCCAGTGTGTCTTGGGTTTGTCTCTGGGTCTGGTCAGCTAGTTACACCCAAGAAAAACACTTCCACTGGTTTCTCTCAATGTTAATCGCAGCAGCTGAATATCATAGTATGAAAAAAAAAGTTGGTCCTCCCAAAGAGCGTTCTGTAGTTCCTCAAGTCCACATTCAAGGTCATGCTCCAGTGAAGCAAACAGGACAACACTATCCCAAAATAGAAAAGATGCCACCCGAAAAACTGGAAACTCTCTTGGCCTCACCTGTCACACACAGAAGAGCCAAGAGCCCACGCTGAACTTGCTTGATGTAATGCCAAGAATGCAAACAGATGCTCTTGCTCTGAATCCACTCATAAAGAACACCTTCTACGAATACCTCAGGGAGCATTGGTCATAAAACTTTTCAGAGATGCAAAACACATGTAGATCAAATTAGCAAATTCCAATGATCCTTTAAATATCTGTGAAGCATTACGCCCAAGAGGACAACCCCGTCAACCGGCATCCTGTCCAGACTGCAAGGTCTTTTGGGTTTAGGAGTGACTCAGCAACAAGGAAAAATGACTTTTGTAATGTTAGACTCAGGAGGAGTTTTTTTTTCTGATTGGCTGATATTGTTAATTGTTGGGAGAGCTGAAACTGTTATTATTATTTCCAAGACATTATAAATCCCAATATTGGACCAAATCAAGATATCAGGCTGCCCAATTCTGATGCAGAGTATAAGTGAGACAGTTTCCCGAGTCAAGCCTACAATCGTCTGCTGTTCTGGTCAAACTATGCTCCTGGTCTAACATGATAATGGGAGATAATGGTATTCACTGGTTGACAAGATTCAGACAATGGTCAACCCCAGGACCTCTGATGTGAGTTGATGTGGGCTGGAATGTGCTGCATGCAACACTGTTTACTCCAAATTGGTGTGGGAAGTAGTTAGAGAAGATAAAATAGATAATCCTCCATTTGTCTCCCTGTTTTCTCTCTCCTCTTACCACATATCCTCCATTCTCTGCCAGGTTTCTCATTGCATGTATCTATATTTTTACTCTGTCACGTTATACAATTCCCATATCTTTTCCCTGCTTTCTTAGTATTTCTCTACATGCACCATTGACAATGAACAAGAAATTCAGACTTGCAAAGGAAGTCCACCTCTGTAGCCTTTAGAATGCAACCAGATGACCAAGAAAGAGAAGAAAAAAATAACCCCAAAACCTGCAAATGAAGTGTTAAGTGAAATATACAATGCTGCGTGCACTGTGCTGAAAGACTCCAGTAGGGGAGGTGTTTTTCTTTACGGGCCCCAGCAGATATGTGGTCAGGGTGGGTAGGGTATGTGTGTGTCATGGGGGGGGGGGGGTCTTGGTTACAAGGCCTCCCTGCTGGGCTAACTGTGCAAGCAACAGCAGCCGACTGCAGTCTGCACAAGGTTCAACAGCTGAAAAAGGTTTGGGACGATGGAATGAGTACTTCAGGTGCAAGGATGCTGCTTGTACTCATCATTATTTAAGAACGGCTTCAGAAGCATCACGAATCATAAAGACTGTCATCAGCTACATTCCCTCTGAAGACACTGCAGCTAGTGAGAGAGTTGTGGTCGTTTTTGTCTTGAAACCTTCATCGTGGCCAGCAGAATGTTTTCCGACCCCAAACCGTTCATTAATGGTCACAAACATTGTGTTGAACCCGCTTAAGCACAGAGCGTCCTGTGTGCTGTGGTTTGCAAATCGTTTGGTACTTTCCACCGCTCTAAGCAATGTGTTTCAGTCTGCTCATCTCTCTAAATATTGATTTTTTTTTTTTTTCGTGCAAGCAGGTCACTTGCAGAGAAAATCGTAACAAATGTTATTGCTGAATTTTATTCTCTCACTACTGCTGATGACCAGGCTCAAATCTCTTCCGATGTTTCTGTTTTAGCATCGTAAGCTCTTGTACTGGCAAAAATGGATCTGACAATACTGACACACTGACACTTATTCTCAGCTCACTGCCCACAGCGGTAATTTCTGAGCAGAGATAGAGTTTCAAGTAAACACATTCTCCTTCCTGTTTTAGCCCTGGCTCTGTCAGTCATCATTTGAGCTTATTGTGCAAGACAGACCACAGGCAACTGCAGACAAGGTTGCTGTTTCCCCAATATGCTACATCTTTGCACATATAGAAATGTATGAAAACTCCACTCCACACCTCCAACTGTTTATTTATTCTATATGTCAGTTATGTAACATTTCTACGAGGCTTTGTGTTGAAATCTGACATAGACCACTGTGCCAATATGGCGGAGTCAGACAATGTTACCCTGGTGCTATTAATTTAAACCAATAGGTCCTCTCAACAGCAAGTTGGATTCCCAGAAAGAGCTGAAAAAACTGCTCAGCGCTAAGAGTTAATTTGCAGCACTGCCAGACATCCTGTTGTTAGGTGGGTGGGTGTTTCAGGAGTAATGCAGAGAACAGCAGTTGTTTCTGGTGGGACTGTAAGTGGGTGACGGACGAAGGGGGTAGTGGTGGAAGCAGGCGAGTTATTTTAGTGTCTGTTATTGGATGATATTTCAGTGAGGGTAAGCTATTACTTCCAGGGGCCAATGTGTGAGATGTGAAAACTTCTGACACCTCCGCTGGTGTACTAATGCTAACGCACACAAACACATTCCTATGCACACACACACACACCCACACACACACACACTAATTGACTTTCTCGTAGAAACCAGTTACGTTAGATGACCCACACTGAAGGTGAGAGGGAAGGTGTGCAATTAAAGGCCCATACGGTGTCTTTCAGAGGAATTACAGCTGGAGTTTTTCTCACATTTTTTTAATGGAAGAATGTAGGTCAGCAGGGAGGAAGGACACTCTTTGCATTCCCAGAAAACCCCAGAATGGGAATATGATCCCTTCGTATCCAACCAGAGCCAAACTTAACTGAGAGGGCAATTCAGAGAGAGGGAAAGTGAAACAAAAGCTTGCACCCAGACATCTCACCAGAGACATATGGAAGGTATTACTTAAAGGAAAAACAGCTTTTGCATTTTCTGAATAACCCCAGATCCTACGGGAAAAAGCATTTGGGGAAAGTCAGCTGAGAAGCAATAAGGGAGTCAAAAAGCTCTTTTTACAGCAGCAGGAACACATCAGCATAGTTCTGCACTTAGTTTAGAGATTAGTGCAGTTACTTAGCCATAGCAGTTCCTTGTCTCTATTACTTATCATGACATATGATAAGTAATCCTTGTTCAGCAAGTCTTTGAATACCACTCCACATCATTGACAGCTGAAGAAACTCTACCAGGCAGTGAATTTCTCCAGTTCCAGTGCGAGTACACTAACCGTTCTATGAGCTGACATTGTTATATATATATATATATATATTACGGCCCATTAGTTGCAATGCAAGCGGCTTTCTGTCGCACTGAGTCGGTTTGTTTTGACTTAGTATCAAACATAATCCTGAAAACTTCATATGTTTTTTCCATCTGATCTGCTGTGTAGGTGTGGGACACAGAGTTGGAGCGCACGGCCGAGGAGTGGGCAGAAACCTGTCTGTGGGAGCACGGCCCTGCCGGTCTGCTGCCACAGATCGGACAGAACCTGGGAGCACACTGGGGAAGGTAAACATTAATTAAGTATACACAGTTTCTGCATCCATAGACTTTTATTTTGTCCAAGGTTGAGAGGGTAAAAGGGTTGTTTTGCTGAAAATAGGTACAGTCTTCAAAGTTATCATGTGTGTGTTTGTAGCTGACAGGAGGCTTAATTCTGTGGATAGGATAAGAAGATTGATAAGAACAGAATTATTGTATAATTTGATTTTACAGACACATTGTGAACCTGAAGAGTCAAAAGAGAGTATGTTAGGATGCTGCCTTGGCCAGGAACCCATTGGAAAATGGAAAATCTCAATATGACTGTTTGGGATAAATACAGGTTAAATAAAAGGTATTTGAATATGAAGGCCACTTTTTAGTCAAACAGTTAGCTTGCCATATGTTATTCAAATATTAAGCAATATACAACTCATTTAAACTAATGTAGAAGTTATTCTGTATAGTTTAACACAGCTGCTAGCTTTTCTGCTACTTTCTTCACACCACCAACACGTTCACACGGGACATAATATTTGCTACATTGTACACTCAGCCGCTCATAGAGCGTCTGAAAGCAGCACTGCTTCACATGAGAGTCTCTTGTTCCACATCTAATCATATCACTTCACAGTCAAGATGCTCACTTGATTCTAATCAGATTGACTCGCCCCACATGCTGCCAAATTAGTGGCAATCGTTGGTCACTGCAGTCTTTTCAGAGTGCACACATGTTTGATTGAAAGCTCGATGCTTAATGACAGCAGATGTCTTCACATCGCTGTGCTTACCAATGGCGCTTACTTCAAATGGTAGCTACATCTGTTACATACAGTGTAGTGCAAATTACTTCATCTTTTGATTTGGCTCGTGAGATACCCTGCCAGGCTACATTTAGTAAGGCATGACATGCTTGCTGTATGCTCTCTCTTTAGCTACCACCGGTATCTTAGAATTTAGTTTTTTACAAACACCTTAGTAGTTTTGTAAGCACAAGAGTTGCTTTGTTTTGCACTAACTAGGCTATGGGTATCATGCATATAGTTCTTGAAAGACGACTTGCAGTAAGCTTTGATGCATAACATCAACTCCCAAGCCAAAAGAGACACAAGACAACATAAATGTTTTTTGAGCATTGTCATCAAAGGTGCATACGCTTACTCATCTCCCCAGGTATCAGCCACCTACGTTCCATGTGCAGGCCTGGTATGATGAAGTGAAAGACTACTCCTTCCCTTACTCTCAGGAGTGTGACCCCTATTGTCCCTTCAGATGCTCCGGCCCAGTTTGTACTCATTATACGCAGGTAGCTAGGTCTGGATTATACCATTTCTTTACCCATTTCCTCTTGAGAGTTTATCCTTTAGTGAGCTATGACTTGATTATATGTTTTTTCATGGTCTGTCTTGCTATTCTTTTGCAGCTGGTATGGGCCACCAGCAGTCGGATTGGCTGTGCCATCAACATGTGTTACAACATGAATGTGTGGGGACAGATTTGGGCCAAAGCCGTCTATCTCGTCTGCAACTATTCACCAAAGTAAGTATATTGGTTGTGAGGTCTGTTCCCAGCTGCATGAACGTTAAACGTTTCTTTCACTGAAGTTTAAAACTGTCACACACAAATGGGTTGAAAAGGAATATAGGTTATTAGTTTTGCTCAAGTATAACGTGTTCTGTTCAATAAGCCCTGTCTGTTCTACCACCTGAACAGAGGAAACTGGTGGGGACATTCGCCTTATAAACATGGGACCCCATGCTCTGCCTGTCCTCCCAGCTATGGAGGCGGCTGCAAGGAGAACCTCTGCTACAAAGGTATGTGTCTGGAAAATAAATAAAGACTGTGATAGAAACTGTGAGGAAAAATAAGTTTCGTTTATCCCTATTTTGTGACTTTGCTTGAAGATGACAGTTCTAACCATCCCCAAGAGGAAACCGAAGAAAACAATTTCATTGAGCCGGAGGCCCCCCACACTCCACAGAAGCCCCGGTCTCGGGCCTCCAAGCCCGAGCCTCCCAGTCTTCCAGCTCCAGCCCCCACCAAGCGCCCCACGGAGGACCTGCACAAGAATGAAGTGGTCAACACACAGCAGATGTGTAAGCTGTCATTTAACTTTTTATTCTGGATCTTGTTTCATCTGGTTTAGGATTAGGAGGTGCGCAGAGTGGCAAGAAATTTAGGATGTGAT
>NW_027175908.1:0-20000 GCF_023055335.1 Clinocottus analis
CTTCCTTCCTGCCGCTGTCAGACAGTACAACCAACACTACCCCTAACAGAACACTTCTTCATTTATTCATTAGTGTGCAATATAAATCTAATGTATCCACTGTGCATTCGAAATATTAAAAATGTAGAGCATCGATCCACTTCTGTTGTTGTTGACAAAGTAACATGGTCAAAATGAATTTAACCTCCCATGTAAAGACTGATATTAAACATGTTATTCCTTATCTATGTGCATAGATCTACTGATAGCAGAAACTACCATTCCGAGGATAATCCTCCCAGCGTCAGTAAAGACGAATCGGGGTAAGATGAGTTGGTGATGTTGGACGTTTAATATAACGAGAAATTAATTCAAAGGAAAATGACTGACACAGAAAGAAGCACTGTGAATTACGCTTCAAGACTCAACTATGTTAAAGATGTTATAAGATTTACATTTGTATTTATAATCTGTTTTAAAGATGGCTTGAGCCAGAAGGACCAGTCTCTCCTGCACCCCGCAATGTTTCCATGAAAAGTGACTGGTCTGAGGATGAGCCTCCCAGCTTCAGTAAAGATGAACCGGGGTGAAATGAGTTGGTTCTGTTGGATGTTTAATATCCCAATAGATCTATTTGAAGAGAGTGACTGAAAACAAAAAGAGAAGCACTGTGAATTCCTCTTAAGACACATGGCCACTTTCTATAATGTCTACCTGAGCAAAATATGAAGTTGCTCTTCCTCTGATATTGTAGTTATGTTGGCTGTTTAATACAACAAAATATAAAAATTCAGAATGACTATCCAGAAAGAAGAAATGCTGTAAATTCCACTTTGAGGCTCAGCGGTATTGAAAATGTGAAATGTGTTAAAGTTGGTCATAATAATCTGTTTTAAGATGGCTTGAGCCCAGACCAGTCTCTCCTGCACCCAGCAATGTTTCCATGAAAAGTGACAGGTCCAAAGGTGAGCCTCTCAGCTTCAGTAAAGACAAAGCAGGGTAAGGTGACGTGGTCAAAATTATGTTAGAAATTAATTTAATCTCCCATGTAAAGACGGATATTAAACATGTTATTCCTTATCTATGTGCATAGATCCACTGATAGCAGAAACCGTTCCCAGGATGATCCTCCCAGCTTCAGTAAAGACGAACCAGGGTAAGATGAGACGGTTATGTTGGATGTTTGATATAATGAGAAATGAATCAGAAGAGAATGACTGACAGAAAGAGAAGCACTGTGAATTCCACTTCAAGACTTAACAATGGTAAAGATGTTATACGATTTACATGCGTATTTATAATCGGTTTTAAAGATGGCTTGAGACAGAAAAAAGTCTCTCCTGCACCCAGCAATGTTTCTATGAAAAGTGACTGGTATAAGGATGAGCCTCCCAGCTTCAGTAAAGATGAACCGGGGTGAGAGAAGTTGGTTATGTTGGATGTTTAATATACCAATAAATCCATTCGAGGAGAATGACTGAAACAAAAAGAGAAGCACTGTGAATTCCTCTTAAGACACATGGCCACTTTCTATAATGTCCACCTGAGCAAAGTATGAAGTTGCTCTTCCTCTGATATTGTAGTTATGTTGGCTGTTTAATACAACAAAATATAAAAATTGAGTGACTACAGAAAGAAGAAATGCTGTGAATTCCACTTTGAGGCTCAGCGGTATTGAAGATGTGAAATGTGTTAAAGTTGGTCATAATAATCTGTTTTAAGATGGCTTGAGCCCAGACCAGCCTCTCCTGCACCCAGCAATGTTTCCATGAAAAGTGACAGGTCCAAGGGTGAGCCTCTCAGCTTCAGTAAAGACAAAGCAGGGTAAGTTGGGTTGGTGGAGAAATATTGTAAAGTATGTTGGATGTTTGACACTGAGCGACTCTCAGATAAAGATGAATAAATTAAGAACAAGGATTTGTCAGAGTGGTAAAATTAATATTTCTGACCTTCAAGCTTAACACTAGTAATAATTACAATAATGGTTGTTATCGTGAAATTAAATTCAATCTGTGTTAAAGGCTGCCTGAGCACAAACGATCAGTCTCTCATGCCACCGGCAACGTTTCCGAGTCTGATCCTCTCGACTTCACGGCTGGGTTAAGGTAGGAAAAAACATGTGCAACAGAGACAAAGACAAAATAGAACGATATGAGGACAAATGTATTTTTTGGTATTGACACAAACACATCTCGACTGTGTCCAGCAGTGATTCAAAGGAAACTGACCAGGATGAGCAAGACATCAGGAGAGGTATACAAACAAGAAGCAACACAGACAAGTTTAATGTTTAGAATAAATACACTTTTTAACAAAACATTTGAAATGAATATTCTTCATCTAAAGGCAAAGATGTCGTGAAGAGGAGAATCCTAAATCAGCATGAAAAGGAACTTAAAGAACATGAAACCGACACAGAACTCTACGAGATACAAGATGTGGACAGCGCAGGCGCTAAAGCCCAACCCTTTAAAGCATTATTTCTTAAGTCAAAGAAAAATGAAGTAAGAACAGTGCTGATGAAAGGAGTAGCTGGTGTTGGTAAAACATTTCAAACGAAGTTGTTCATGGTAGATTGGGCAAAAGGAAAATCCAACAAAAAGATAGACCTGATAGTTTTATGTAATTTTGGTGAGCTGAATTCAAGAAAAGAAGATCTAAGCCTGAAAGATCTGATTCGTCATTCCTTCAATGAGGATCGAGTCGGAGATTACAACGACGACGACAAGTGTACAGTAGCGTTTGTCCTTGATGGCTTGGAAGAATGTAAACTACCTCTGAATTTTGCAAAGAATAAGGACTTGACAAATGTGGAAGAGCCAGCCTCGATGGATGTGCTGCTAACAAACCTCATCAAAGGGAATTTGCTTCCGTCTGCTAAGCTCTGGATCATCTCTCAACCTTCAGGAGTTGACAAGATTCCTCCACGTTATATTGAGAAAGTGACAGAATGTCGAGGTATGAAACTATGACAGTACATAATTTCTGATATATTTACTTTCAACAGCATTGTTTACTTTAAAATGTTGTTTTGGTATTGTACTGTGAATCATTTTAGCTGTATTTGTTTAAAACGATCACTTTTATGATACTTCAAAATAACTGATTAACAGGCCCTTTTATCCTTCATTATCAATAACTTTGTTTTATTTATTCAGAGACCTCGAAGCGATGTCAGAAGCTAACGTCAGCCATGCGGGAAAGATTTCTGAAAGAAACCAATCAAGAAGAAGACATAAATCATCCGAACCAGAAAAACACGGAACACATAATGAGAGAAAACCAAAGTGGTGAGGTCAATGGCGAAGAAAATATTGGACATACTAAAGTGAAATCTGTGACACAAGTCCATGCAGGATCTGACATCTTCAAGAATATAAAAGGGAATAAGATCCGATCTGTGCTGACCACTGGAGACGCTGGGATTGGAAAATCCTTCCATGTGCAGAAGTTCATAAAACAGTGGGCTAAAAAGGACAAGCAGTCACAATTAAGTGACGTCGTATTTCTACTTCACCTCTCTGAACTGAATTTGATTAAAGATACAGAAGTCAGTTTGATGGGACTTCTTAATGTTTTCTACGAGGAAACTAATGCATTCGTGATCTCTAACTTTGAACAGTTCAATGTCTTATTTGTCTTGGACGGTTTGGAAGCCTATCACCAGCCTCTTGACTTGGACAACATCGACCGCTTGACTGATGTCAGAGCGCCAGCTTCAGTGGACGTTATACTAACAAACCTCATCAGAGGAACCCTGTTTCCTTCTGCCCGGATCTGGATAACCTCCCGACTGAAGTCGCTTGATGCTTGGGTCGACAGGACGACAGAAATACGATGTAAGCATATGGGTGCAGATCAAAGCTGGGAAGCGGTTTAAATATGTGTGCAAGCATGTTTAAAGTATTTCAATTAAAATCAAACAGTCTCCCTGAGGTAGCATAAATGCTTAAAACTGCTATGAAATTAAAACTGTTCCGAAGTCTTTACTATTAAGTATCTGCTGGTTCAGAGGCCGATACTAATACTGGCTGCGTTTCCCAGATTCGTTAAGACGCTCTTAAGCGCTAAGAGCGCTGTGAAAGAACGACGTGTTTCCCAGAGTCGTTCTTAGCTTAAGACGCTCTTTCACAAAGAAGCAAACGTAAGATCGGTCTGACCCACTCTTAGCAGCCTTCTTAGCGACAAACGCTCACTGCAGCCGCGTCAGGGAAAGTTATATCTGATATTCAAAGGAATACTTAAACCATGCGTAATGATGAATGTGCGCCCTCAGCTGCAGAACACTGACGCAAGAAAAATAATAGCATAAACAGAAAAATAACGATATAAAAATAAAGAATTTCCCCTGTGTTCCTGTAGCTCCATAAATAAAATGAATCAGCATTACTATCACTCATTACATTTTCACACACATTCGGCAGCTAAATATGAGTTTACGTTAGCTATAAAAACATCAACAACCCTGTGGTATTTCACAGATATCAGGGAAACTGACAGGTGTAACTGAACTCGGCTGAAACCTCATCAAGAGAGGCTCCACGTCTAAAGGTGTCGCTGAAGTCCACGCGTGAGCGACACCACGGCTGCAATACAGCATATTCTCGCTGCTAACCAACAGCGTCGCCCTGCGCGAAGCCAGATAGTTTACATAAATGCATATGAGCGTCAGCACTTCTCCACTTAATGTGCTGTCGGTCCTGGCTGTCCAGTCCAAGTGCCGACTTCCCCGTGTGGAGATCCAACGCCTCGTCACGCTAGTGTCACCACACATCCAGGGGCCAACTCGCTGCAATGTTGCCCTCAGCCTGTGTTTTTACACAGTGGGGAGCTTCCTGGAGGTCGTGAGGGACGGCACCGGCCTCAGCAAGGCATCGGTTTCACGGAGTGTGGCGGCGTGACACCGATCCTCCTGCGCCATGCCCGCACAGGTCCGCCAGGTCCACCGTGGATTTCATGCCGTGGCTGGAATCCCCGGGTGGTTGGTGTCGTGGATGTCACACACATGCGCGCCCGTAGAATAATTGCACCTGTGTGTGGGGACCACAGCGTGTTGTGTGTGATTTATGCGCTGATAAAGTCGTGGGTGATCGATTTACCTGGCATCGATTTGATTTAATTTCAGCAACACGGCGGTGGACAGCTCCCACTAAGAGCGTCTTAGGAAGCTTCTTTGGCGAGATCTTAAGAAGGCAGTTAAGAACGCATCTGGGAAACACTCGTATCTTAGCGCTCCTTCTTAAGGCTGATTTATACTCGGGTTTTACGCAGAGACGCAAGCACGCAAGACACGCATGGCCGACATTGCGTGGTCAAATCGGCCATTTTGCGTGCTTGCGTGTGTCACCCCAAATGTCTGACTATCCGTCAAAGCTACGCGAGCCTTATTGAGCCCTGTGATTGGTCCGCTAACCACATCCTTTCTGAGTCTCTCATTTCCGGTTTCATAGCATAATACCGCTGTTTTGAAAAGCCACAGCAGAAACGCAAACAATGGATCCCGTTGAACGTTTGGCTGAAGAGGTCCACAAATATTAGCATTTATAAAACCCGTCTGACGGAGTATTAGGACACGCAGACGGAGGTGAATTCCTGGAGGGAGATATCTCTGAACGTCGGTGTGCATGTCGACTCTAAACGGTCGTTGCGCCACCTACTGTTCTTGTGTATGGAAAACGCAGGGGAACTAAAAATCAAAACGAGTCCGTCAATCCGACTGCGTGGCCAGCCGGAGTTGGAGTTGCAGAAGTATAATTCAGCCTTTAGCGAACCCTTTTTTCGAGCCTTCTTAAGTCCTTAAGAACGATCGAATCTGGGAAACACAGCCAGTGGCTGTTGACCTATTATATATCTGACAGTGAAATGACAGCAATAGACAACTAAATCTTACCTGACTCAACTTAATTTATACCAAGCTTCTTGATCGTAACGCTTGAGGTCCTAGTTCAAAGCTGTCAACGAAGTTTATAATCTTGAAGTACTGATATGATATTTAACTGGGAGAATTGGACTCCTAAAATCGACACAACCCGATTAGTGAGAAGACAAGTTTCTTGAAGGCAATCTTCGACAAGTATACACACTGGCTGCAAAGCTAAAATAGTATTTTTGCTGCCAATTAATCGTTGAGAAGCTGCTTCCTGAATGCCGTTATTTGTTAATAAGAGAGAGAGAGGTGAAAAGACATGTTTTTGTGTCTGAGTTTAGCAAACCTTGCATTTAGCCTCCCCCACTCATCCTGGTGCAGCCAAATAAGTTGGACTGCATATGTCACAAAATGTTGGCACTGCAGGCTCTGGTAAAGGAAGTTGCGTAATCCCAGTAAGACTACAGTAAAGCAAAGATTAGCTTTATTTTAGCCGATAACATTCCATTTAAATATGTCTGTATTAGCCCCAATTGAGACATGACTTGTTTTAATAGCACATGTTTTCCCATTACATAATCATTCAGTTGCTGCCAGATTGTACTTTAAGGAGAAAAGCAAGTTCACCATTATTTGTCCAAAATAAACAACTGTGAAAATAGACCAGCAGGTTAAGGAGGAGAAATCAGGTTCCCACTCATACCATCAAAGTATGAAGGGTCATAATTAATGCTCATATTCAACTTCTTCTTGGGCTGATTCTTAAATGTTTTAAGCTCTGATTCATTTTCAGTGTCCAAACAATCAAATACAAAAAAAAACATACTTACTGATGCTATGGTTTAGATTTTATAAACTTGCACCATGATTGCACACATTTATTGTCACAATTATTGTCTAATTAAGATCCTTAGTGACTTTAACATGTATTTTCCTCCAGGCAAGCCTCATGTTGCAAGTCAACAGAGACTCAAATCTCAGCTGAAGGAGCAATTCTCCTTTGTGCCTGAGGGGATTGATATGCAGAGACCCTCCGCTCTTCTGAATGAGATCTACACAGATCTTCACATCGTCGAGGGAGAGGTGGGAGAGGTCAATGCTCAGCCTGAGATCAAACAAATTCAAGATGCAAAGTTCAAACAAGTGGGAGAAGAAACATTGATTAAATATCATGACATCTTCAACCCTACAGCCAGAGAAAACATACCCATTAGAACTGTGCTGACGATGGGAGTGGCAGGCATTGGAAAGACGTTTGCCACAAAGAAGTACATGCTGGACTGGGCTGAGGGGAAGGACAACGGGGACATATTTTATATGTTTCCACTTTCTTTCCGAGAGCTAAATTTGAGGAAAGGGCAAGAGCATAGCTTGGAGGAACTAATCCATCAATTCTACCCGGGTATGAAGACATCAGAAATACTGAACTATGACCAGTACAGAATCCTGATTGTCCTGGATGGTCTTGATGAATGTCGTGTTGATCTTGACTTCAGTCAAGTTTGGACAGATATGAGAAAGCCAACCTCAATCGATGTTCTTCTGACAAACCTAATCGAAGGAAATCTGCTGTCTAAAGCTCAACTCTGGATCACCTCCCGACCTGCAGCATCCAATCATATCCCTGCTGAGAAAGTTGACCGGGTTATAGTGGTGCAAGGATTTAATGATGAGCAGAAGGAGGAGTACTTCAAGAAGTACTTTAAGAGATTCAATGATAAAGATTTTGCTGAGAAAATCTTGTCACATGTCAAAAAATGTAGGAGCCTTTACATCATGTGTCACATCCCTGTCTTCTGTTGGATCACAGCAAAAGTTCTGGAGGACTTTGTGAACAGAAATGAAGAAGGAAGGATGCCCAAGACTATGACTGACCTGTACATACATTTCCTTGTGTTACAGTGCAGACAGGCTACTGTGAAGTATGGTGAAGACGAGACAGTTGAAAATGCTGACACAGATTCATGCTGGAATACAAGAAACAAGGAAACAGTCATGTCTCTGGGAAAATTGGCTTTTGACGGGCTGAAGGAAGGAAGCCTTCTATACACAAAAGAACACTTGACAGAGTGCAAAATTGACATCACAAAAACTGCAGTCTTCTCAGGATTGTTCACTCAGATCAAACAAAAAACCTGTGGGCTGTACCAAAACAACTTGTTTTGCTTTGTCCATCTGAGCATTCAAGAGTTTATGGCAGCTTTGTATGTCTTTCACACATTCAATAACACAGGTGAAAATCTGCTTGCCATGCCTGCTCCAACTATTGGAGATGCTCCTGCAGACTTCTGCAAGATAGCAGTGGACAAGGCATTAGATAGCAAAAATGGAGAATGGGATTTGTTTCTCCGCTTCCTGTTAGGCCTGTCTCTGGAGACCAATCAGAATCTACTGAAAGAGCTGCTGAGGAAGACAGAAGACAACAAGGAGACCACCAACAAGGAAACCATCAAGTACATAAAAGAAAAGATTCGGGAAGAGAACAGCGATGCAGATCAAAATTGCAATCTGTTCTACTGTCTGAATGAGCTGAATGACCACTCTCTTGTCGAAGAAGTGAAAACGTACCTGCAATCAGAAACATTCACGTTTGATAATTTCTCCACCTCCCAGTGGTCAGCTCTGACTTTTGTGCTGCTAACATCAGATGAGAAGCTCGATGTGTTTGATCTGAAAAAGTACCTGAAGTCAGAGAAAGTTCTTCTGGGAATGTTGCCGGTAGTTAAAGTCTCCAAAACTGCTTTGTAAGTATTTTCAAATGCTCGTTCAAATATTTGTTGTCTTGCTATATGCTACATGTGAAGTCTATCTATTTATTCAAAACTGAAATTTGTTTACCTTGAGTTTCCCAAATTGGTTGATACTGGGCTAAGATTAGTCTTCTGTTGACTTGGGTCTTCTTTGTGTTGAGTTGGGCCCATGTTTTATCAATACATAAACGAGTTGAGCCTTCAAGATCAGACCATATACTCATCAAGACATGCTATATTTAGATTATATATTTTTAAAAAAACAGTTTTTACCTCCTCCAAGGAGGTTATGTTCTTGGTTAGGTTAGTCTGGGAATTACAAAAATACTTTTGGTTGGATTTTCAGAAAGTCAGCGGAAGAAAAAACATTATGATGATTATGATTATTTTGTAACATCTGGATTACATGGGCATTATTTTTTACTTGTAGGAACTGCCTTGATGGAGGTCTGTGCTCTAGAAATGTCCTTCTAGTCCATCTTTATTTCTGTTGTCTAAAAGTGAGATTACTGTTAGCAAATTAGTGTCGAGCACAGACAACGAGTTCTGAGGGATTTGGCAGGTAGTACTGTGATTTAACACATCTGAATAACATGGTCTGTTTGATGTCTAAACATTTGCAGATACAAGTAAGAGTCTGCTGTGGAACATGCCTATTTATGCCTGCAAATGATTTCACAGGCTGAGTTGGTGTGAGCTCTCAGAGGAATCCTGCAGAGGTCTGTCGTCCTCGGTTCTCTGCTCCCCATCCTGTAATCTGACAAACATGGACCTGAGTCATAACGAGCTGCTGGACTCAGGTGTGCAGCTGCTTGCTGAAGGCTTGAAGAATGTACACTGTAAACTGGAAATTCTCAAGTAGGTGTACAGTGCATTCACTTTAATTTTCAAAGTTTGCGGCAGCAAAGGTTTTGGTGAAGTAAATTTATCTCCAGAGAACATGATATAGAGTCCAAATATGAACAGTGGTTCGACAACTGAACCCTTTGTAAATTTGACAAAGATACCAACCTCTTCTGATGTCTATTCATAGCTGTCTGAACACCTGTGCACAATTCAGCTCTCTCTGAACAACTGTCAGCTCCTTACTCACTGTGGTCTCGCCTCCTCTGATGTTGGTGATGTTGCGATGTTCAACTTGACCTTAGGGATTATGGGAAATGGTGTTTGTTGACAATGTAAAATGCAACACAATTTGTAGAAACAATTGTGTGTGTGTGTTGTCTGCAGGCTGTTAGGTTGTCATGTGACAGAGAAAGGCTGCTCCTTCCTGGCCTCTGCTCTCAAGTCCAAAGCGGCCTCCTCCCTGAAACAGCTGGATCTGAGTTACAATCACCCAGGAGCCGATGGGGCGGCAATGCTTTCTGCAATAGCTGCAGATCCAAATACGAGCCTGCAGACACTCTGGTACGTTGAGATGTCAGGATGTGTGTTCATATGATTATACATTTGTATCGTTACAGCTGGTTCTCAGAGTTATAACAAGACTTAATCTACACTGAGCCAGCATATTATTATTTAGCAGGCTAGTTACCGAAACACTCAATAATTGCTTCGGTGTAAAGAGAAAAGAACATTTATTAAACCCAGGTATAAATGGGTCCCAGGTCCATATCAAATAAATATATATATATATACATATATATATATATATATATATATATATATATATATATATATATATATATATATATATATATATATATATATATATATATGTATGTATATATATATATATATATATATATATATATATGTATGTATATATATATATATATATATATATATATATATATGTATGTATATATATATATATATATATATATATATATATATATATATATATATATATATATATATATATATATATATATATATATATATATATATATATATGTATATATATATATATATATATATATATATATATGTATATATATATATATATATATATATATATATATATATATATATATATATATATGTATATATATATATATATATATATGTATATATATATATATATATATATATATATATATATATATGTATATATATATATATATATATATATATATATATATATATATATATATATATATATATATATATATATATATATATATATATATATATATATATATATATATATATATATATATATATATGTATATATATATATATATATATATGTATATATATATATATATATATGTATATATATATATATATATGTATATATATATATATATATATGTATATATATATATATATATATATATATATATATATATATATATATATATATATATATATATATATATATATATATATATGTATATATATATATTGTATTAAATTTGAAAATGTTTGTTCTTGACAACACTTTCTTAATTTTTTCTGCAGTTTGGACCACTGTGGAGCGCATCGGTTAAAGCCAGGACTGAAGAAGTGTATGTTTTTTTAAATTGTTTGTATTGTGGACTATGTTATCACTTTAATAGAGCCTTAAACAATACGCTCATTCCTGATAAATTTGAAATGAATGTCAAATAATATGCCTTCACCACACTTACCTTTGCCAGTAATATAGCGTCTGATAAAGTATTTTTGTTTTAATATATGTAGGCTTTTTACCCTGTGAGAGTTGTTACATGAAACATGCTTGGATTTCATCATGACTTTATTTAATTTGGATTTCATCTAAACAATGTAAAATGTTTTGTAGTCTTTAAACTTCTCGAAACAAAAATTTTCTTTTTCTCTTTTAGATGGTGCAGATCTGAAGCTTGATGAAAACACTGCAAGCAAGAGGCTTGCTCTGTTTGATAGCAACAGGAAAGCAAAAACTGTACAAACGCTAAATGAGAAAGTGCAACGACCTGAAAATGACGACAGATTTAAGAGGACTCAGGTGTTATGTGAGAAAGGCCTGAAAGGCTTCTGCTACTGGGAGGTGAAGTGGGGAGGGAAGGTCGGCATTGCAGTGTCATATGGAGGAGTCGGTAGAAAATGGGACGGAAGTGGTGGCCTCGGATGCAACGAGAAGTCCTGGAGTCTGCTCTGCTCGAAGACTGGATACACTGCCATACATGGGAAGATGTCTAAAGACATTAAGCCCAACATCAAGAAAGCATCCAAAGATGTTGATTCTAATGATAAGAAGACATCCAAAGATGTTAAGTCCAGTGGCAAGAAGACATCTAAAGATGTTGATTCCAACGATAAGAAGACATCCAAAGATGTTAAGTCCAGTGGCAAGAAGACATCTAAAGATGTTGATTCCAACGATAAGAAGACATCCAAAGATGTTAAGTCCAGTGGCAAGAAGACATCTGAAGATGTTGATTCCAACGATAAGAAGACATCCAAAGATGTTGAGTCTAATGACGAGAAGACATCCAAAAATGTTAAGTCCAACAATGAGAAAACATCCAATGATGTTGAGTCCAACGGCAAGAAGACATCCAAAGACGTTAGGCCCAACGACGGGACAACAGCCAAGAATGTTGAGTCCAACGACAAGAAGACTTTCAAAGATGTTAAGTCCAACGACAAGAAGACATCCAAAGATGTTAAACCAAACGACACAAAGACATCCAAAGATGTTAAACCAAACGACACAAAGACATCCAAAGCTGTTGAGTTCAACGACAAGAAGACATCCAAAGATGTTAAACCAAACGACACAAAGACATCCAAAGATGTTGAGTTCAACGACAAGAAGACATCCAAAGATGTTAAGCACATCAATGGAAAGATGTCCAAAGATGTTAAGTCCAAAGATGAAGTCCCCCTTTGCAAAAAAATAGGAGTATTTCTGGACTGGGAAGCTGGTACTCTGACTTATTACGGCGTCACACCAGAAAAGCAGTTTCTCATACACACCTTCCATGCCAAATTCACAGAACCTCTCTTCCCATGCTTCTGGTTTCAGAAGGGCTCTGTGACTTTGTGTGAGATGAACATCTGTAGTGATCACTAGATGCTACACTCTACATTTCAATAGATTAGCAAAAGCTTACCTGTGTCATTTCAATACCATTATGTGAAATACTGACTGATTATTTCCTGCCTAATGTTAATACATCAACTTTGCAATATTTGTTTTATCATGCCATATCTTAACATTCTTTTTTTGCCCCACACAAATCCGTTAACTCTGTTAATATTGTGCTGCCAGATTTGTTTTAGGTACACTTCAATGTGTATTATTGTATTAATTGACTTGCATTGATGCAAGTATTACTTACTTTTGTAAAGTAGTCAGAGCAGAATCTAACCCCCGGTTTATTATTGTAAATAAATGAATAAATAATGAACATTATTATTTTTATTACTATTATTATTATAATATACCGGGGTTACATATGAATTAATAAATATTCGTTATTGTTAGCATTATTATATGCCAATCCCAGACCGGGGTTGCGTATAAAGATCCGGGTCAGGGTCAGGCAACTTCCGGTTGTAAAACGGCGCAAGCAGAGAAGCGAGCAGTTGTGACAGGAGCGGCGGGTTCCAGCGAGTATTCTGCATTTGCATGACAGTGTGATCATTGTTGTTTGTCACTGTACAATATCACAGTAAAAAAACTGTTTTGATCGCACTTTACGGCTCATGTTTCCTCAGGAATTGGGCTCCGCAGCCGAACCTGGTAAATCCTTTGTGCTAAGTTAGTCCATCTTAGTTAAACAACATATAGCCACAGGTTACAAGAAGGTACAGACAAAATATGAGCATATACAATTACAGACAGGAGCAAATGTACAGCATTTAGTCAGCTTTACTCCTGTCTGATGGAGTAAATTTGCTCCAATCACAAGGAATCTCAAGGAAATTAGCTGGTTTAACATTTTAATGTGGGTTGGACTGTAAAACAACCAGAAGAGTCATATAGCTGTCAATATGCTAACCCACAATTTGCTCATGGACCGCTGACCTACTGTCATAATGTTGTACCGTATTGTGGGGAACTTTCTGATCCTTCCCTGATTTAATGCAGACCTTAATTTGGCCAGAAACTCTGGTCTTTAGGCCCTTTTGATACTTCTTTGCTGTCTTCCCTTTTCTAATTTTGGATTATTTTTAGTGTTCTGAAACTTACTGGAGTGAATATTACACCTTTACTCTAGGTTACCGGCATCAGGGCTATTTGCACAAGAGTTTGTGCGTATCAATAGCATAACGCCTGCAGACGTTATGTTATCGTTTGTGTGTTGCCTATGGGGCATTTTGCCTTGTAAAGGCCCTTGACGTTAATATTTCTGTATAATTTGGTTAGGAACTGTTTCTCTGGCTTCTTCCCGCTCAGCTGAAATCCAGGGCTTCAGTACCGCCACAACTTGATATTAAAATGAATGAGATTCTGATGTGAAGATGTGAAAGATACAAATAAATAAATACAAATTCTCTCCTGAACAACTTGTATGTGTGTCTATATATACCATCCATACGAATAACTGCATTTATTCCTCTCTAAATGTAGTTTTCTGCTATTATTTCTTATACATCATTCTTTGTTTCCTATTTATATACTCATGTCTTACTCATAATGCTATGTGTTGCATAATATATTCTGGTTTATTCATCATATGGGTACTAGAGGTGATCATTATTTGTTCAACCAACAAAACTGTCTGTCTCAGTATTTCGGATAGAAGACGGGGAAGTGGGTGTATTTATACCGAAAGTCACGCTAAATCGTCCAATTGTTGTATTTTCTTCAAGGTTAGAGTTTGTGCTGCGGATTTAATTAGTGAGGGCTACTTCAGAATCCTTCATTATGAAAGCTTTTTTATGAATATGGAAAAAACTGCAAACACTTTAGTGCAGCTCCTGGTAGAATTGTTGCACCTGTTTGCTCCTCTGCACAGCTGGCCAGTGGCAGCATCTTTCTGCCTCTCTTCTCAGGTCTGTCTTCCTCAATCTGCGTCAGTCCATCACTTGGCGAGGTCGTCTGTGTCTTCCATGTCTCTTTCTGAACAGTCTGTCAGGCACAATTTCATTGACCTTTCCCTTCAATTGAATCTTAATGACAAAGTGCTGTGCGTTTTGTGGTGTGGTGTTACGTAGTAGAGAGAGGAATCCTGGTCAATGGAGGGATTTAAATGGGTAAGTGAACGCAGCTGCAGTGTATGTTCTCCAGATCCAGGATGTGCGGTGATGTTGAAACAGCACATTTAGATTGGCAGATACGACTAACGGAATTGCGATTGAGCCCGATGGGAGAAATTATTCCCATTAATGTCCTTCACAATGTAGCAAAAAAGGAATGCTGGAAGAAATGAAAAGACTGGACCTTTTCTATATGCATTAATTCGGTAAAATATCTTTCCACCACAATTAATTTTATCGTGTCCACTTTCATCTGCAGGAGGGCTGCGGTTTAACAACACAACCAATGGTTTTAACACCGGTTTCCTTGGAATAATTTGGAAACCAATTTTAGCTAACATTTCAGTCTCAAAACCAAACACTGAAAAATAACATGTCAAACATCTTAAACATTATTTAAACATTTCAGCTCAATAACAAACTCGTCCCTAAACATACAGGGTGGTGTGCTTCAACTAGCCACAGGACCAACACACATAATAATATCATAGATTACAAACGCAGTAGAAAGTTGATTCCGATAACCGTGTGTGTGTGTGTGTGTGTGTGTGTGTGTGTGTGTGTGTGTGTGTGTGTGTGTGTGTGTGTGTGTAAGCATCAGAATGCAGGCGGTAATGAATTACACCCTTTATAGACAAGCCCAAAAGAATAATAGCACAGGAAGGGGATAACTGAGTTCTGAAAGGTCCCAGACAATATATCTCCCAGCACACTGGAGGCCTGTCTGTACAAGCTGCCTCATTGTTTCCATAAAACTAATTCTTGACCAAATCTTTGAAGAAGTTGAACAACTGAGTTAAACATTTAGTTCTGGGTCCACATTAGAGACGGCATAAACACAAAAGACCTGTTTGATTCAGTCAGGATCTTTCCTGTTTCAGCGTCTTTCACTCAGGAGCCATTGAGCCGCTGCTGCTGCTAATTGACAACACATTCAGAGCGCCTCACGCTCTTTCTGTCTTGCTCTGCCTCTGTTTCTGAAGATGTGTTTTGATTAGAGAGCTGCCTGTGCCAGCCTCAAGTTGGATGAATGAGTGTTTGTGTGGGTTTGTTGAATGGGGACGAGGCACTTTGTGTGTGTGTGTGTGTGTGTGTGTGTGTGTGTGTGTGTGTGTGTGTGTGTGTGTGTGTGTGTGACAATGTCATCGCTTTAGAAGTGAAATTCTCTTTTCTCTTACACCAATGAAGAAATGCCCTTTGTTGAAAGCTTCTACTGGTTTTATTTTGTCATGATGAAGATCAATTTGTCAGCTAATATGGCCCTTTTTCATATAAAAGATGAAAGACATTTAGTTACGTGTCTATAATAAAAAACACAGATGTCTAGGGTTTCTTAGAATAAGATTAGAGGTCGTCTACGATTCTGACCTAGAAGTGCTGAATGACTTTCTTACACCAACACAAGAAGGAAAAAAAAATGTGATTTGAGCCCAAACAGACCCAGGCACAAGTGCACAAGTATCATTACTTTGTTCAGTAAATGTCGCACAAAGCCGGGCAAACTCCACTTAACCAGGGTGAAGACATTTTTAGCAGGTGGATGACAGCATCAGTGGGCAATAAAATGAGCTCGCTTCATGCGTTTGATAACATCAGCAATTTCAATTAGCCAGACGAACTCTCCTCTCTGAAGACTAATGTTCTTTTTGTAACACACACACACACACACACACACACACACACACACACACACACACGTTACAGGGCACAACCTTTATAGCTCTCTAAATAAGCTGATTTACAAAACCGAGCCAGTGACCGTCTGTCTAAAAGTCATTGGATTTTTAGTTAGGTGCCTGAAAAAAGGTCTAATCAACAAACACGAACAAAGAGAGTTTATTGTTTTTTCTTATATGCTTTGAAGCTTTGATGTTTCTTAAAATGGGCAGTTGCTAAAAACCAGTGGGCAAATGAGACCACTAAATGCCATCACGCCAGGTCTGCTTTTAGCTTAGTCATGTGACCCCGCTGTGCTTCGTTTAATATATCTTCTTTCCACCAACATGATATAAAAGGCTAGAGTGTGCAATTGATTTTCCGGTTTTGTCAGAAATATTAAGTAGATTTACTTAAGTATGAGTAAAGAGTGCAAAATAAAACAAATACTTTTGCAAGTTAAAGTCCTACAAAGTTACATGGTCCTCCTAACACAGATTGAGACAAAACAGCAGTACACACACACACACACACACACACACACACACACACACACACACACACACACACACACACAGATCTCAAAGCTGGCCTTAGAGCTGTGATTTACTGTCCTTTACAGCTGCTTTCTCTTTTACTTATTTGAATGTCAACTAAATATTTAAATGGTAAACTTTCAACGAATATTAACCTAAATATTCAATGAGAACAGTGCTTTGTAACTTACCTGTTTCTTTTTACCAAGGTAAACCCCTTTCACCGACAGGGTCAACGCTGTGAGGTTCACTTGATTTACATCGTCAGGAACATCCGATCTGCTCTGTTTGAAAGGAAGCCGTCATGGCGCTGTGATTTAGTAAAGCGAGTACACTTTCAGCATTTCAAATATTTCAACTCTTGACATTGTGTGAATAAATGAAAATAAGGCTTTCAGCACCCTTCACTTCCCGTACTTCATAGATCTGCCCTGCAGCCTGGACAGACAAAGTGAATTAGACTGATAGCTGCTGCTTTGCAGGTATCGCATGCTTGTGTTTTGTGTTTATGGCTTCAGGGTGTTATGCCGTTTAATACTTTAGCCAACAGAGGAAGCCTATTGTGTGTTTGCCTGTGTGTGCGTGTGTGTGTGTGCGTGTGTGTGTGTGTGTGTGTGTGTGTGTGTGTGTGCCTGTACAAGTGTCATTTAATCCATCCTCAGGTTGCTTCGCTCCCACCCTGCGCGTCCTCTCTGCCTCTCACAGACCAATCACATTCCACATTCCTCCACCTTCCCAGGATCCCGGGGACCCAGGGTGAACGGCTGCGGGGCGTTACCATGGCGTTGGGGTGATGAGGTCATCCCCCTTTGGTACTTCAGTAATTAGATGAGAGCCGATGTGGTAAGATAGGAAAGGAGAGAGAGGGGGAAGAGCATTGAAACACTTCATTTAAAAAAAAAAATAAAGAAATTGGGCATTTCTTTTGATTGCGCACTCATACATGTTCATGTCTATTGTGGGAACCCTGATTGACATAATATTTCTTAATATATTGCCTGATTTCAAGCCTTAAAGCTGAAACTTTAGATTTCATTTTGTATTATTCAACCGACCTAAAAAGGCATCAACAGGAGGCAAAACAAATCACAATGTGTAACATCTATAAAACAGTGTTCCTAGTAAAGCAACCTGCTTTTAACTCGAAAACCAAATTCTACTACTCAAACAGCCTCTGTAATGAGAGATCTCCAAAAACATCTTCATTCCCACGGTCGAAAACTCAGATCTGTCCTCCCAACGAGACGTACAAGAGCACCCGCATGGACACTATGTCACCCACTAACTCCGGCCCAGACACTCTGGCCCAGACACAGTAATTGTTGAAGCTCACTCAGTATTCCCTTGAAATGCTCAATATGTGCACCATGTGTCTCTGAGAACATCCCAAGTCTCTTAATCGCATCCACGTTTCTCTCACGTGGGTCTTTTCGTCGTGTTTTAGTCCTTACTGAGTTGCGCAGAGAGACATGAACGTGCACAAGGAGAAGAGAAAGAGGACGTCTTTCCTCCAAAGCGTAACGTGAAGCAGCTTCAGTGTCTGACGACAGCAGCTGCTGTTCTCCGTTGACGGCTGCTACAGCATCTCTCCAGCTGTCAGTCGGCTTTAACAGCTGTCGAGACTTTTGAGGGAGTTTGTGTCGAAACGCATGATCACTGTACTTGTACAGATAAAGACACAGTAATCATCAGTAAAGATGTTTTACCTGTTGCCTCCTTAACAAACTGCATTGAGTGTTACTGTGTTCTGTGCCCTGCTTATAAGTGCAGGACTTATTTCTACTGGCGGATTGCTTTGGTCTTATTCATTCATTATTTGCGATAGTCATTGTTAATTAACCCAGAATATGAATATGGTTTCTCTTAAGCACTGGAATCTATTTATTAGGCTCAATGTTTTGAGGGGAATTTTAAATTGCATAACTCATCAAACCCACGAGACGTGACTAAATGGAAAGGATGATAAAATGATGATAAATTATGTAAAAAGTGTCTCTCTCTGACTTTATCTATAATGAATATTATTGAGACACATATTTATAAATGAAGAAACATGTTTGTGGTCCTTTTTGTTGTTCAGATGCACATATTTTAACCAGATGAGGAATCAGAAAACAAATAAAATATAAAACTTCCAAACCCTTTCTGGAAGGCAGCCCTCGTTCATCCTCGCTCATGGCTCCTTGGAGGTCCCTCGTTGCTCCTCAGTGCACAATTAAGTGCTTTGGGACGGCCGTCAATATGGCGAGAACATAACAACTTCCGGTTCATGTGAGGATCGAGGAAATGACATATGAGACTTGGGGCGTTCCGTCTGGTCGTCTCTTTTCTTGTGTGTGTGTGTGTGTGTGTGTGTATATGTGTGTGTGTGTGTATATGTGTGTGTGTGTGTGTGTGTGTGTGTGTGGCCACCCACCTGCCAACAATCAGCTCATTAGCGCTCCATTATATCAACCCTTCCTAACTTCACTTGACTCCTTCAGTGCATCCCAAATCTCTTAATTACATCCACATTTCCCCACTTGCTTCGAGTGAAAATTTGCCAGCTCTAGCTTGGAGGTGGAGTTGGTTTTCCGAGTACGTCAGCTCTTTACGCTGAACGACTTTCGTGAAGGCTGCTCTTGAGAGTCCTTTGGGATGATCTTTCAAGTTAGGGAGCCCGAACAACTTTCAGTTCAAGCAGGGACTAGGGAGCGAGGACATACTAAAAAAGAGACATGAGATGCACCATTTGCCTGTGTTCTCGGTCCACTTTCAAACTGACCTAATACCACAAGTGATGGTCCAAATTGGTCACCTGTCAAGTGTCATGTAAACTAACCGTGATGGTTAGCATCGGCAGCCATCTGTCCACAGCCAGTAAAGATGTGAGCGTGTCAAAGGACAGATCCGTAAGATGGTCCTGGTCTAGCTCATCGTTGTGTCTGCAGTGCATCACTGTGTTCCTTAAGACTCAATAAAGAAGTGTTATGTCACTGCCATATTGATTTAAAATATGCTGTTGAGACTGTAGTGAAACCTTTAACAAGGTTAAGTTTGCAGATCTACACCAACATGCTGTATAGGAGTTCTACAGTAAGAATATGGCCTGTATAC
>NW_027175908.1:22500-24229 GCF_023055335.1 Clinocottus analis
TTATATTTAAGTCCACATAAAAAATGAAGTAGCCACCAACATCTGCCAGGTGTCTTCTACCCAGACCGGAGCTTGTGTCCTCTCTGCTCAACGTGTCCTGAACCGTGGTGTTCATACAACACAACTACTTGTTTAGGTTGAGGGAAAAACATGGTTTGGATTAAAATAAGTACACGTAAGTTATGTGACAAATAAGTCAACGTTGACTTGTGGTTTCACACTGGACACACAAGCATTCTTCTGATTGAAAGTTGATTGTTTTCAGACCCACCCGTCCATTTTGTTACTTTTTGTACTATTTCACCTTTTCCGGCTCACGGTGATGTGGACGCGTAATACATCTTTATTTATATGAGTTATAAATGCATTGTGGTGCATAGATTTAGTCACAAACAGTGTATGAGAAAAGCTTCTCGGCTCCAGAGAGACGTGACATGTGGTTGTGTTTGATCGTAAAATGCATTCACCCGTCAGTGATTTCAAGATGAACCAAATTCTTTGTGCATCGTCGGTTGCATGTCGGCCGAGTCAAAACAGAGTCAGGTCAAACTTGAGTCAGTGTCAACAGCAAAATCCCTAAAGTTGGCAATTGTTTCAAAAGTGTGTGTAAAATAGAGCATGTTGTGAGTCTGAGGCAATTCTTCGGGCTTATTTGTGTTAGCCTTTGGCCAAAATACAAATCAAGAACACTGAAAATATCAGAGACCAGACCAAAACAAATTGGGTCGGCGACAAAGACCAATCCACCAGCTATCTGGTCTGCTGCCAGAGTCTCGTAGCGTGCGTTCAGTTTCAGAGATCTGTCTCATCTCCCCCGTGGTCAGACGGGATCCGCTTATTGACACAAACTCAGCCAAGTTTCATGGAGTCATAGTGAGGCCGTGTGCGTTTGTGATGTCAACACTTTCTACTTTGTGTATGTTTGTTTCCGGCAGGTAGTTCACATCAGACTTAACAATTAGCATCTTCCCATGGTCACTGCCACACACACACACACACACACACACACACACACACACACACACACACACACACACACACACACACACACACACACACATAGTCGTGTTTATTATTACCCAGCATGTTAGTTGAATGTAGCCTGCAGATATAAAGTAATTGCTTCCAGATTTTGTGTAAGTGTGTTAATATCTGTGTCTGTGAGTCAAAAGTGCAACAAAACTTAATCGACATCCATTGAGTGAGTTCAACAACAACTATTACTGTTTAAAAAAACATTGTTTTCCTTCCTTCCTTTTTGTAAACTGCTACATAAATTACATATTGTTTCACTTTATTTCCCCGTTCTCTTACCGCTCTTCTCAAGTCTTCTGTTCCACCTCTCTTACCGTCTGCCTTTTTCATTTATTTTTGCATGCCGTCAGTGTAAATCTATTGTATCTGTCTTGCTTTGGAGTCATAGTGGCTCCATTTGTATCTTTCCTGCTTTCTTTGCAATTTAGTCAACATTTGTATTCAGCGTATAGATTGTCTTTATAAATCCCTGCTTTCCTCGACCTGCATCATCTTGGTGGCTGTCTGTATCCACATGATCTTAAATTACTGCCATTCCGCTCATTTGACTAAATGTGACCCGTCACATGACCTTTTACTGGGTGACTATCATGCTAATCCTTCACCCATCGACTACACTGAACCATAAAGTTAAATTCCCAGCCTGTCACTTCGGGAATCATATTTGACTTGACCCAGACTTTTAAGTGACCTT
>NW_027175909.1:0-2500 GCF_023055335.1 Clinocottus analis
AATGAGCAGTTGATTACTGACATTAAAATATTTGTTATGTTGTAATGGGATGTTTAAATAAAAAGTAATGTTTACTGTTCAAGAGCCAGAGAAATAAAACAATCCTTTTGCTGATTTAGAAAAAAAATAAAACAATGAAATAAATAATTCTAAATAATTCAGTAAATAAATTCCTCCTTTTGGTCATCGATACACACTCATGTGTGACTTCACCTTCTGCTAAATATCTTCTGGGCCTTTGAAGATGATATTAGTATTCACATGTTTTACACCGATCCACTAATGATACATTCTGAAAATAATAATTTGATGATAAAGGGAAGAGTAAGTTGCAGCCTCATTTGATATAATTGGGAACTAATTATTCCAGCAGCGTGAGACTGAGAAGAAATGGGAAGACGTCGCCGACGGCTCTGGGAAAGTGTGACGGCTTATTTTGACTCGACTGACGTTTCCGTGGAAGAAACGATTCATTTAATTATCAGAGAAAAAACGTAATTGAAGAGATTAATCAAAATAAAAGAAAATGGAATTATTCATCATCCTGCTCTGTTCTGAAAACGCCACCATCAAGAACTCACAACTAGCCTGAGCGGCCCTGAGGGCCCGAGGCCGGCTCCTGGTCCTCTATCAGAGGCCCTGAGGCCGGCTCCTGGTCCTCTATCAGAGGCCCTGAGGCCCCGAGGCCGGCTCCTGGTCCTCTATTAGAGGCCCTGAGGGCCCGAGGCCGGCTCCTGGTCCTCTATTAGAGGCCCTGAGGCCCCGAGGCCGGCTCCTGGTCCTCTATTAGAGGCCCTGAGGCCCCAAGGCCGGCTCCTGGTCCTCTATTAGAGGCCCTGAGGCCGGCTCCTGAGGCCTCTATCAGAGGCCCTGAGGCCCTTAGGCCGGCTCCTGGTCCTCTATTAGAGGCCCTGAGGCCCTTAGGCCGGCTCCTGGTCCTCTATTAGAGGCCCTGAGGGCCCGAGGCCGGCTCCTGGTCCTCTATTAGAGGCCCTGAGGCCCCGAGGCCGGCTCCTGGTCCTCTATTAGAGGCCCTGAGGCCCCGAGGCCGGCTCCTGGTCCTCTATTAGAGGCCCTGAGGCCGGCTCCTGAGGCCTCTATCAGAGGCCCTGAGGCCCTTAGGCCGGCTCCTGGTCCTCTATTAGAGGCCCTGAGGCCCTTAGGCCAGCTCCTGGTCCTCTATTAGAGGCCCTGAGGCCCCAAGGCCGGCTCCTGGTCCTCTATTAGAGGCCCTGAGGCCAGCTCCTGGTCCTCTATTAGAGGGTCTGAGGCTCTGAGCCGCTCACAGAGGACCAGAGCCCCGGCCCCTGGCTCCCAGCCCCGGGCTCCTGGTCAGTGATGAAGAGAGGATTTGATATGGAGTATGCACTCATAAAGCACAATATCAACTAGAGACCTTAATTTCACCTCGTTCATTACTTACTTTAAAACAATTATTTATTCTATTAAGTTTTCTGAAAATAGCAACTTGTTGTTGATGTGAGAGTTACACTCTGAAGACTCTACAGGTGAAAAGGTCAAACACATCAAATGAAACGCTTTAGTGTCTCTGCCTGAAAGCTTGAAGTCTAAAAGGCTTTTTCCCAAATAGCATCATTATTTCAGCTTCACGTTGACATGTTGCATGTTCCTTCATTATTTCTGTTTACTAACATTTCAGCCACGGGGCCACGGGGACACCGGGCCACGGGGCCACGGGGCCACCTGACCACGGGGCCACCGGGCCACTGGGCCACTGAGCCATGGGGCCACGGCCCACCGGGCCACTGGGCCACTGAGCCATGGGGCCACGGCCCACCGGGCCACTGGGCCATTGGGCTATGGGGCCATGGGGTCACCGGGCCATCGGGCCACTGGGCCACTGGGCCACGGGCCACGGCCCACCGGGCTACTGGGCCATTGGGCTATGGGGCCACGGGGCCACCGGGCCACTGAGCCACCGGGCTATGGGGCCATGGGACCACAGTGCCCCCGGGCCACTGGGCCATTGGGCCTTGGGGCCACCGGGCCACCGGGCCACTGGGCCACTGGGCCATGGGGCCACCGGGCCACGGGGCCACCGGGCCACGGGGCCACCGGGCCACGGGGCCACTGGGCCACCGGGCCACTGAGCCATGGGGCCACGACCCACCGGGCCACTGGGCCATTGGGCCTTGAGGCCACGGGGCCACCGGGCCATGGGGCCACCGGGCCACGGGGCCACGGCCCACTGGGCCACGGGGCCACGGCCCACCGGGCCATGGGGCCATGGGGCCACGGCCCACTGGGCCACGGGGCCACGGCCCACCGGGCCATGGGGCCACGGCCCACCGGGCCACGGGGCCACGGGGCCACAGGCGCTGCACCAGAGCCCTGTGGAGCAATGCAGGTTTGATGCCAAGGCTTTTGGTCACGCCCAGTGGACACACTACGTATTGATGCTTGTTAAACACGCCCCTGCTGGGAATGTGTGTGTCTGTCAGTGTGTGTGTCTGTCAGTGTGCGTGTCTGTTAGTGCGCA
>NW_027175909.1:10000-95000 GCF_023055335.1 Clinocottus analis
CACACACACACACACACACACACACACACACACACACACACACACACACACACACAGATACACACACACACACACAGATGCACACACAGATACACACACACACACAGATGCACACACTCACAAACATATACACACACATACTCACACCCACACATACACACACACTCACACACACATACACACACACGTGCACACTTATACTCACACACTTACTCTCACACACAAAAGTACACTGATTTTCAACTTGTCAATATTGAGATGTTTTGGCAAAAAGCATTCATCCAACAGTCATGCATGAAAATCTGATTGATGGAGAGAGAGAGAGAGAGAGAGAGAGAGAGAGAGAGAGAGAGAGAGAGAGAGAGAGAGAGAGAGAGAGAGAGAGAGAGAGATTTTTGATTTTTACAAACACTCTTTATTTACATATTTTTCAAAGTTTTACAGGTTCTGTGTTCTTTATATATATATATATATATATATATATATATATATATATATATATATATATATATATATATATATATATATTCGGGTTTAGATTGTTTTTCTAAACCCGAAAGAGAAAAAAAATTATACCAAAAAGACACTGGTTGCGTCTCAAATTCTGTAATTTTCTCATATGTATGAGATAAAACCTCTGTTTTCCCTTCTTTTTTCTTTTAAAACCATCAGTCAGTTAGAACGCCCTTCAAGAACAACTGACCGTTTAAAACCTCGCACAGAGCTTCTTTACGCACCTTTTCTCCTTAAAAGACTCGAGATCAGCGACGTGGTGATGAAACCTGAACTGGATCCAGAGTCCGGCCCGGAGGCTCGTCCTCCACGCTGCCGCCGCTTCCTGCCCGTCCCCCGCTCTACCTTCCTCTTCCTGGTCACGTCAACGGCCAGTTTCTCTTCGGCCAAGAGGAAGTTGAGGAGCTGCCGCTTGTTTTTAAAATGTTTGTTGTAGACGCCCCCATGATGAAAATGTTGTCATTCAAAGCAACGCCAAAGCGTGTAAAAACCAATGTTAAGAGAGAAGAGACTAGTGAGTCTCTTCCACTCAGTGGAAATGTGGTCGACTGTCTCTTCATGACCACAGAAAGGGCACCCGTTCAGAACGGTGGGATTAAGAACAGATAAAAAGGCGTTAGAAGCAACGGCACCGTGCAGGATCCTCCACTGGAGGTCACCTGTCCGCTTCTTGAGGGGGGCTTTGTATAAAACCCTCCACTGGGGGCTGGGACCATCCGGCCCCATCTCTTTGCCCACACAGTGGGGGGTCTGCCCGGCCTGGTGGATGCACTTCCCACAGTTGCAGTAGAGAGTCTCCTTGTCTGCATTGTTCATTGTTAGTTTGGCAGTGTTGATGACTCTCAGAAGGGGGCCGGTCCTCTCTCCCAGCCCCGGGCTCAGGATGATGTCCGGGTAGGGGTCAGCAGTGTCCAGGCTTGTCCTGGCCTGGTCCTCCGGGTAGGGGTCTGTAGTGTCCAGGCTGGTCCTGGCCTGGTCCTCCGGGTAGGGGTCTGTAGTGTCCAGGCTTGTCCTGGCCTGGTCCTCCGGGCAGGGGTCTGCAGTGTCCAGGCTTGTCCTGGCCTGGTGCTCCCTCAGGAGGCGTCTTTCTTTTCCCGTCAGCTTGTTTGACCAGCGCCCGAGGACTCTCTCCACCACCCGGAGCGACCGCAGCCCCAGCAGAGAGCCCAGGGTCTGGGTGTCGGTCAGGGCCAGCCCCACCGCATCCACCAGCTGCTGCAGGGTCAGGGTTCCAGACTGGATCAGCGCCGCCGTCAGTCCGTGTGTGGTGAGGTCGCTGACGTCCAGCCTGGCTCTGTTGACCAGTGGTTCTCTCAACAACCAGTGCAGAGAGTTGGCTTCAGGGCCCCTTTTATGGTTAAAAAGGGCCCATGACTTAAAAACACCCCGGTAAAAAGGAGGCAACATGGTTAGTTTTAAAAATGTAGGATCCGTTAAAAACAGAGCATCATCTAACCCCAGGTTATTGGCACACCTCAGGATGCTGCTGGCCACATCTCTCCACACCAGATCTGCCGGGCCTGTGAGGTACCTTTGAATGAACTGGAGTCTAAAGGTGGCAGTCCGCCTGGCCAGGTGGACAAGGCCCTGTCCCCCCTAGTCTCTGGCTAAAACCAGCACCCCCTGGTTTACCCAGTGCAGACCCCCCCAGAGGAAGTCCACCATCTCCCTCTGGGCTTGTGCGAGTAAGCCTGGTGGGGGTCCACACGTTTTAGTCGGTGCCACAATTGGGATGCTACCAGATTATTTAAAACCAGCACTCTCCCTCTAAAAGACATTTGGGGAAGCAGCCATTTCCATTTTTTAAACTTTTCATCGACCTTTTCTAAGACGGTCTCCCAGTTCTTCTTCACTACATGGTCTGCTCCCAAAGACACCCCTAGATACTTAAAAGCCGGGTGAAGCTGGCTCCCTCCGCCCCGGACAGGCCTTCACCGCGTGTCCAACCGAAGCACTTCATACCCGCCGAAGTGGCGAATATCGTGTAGTCGTAATCATCTACTTTCACAACGAACCGGAGGTTGTTCAGTATCATATACAACTATCTCCGGTGAGACACCACGTGCTTCAGCAACGGAGACCTACACCCAGACAACATCCTGCGGATCAGGGACTCCACCCTCCAGTGTCTGGACAGCTCTCTGCTGAGGAACTCGTCGGTGATGAACGGAGGGACGTTGGACAGGACTACCTTGGTGGCGGGTTGGGATAAAGGCAGTACCTGCACCAAACAGTGTTTACAGTGGTTCCCGTCTCAATGACAGAGTTCACCTTCTCCACCCAGTCCAGGAACACGACCACGGCGCTGTTCATGCGCGCGGCTGGCCTGAACGCCTCGGGTCCCCAGAATGAGCTGGAAAATGTTGCTGGTGAGAGGGAAGCCTGGGAGTGCTGCCACCGCGACCCGAACCCGGAGAAGCGGCTGAAAATGGATGGATGGATGAATACACTGAACTGTAATTCAAAGAGAATGCCAGCGCTACCGCTGGGCGGGGCTTGTCCGATGGCGGGGCTTGTCCAGTGGCGGGGCTGGTCCGGTGGGCGGAGCTTGGCCAGTGGGCGGGGCTTGTCCGATGGCGGGGCTAGTCTGATGGCGGGGCTTGTCCGGTGGGCGGGGCTTGTCCGGTGGCGGGGCTGATCCGGTGGGCGGGGCTTGTCCGATGGGCGAGGCATGTCCGGTGGGCGGGGCTTGTCCAGTGGCGGGGCTTGGCTGGTGGGTGGGGCTTGTCCGGTGGCAGGGCTTGTCCGGTGAGCGGGGCTTGTCCAGTGGCGGGGCTTGTCTGGTGGGCGGGGCTTGTCTGGTGGGCGGGGCTTGTCCGGTGGCGGGGCTTGTCCGGTGGGCGGGGCTTGTCCGATGGCAGGGTTTGTCCTTGTGGGCGGGGCTTGTCCGGTGGGCGGGGCTTGTCCGATGGCAGGGCTTGTCCTTGTGGGCGGGGCTTGTCCGGTGGGCGGGGCTTGTCCGATGGCAGGGCTTGTCCTTGTGGGCGGGGCTTGTCCTGTGGCGGGGCTTGTCTAGTGGCGGGGCTTGGCCAGTGGGCGGGTCTTGTCCGGTGGGTGGGGCTTGTCCGGTGGGCGGGGCTTGGCCGGTGGGCGGGGCTAGTCCGATGGTGGGGCTTGGCCAGTGGGCGGGGCTTGTCCGGTGGGTGGGGCTTGTCCAGTGGGTGGGGCTTGTCCGGTGGGCGGGGCTTGGCCAGTGGGCGGGGCTTGTCCGATGGCGGGGCTTGTCCGGTGGGCGGGGCTTGTCCAGTGGCGGGGCTTGGCCAGTGGGCGGGGCTTGGCTGGTGGGCGGGGCTTGTCCGGTGGCGGGGCTTGGCCGGTGGGCGGGGCTTGTCCGATGGCAGGGCTTGTCCTTGTGGCCGGGGCTTGTCCTGTGGCGAGGCTTGGCCAGTGGGCGGGGCTTGTCCGGTGGGTGGGGCTTGTCCTTGTGGGCGGGGCTTGTCCTGTGGCGGGGCTTGTCTAGTGGGGCGGGGCTTGGCCAGTGGGCGGGGCTTGTCCGGTGGGTGGGGCTTGGCCGGTGGGCGGGGCTTGGCCGATGGTGGGGCTTGGCCAGTGGGCGGGGCTTGTCCGGTGGGTGGGGCTTGTCCGGTGGGCGGGGCTTGTCCAGTGGGTGGGGCTTGTCCGGTGGGCGGGGCTTGTCCGGTGGGCGGGGCTTGCCCTCTAATCTCACAGTGAACAGAACCTGGATGCTTCGTGGATCAAAGTGTTTGTCTTGTTCGCCCTTCCTTCACAAAGAATAGAAGAGAGGAAACTCTTGGCGGTGACTGCGCTGCTCATCATCGTGATGAAGGGCTGAACGCGCTCAGCGGCAATGTTTGATTTTATTTTCATTCATACTGAATTATTATTGTTGGAGGGAGCATGAGATGTAAGGTTGCTCTTGAATTCTTCTCTGTAAATGTTGGATACATGACGGTAACAAAACTAAACTCAAAATAAGTTAGCAGCGACGTCATCGCTCAGGCTGACATGGCGATGTGGGCGGGATCAACATGGACAGTCACCGCCGGCTGGAAACCAAACAAACGACATCCAGCTGAAGCAAAACAAAGTGTTGATAACACTACCACCTCCTCGTGTCAAAGTGTTTTATTTTAAATAGTAACACGCACATGTGTGGGCAGCAGGGGTAATTGCATGGAACTCATTTTAATGAGCTGGTGATGGTGGAACTTTTTTAATGGTGACCACTTTAAACCCTTTGACAGTTTTGGTCCAAACTTTGAAAACTATGAACTAATTGAATGTGTTTCACCTACAGCGAGCACAACCAGAACACACCGACAGATGAAGCTCTGACATCACAACACAACCAGAACACACCGACAGATGAAGCTCTGACATCACAACACAACCAGAACACACGGACAGATGAAGCTCTGACATCACAACACAACCAGAACACACCGACAGATGAAGCTCTGACATCACAACACAACCAGAACACACCGACAGATGAAGCTCTGACATCACAACACAACCAGAACACACGGACAGATGAAGCTCTGACATCACAACACAACCAGAACACACCGACAGATGAAGCTCTGACATCACAACACAACCAGAACACACCGACAGATGAAGCTCTGACATCACAACACAACCAGAACACACCGACAGATGAAGCTCTGACATCACAACACAACTCATTAGAATAAAAGCAGTGACAATAATAAATACATCCACACACAAGTACACACATATTGCTGTCGCACCAGAACGAGTAATTTAATGTAATTTGTATTAAAGAAACGGTACACACATGTGACACAGTGAGGAAGGCACCTGGGATGTTGAAGGTGTGTAAAGAGTGTGTTGCATCATCTGGTGTGCACACACAGCCATGTTGCAGTCAACACTTTGTAACAGCGCCTCAGCATTCCTGAAGTAGCTGCAAACCCTTGAACACGCTCACTGTCCTCAGCAGAAACGAGCAGCAGCAGATGATTGGTTAATGGGTCACAGAACCGGTTCATGCCGGTTCATACATTTATGTTATGTTTCCCTCATGTAAGTCATGATGCAGTTTCGTTGTACTGGAACGTCACATTTTCAGGAGCCGATGCTTCAGAGTGCTGCGCCTTAGTGTTGCTTCTCACACACTAACCGGCTCCTATTCCTCATCCAACTATTGGTTCTGCGTGTGTGTTGTCCAGCAGATTAATAACTTGGTTGTGTGTGTGTGTGTGTATTTGCATTAGCCCGTCTGTGATTCAGCGTCTGCGTAATGAGCGACAGCGGCCCGTCCTGTAATACTAAGGAGCTTGAATGTTGCGCTAACAAGCAGCCGCCTCCGAGTCCACAGGCAGAGCTGCTCCTCTGCGGGTTGTCGATCGCTGACCTTCTGACCTCCATCGCAGAGCTTTGCATAACGAGAACCTCCACCTGGGCCTCTGATGCTACTTGTGGTTCAAGAGGTCAGCAGGATGAAGGACGAGGTAATCATGTGCAGCCCGAGGGAGCTCGCTGTGACGACACCGGCTCCTCTCTGAGATCAGAATAATCTGCAGGTTTAAACAAAACAACTCATGAACATAACGTGTATTAGTTTATATCTGTATTAGTTCCTGTGAGTGGTCGTCAGAGTGAAAGCCAAATAATCCACCATGCTGTAAAGGAAATCACTATATCATGTATGATTATACAATACTATATATATATATATATATATATATATATATATATATATATATATATATATATATATATATATTATATAATATATATATATATATTTATATAATATATATATATATATATTTATATAATATATATATATATATGTTATATATTATATATATACATATATAATATATATATATTTATATATATATATTATATATATATAAATATATATATTATATAAATATATTATAATATATATATATATATATATATATATTTATATAAATATATATGATTAAACATAAACATATATAACCTTTTTCCTCCAAGACTGTTGCAGTGAAACAATATTCATGTAAGTGCAATGCAGCAGTGGCGTATCATTGTGGTATAAATGACATCGTTTCCCTCCCTGAATTGTTCAGTTGTATTAATCATGACTGCAGCATATTAATGACTGCAGCGTTACAATGTGTAAGACTCGCCATCAGAAATGAAACATTAATGCAGAGACACAGCGGAGAAACAGCTTTATTGTGATGAAGTGAAACAGAAACCTGTGCTGTCTTCAGTGTGTACATTATACTGGGGTCATGGGTTGCCAGGTCTGAGTGACGACATAAGCCCAATGGCCAATTAAAGCAGCATGCATGGTTTAAACAGCATCGCTGCCATTGTCAAACGCATTGTCACCTCCAAAGTAACACCACGCATGTTCAGTGCAACAGCATTCATAATGTTCTGCTTTAAACACAGTACAAGTACGTTTACATATCTGAAGCAAATCACAACACAAATGTACTATTTTTACTTCAAATACATTTACTACAGTTTTTAAAATAAAACCACTTTATGTTAGTGGTTATGCAACTTACATACATATAGTGAAGGTTGTAATTCAACACAATGTAAAATAAGTCCCTGTTGACTGGAACATGAACAGAAGTCAGTGTGTTTGATCCTTGCAGGGCGGTCGACCTGCTCGCTGTGCGACACCATGCCGTCACAATAAACACTCAATGCTTTTACATTAGTAGTTCAGGAGTTCTTGAAGTTTCCCCATTTCAAATGTTGCAATAGGAAGCACAAAAAGGTACAGCAACACTACCATGGTTTATAATTCAAATATCAGTAGAAAAGTATTGCATCCTTGCGCACACACACACCAATAACACAGGAAACAGACAGTAATAGTTAAAAGTGTCCTTTAATAAGTCTTAGCCCGAACAAGTTGACTTTACTAGAAATTAGTGTGGAAACCTGTTGCCTCATACAGTTTAAGTTTAGACATGGAAGAACTTAACAGGTCAAGTCGAGTTAACTTGACCCTCTAAGAGAAGGACTGCAGCATTACACAGTACCTGTCTGGTGAATGACGATCCACATGCAGGCATTTACAGTCTCAATGTCATCATGACTGGACAGAGGAAGGAACTGAACACCAGTCTGAATGTTGTCCATCACATCGATGAGTTCAACGACACTGGACTGAGATGAGTCTGAATCATAAATCATAATTAAAAAAATAAAAACAACTACATTTCTCATCAAATAATTATCAATAATGTTAAGCAATGTAGTCTTCTTACAGGAGAATCAGACGCACGACGGAAGGTTAACTTCATTCTATAAAACTAAGGTGACAAATTTAAAATAATGGTGACAGTTCTAAATTATGATATAAGAGATACTTATAAAGGCTGGCTCCAAGGGTCATAGCAAACGCCCTCAGCAACAGTTGGCTCCGTCATCTTTTGGGGTGGGGCGCCAAGGAGGGGGGTGGGAGGATGGGGGGGGCGACAAATTCAAGAAAAGATTCCTCCGGGTCGGGATCCTTGGTGTCGCAGCTCCGGTGCGCTGCGTGTGCAGATGAGAGTACACAGACCACAGCCATGCCTCTTTGTTGCGTCTTCTCTCCAGCCGTTCAGGGGCTCCTCCTGGCTTCCTGTCTGTCTCCTCTTCCTCCTTCTGCCTCTCCAGCTCTCCACATATCTGGTCTGGCTGATCAGGTGATGGCCTGCAGGTGCGTCCAGTGCCAGGTGCCAATTGGTTGCAGCACCTGCACAGGAACGTACCGCCCCTTAGTCACCTCCCCCAGCTGGAGGATCCGCCTCCTGCACTCCGCTCCTCCCCCTGGTCTGCCACAACACACACACACACACACACACACGCACACACACACACACACACACACACACACACACACGCACACACACGCACACACACGCACACACACACACACACACACACACACACGCAAAACCTACAATAAAGAAGCAAGTTTAAAAACATTTTAAAAGTATGATAAACAATAAGCTTGTTTTCTATGTCCTTCCAGCAGAGCACACCCAGCGGCCCCTGCGGGCCCCTGAGGAGGGTCGTGGTGCGCCCGCCGGTGTCTGGCAGCCTGGAGGTGGGCGAGCTTCACAGCGTGGGCGGACAGCAGTAAATTGTTCTGCTTATTTGTGTCCAAACTGTCCATATATTGAGCAGGAAGATTGACCCGTACCAACTCGGTCCTGCCGGCTTACGCACGACTCTCCCTCTTCCCTGAAATGACCTCGGCTCAGGGAGAGGGTGTAAGGGGCAGGGCAGTCACTGCTGGAGAGGCCAGCGTGTGTTTGTGTGATGTCCGTAAGGGAAAGAAGGCCCGTGAAGAGCTGGTGGAACATTATGCAGGACTCTACAGGCCAGAAGATGAGAGATGGCACGCTAATGATGTGTCGACTGTACATACAAGGCCCATGGGAGGTTTACAAAGACTCCAGTCACAGGCTGTGATACCAGCCTGGACAGAGCAAGAGGACATGATGGTGAGAACATGTTTAGTTTAGCATATCATTGATACCTCTCTGTGTAAGGGACGGGTGCCATAGTGATCTCATGATGCTTAACGTGGTTGTAACTAATAAGATGAAATGACCAGCGGCCTTGCGGTGCTCCAGGGTCAGGGTCTTCCTGTTCTGGTTCGGTGCTCTTCAGGCGCTGCTCAGAGCAGCAGCTGGTACTGATGGACCAATATTCAGAAAGCTGTATATCTGACAGCCAGTCATCCAAAAAACTATATATAATTCAATAATTCAATAATTCAAAATGAATTGAATTACTGTCAATTCATTTTATCCAGTGTTAAAAATGCATAAAAATATATATATTTAAGCATATATACATATACATTTAAGTTTTCCAAAGGCCCGTTGCTCCGAAAATACAAACTCTCCAGTGCAACACAAGCGTATGTGTCCATTTGCTCTGCAGAATGCCATCGTTGTACCTTCCAGGTGTTGTTATAAATTGACCCGCCCTAACTGGCCTGTGGTTGGCTTAACCTGCTGATCTTACACGAAACCTGACTGACCTAACTCTTCACTATCCGAGGGGGGCAGCCAGTAAAAGACATGTGGAGCTGATGTCATTGTGGATCACTACCAGCCAGATGTTTCTGTTTGTTGGATGACCTTTTGGCCGGTCAGATCTCTGTAACGCATCAAACTTCTTCTGTGACAGTCGAGAGCGTCAACTATGTGCAGTCCAAATTTGTTTTTGGGAGAACTATTTCTTTGGGCCTGAAGTTAAAGTAACCTTTGAACCCTCTCATTGTCTTCGTTGCTCCATATCATATCAGTCATAGTTTGATTTGTGTACACTTTAGTTGCGGCAGAAAAGGAGAGCGGCTTTCCTCTTAGTTTGAGAACACAATGGCATCAGCTGCATGGCGCCTGGAGGCAGACATCTACGAGACAGAAACTAGACAAATTAAAAGCAGCCTATCAGCTCTCAGCTCAGCCACACAACACTTATGGTACATGTTATATGTTTTTCTTTGTGATTTTCACATGGACCAACGTACGCACCGATGTAACCGCATCGCGAGTGCAGATGGAGGCAACAAACCTCCAGCTACTTGTGCCACAGCGTGACTGTCGGGCAACCGGAGAGACATTCTCGTCAAGGTGAATAATCAGAGGAAGTAGAATGGTTTGGCAACAGACACAGCTGAGCAGAGAGGAGCAGAGAGGAGCAGAGAGGAGCAGAGAGGAGCTGGGAGGAGCTGAGAGGAGCTGAGAGGAGGAGCTGAGAGGAGCTGAGAGGAGCTGAGAGGAGCTGAGAGGAGCAGAGAGGAGCTGAGAGGAGCTGAGAGGAGCAGAGAGGAGCTGAGAGGAGGAGCTGAGAGGAGCTGAGAGGAGCTGAGAGGAGCAGAGAGGAGCTGAGAGGAGCTGAGAGGAGCAGAGAGGAGCAGAGAGGAGCTGAGAGGAGCTGAGAGGAGCAGAGAGGAGCAGAGAGGAGCTGAGAGGAGCAGAGAGGAGCAGAGAGGAGCAGAGAGGAGCTGAGAGGAGCAGAGAGGAGGAGCTGAGAGGAGCAGAGAGGAGGAGCTGAGAGGAGCAGAGAGGAGGAGCTGAGAGGAGGAGCAGAGAGGAGCAGAGAGGAGGAGCAGAGAGGAGCAGAGAGGAGGAGCAGAGAGGAGCAGAGAGGAGGAGCAGAGAGGAGCTGAGAGGAGCAGAGAGGAGCTGAGAGGAGCAGAGAGGAGCTGAGAGGAGCTGAGAGGAGCTGAGAGGAGCAGAGAGGAGCTGAGAGGAGCTGAGAGGAGCTGGGAGGAGCAGAGAGGAGCTGAGAGGAGCAGAGAGGAGCAGAGAGGAGCTGAGAGGAGCAGAGAGGAGCAGAGAGGAGGAGCTGAGAGGAGCAGAGAGGAGGAGCAGAGAGGAGGAGCTGAGAGGAGCAGAGAGGAGGAGCTGAGAGGAGCTGAGAGGAGCAGAGAGGAGCTGAGAGGAGGAGCTGAGAGGAGCTGAGAGGAGCAGAGAGGAGCAGAGAGGAGCTGAGAGGAGCAGAGAGGAGCAGAGAGGAGCTGAGAGGAGCTGAGAGGAGCAGAGAGGAGGAGCAGAGAGGAGCAGAGAGGAGCAGAGAGGAGCTGAGAGGAGCTGAGAGGAGCAGAGAGGAGCTGAGAGGAGCAGAGAGGAGCTGAGAGGAGCTGAGAGGAGGAGCTGAGAGGAGCTGAGAGGAGCTGAGAGGAGCAGAGAGGAGCAGAGAGGAGCTGAGAGGAGCTGAGAGGAGCTGAGAGGAGCAGAGAGGAGCAGAGAGGAGCAGAGAGGAGCTGAGAGGAGGAGCTGAGAGGAGCTGAGAGGAGCTGAGAGGAGCAGAGAGGAGCAGAGAGGAGCTGAGAGGAGCTGAGAGGAGCTGAGAGGAGCTGAGAGGAGCAGAGAGGAGCTGAGAGGAGCTGAGAGGAGCAGAGAGGAGCAGAGAGGAGCTGAGAGGAGCAGAGAGGAGCAGAGAGGAGCAGAGAGGAGCAGAGAGGAGCAGAGAGGAGCTGAGAGGAGCAGAGAGGAGCAGAGAGGAGCAGAGAGGAGCAGAGAGGCCTTCAGCCTTCAGCGGATTGTCTGTCGAATGAATTCGACGCCACGTCCCCAAGGACCAAATAACAGGGAGACGCTGAGAAACACTCATTGCTGCTCTGATTGCCATATTCTCCAGATAATTAACTGTCAAGGTTCTTGTCACCTCCCCCCCCCCCACTATCAACTCCCTCTACTCGCTCTCTCTCTCTCTCTCTCTCTCTCTCTCCCTCTCTCTCTCTCTCTCTCTCTCTCTCTCTCTCTCTCTCTCTCTCTCTCTCTCTCTCTGTCTCTCTGTCTCTCTCTCTCTCTCTCTCTCTCTCTCTCTCTCTCTCGGTGGTGTGGTGGAGCTGGATCTACCCCTCATTACTTACTGGTGCATATTAGCTGCGTTTATCCGTGAGCAATCGGCTATCGCACAGAGCAGGAAGGAGGCAAGCTCCGGTGGGGTGGAGGGAGGGAGGAAGAGGAGGAGGGAGGGTGAACCGAGGTGGAACTAATTTTTTGACAGGTCCTTGATATGGGTGGGGGGGTGGGGGTGTAAGCAAACAGGGACTCAGCCTCTGAGTCCTCTGGTTTGTGTTTGTGTTGTTCATCCGAGTGACGCTGCGTCTGGTGGCATCCAGACTCTGGAGAGCAGGGTCTGCAACAAGTTGCTGCCGGCCGGATGGGGCTAAGGGTTTAAAGGATATGTACACAAAGTTAACACACAAAGTCACTTTGTTTAAATGTCTGAACATACCAGTGAATATCTTTACACTTTGTGGCACAAACATTTCTATTCAATGTTACTCTTGTTGCTAAATACTAAACTCAACTAAAACTAGCTATTCATGTATGAATGTGACTTTCTTTCTCTAAAGGTCACCATTATTCTTTAACTCACATACCCTTAGAGTCAGTGGCGGGCCGTGGTTTCAGGGCGAGGCCTTCAGTGCGTGCTCACTCAATACACGTTCATGCAGCAGACATGCTCTCCTCCACACCGCGAGCATGGAGGCAGGTCACACGGGGCGAGGGGGCGGAGCCGCTCCACCACCAGCGGACCCCCCGCCGAGCAACGATCACGCAGCGCCCCGAGGTCGGACGCCCCGAGGTCGGACGCCTCGAGGTCGGAGGCCTGGAGGTCGGACGCCCCGAGGTCGGACGCCACGAGGTCGGACGCCACGAGGTCGGACGCCTCGAGGTCGGACGCCTCGAGGTCGGACGCCTCGAGGTCGGAGGCCTGGAGGTCGGACGCCTCGAGGTCGGAGGCCTGGAGGTCGGAGGCGTCTCTACACGTGAAGCTCTCGTGTGGGTTCAGACCAGAGGTCGTCGTCAGAAGAGTCGTAGCACCCAGCTGTTAAACACCAACACAACAGACTTTTAACTATAAAAATGAAACAATAAAGGAAATTGTGAAACAGCTATAACTTTGTGGTTGTGTTTCTGCGAGCAGAGAAGGCTCAGCTGGCATTATGTAATGATCCATATCAGTTTCAGTCCCTCTATTGTTGAAATCGTACAAAACAAATGGAAGAACATTGGTATCACATATCCCTTATGTTGTCTCATCTCTCTCAATTTCCCCATCATGTGTCAAATATAAACATTGTAATAAAGGCATGTAATAACTCTTTAATGCATCTGTCCTTTAACACTGAACAAACCGTCAAGGAGCCCTATGGATCAGCTGAGTGTGATGTTTCCATCCATCTCATCCATAAATACATATAAACACAGTATATTCATATACTCTTCCAGCTGCAACACATGGGCTCTGTGAATGAAATGCCAGAGGAACTTCATGCCTGAAGAGAGAAGTACATTGTGCTGCACAGAGCCTCGCCTCGGAGCACCTGCCATGTTTGTTTTTTGTTGATAATGCCACATTTCCAGCTCCTCGCCTGCTTTGCATAGAGCACGAGGAAAGAGATGGGATCGCGGCGCGGAGCAGAAAGGCCAGGTGTGAATGCAAAGGGCGTGATCCGACTGTTTATTAATGTAACGCGCAGAAGAAGTTTCATCCTCATTAACAGTTCTCCAAAAGCAATGCATAACATGACATTAATGGATTTGATGTAATAAAAACAACAAACCAAAGGGGTGAAGCCTACATTTAATGAACCGGCCCTTTTGCTTAAAGCGTATGCTGTTACATACATTATACATATACTGCCTTCAGAAATCCCTGTTGACTGAACCCTCATGGTCACGAGGATTGATCCCTTTTTGTCCTAATTGCTTATTCTGAAGCCACCAGCGTCCGCTTGTTCAAGGCCATTCCCTCCAAATGCAAAAGTGACCAAGAATCTTTATTATTTGCTCCAGAGACTTGAGCAATAACAAGCAGGGGAAGAGGAAGAGGACGAGGGAGAGGAAGAGGAAGAGGAGCCTCAGGTCCTAGCTGGTTAGCTTAGCTTCCATCTCTGGCGGTGTGGGTCGGCCGTCAGCGCTGATCGTCTCCATGTCCTCTGCACTTGATCTACAAGCTTCTTTTCCAGATGTTGATGAAAGTATTTTGTCATATGCCATTAGATATGAACACGAAACAATGAGCTAAATTAATTGGAGGATGTACGTGCACCACGTTGTCATAGCAATGGGAATCAGTACAAAGCTAACTTCTGTGGTTTGCCTATAAAGACATAAAGACATAAAGACATAAAGACATAAAGACATCCGGCCTGCCACACGCGAGGCGTCTTGAATCCCTGTTCCTGAACCTCATGCAGGTCAGTCACAGCAACTTCCAAATGTGTTGAACAAATGCAATGCATTTCAATAAAAGAAGTCTCATTTGATCCATATTTATAGATATGAAAAAGGCATTTGACACAGTCAATCAAAATGTACTATTATCTAAAGCGTCACAATGTAACGTTACAGTAAATTGGTTTTATATTTAAACAATATCGACAACTCTGTTAAAAAAATAATCCCCCTCTGCCCAGAAGTTAAACTCCAGATGTTTGCAGATGACGCGTCATTTGTGTACATGTTGAAAGAACTCAGCTATGGAGAAAACAGCTGATTGGATGACGTCTGATTGACATTGAATTCAATATAAAAGTGGGTGAGTTTGTTCTTTCAGAAGAATTGATACCCACTCTGGTTCTTTTAAAAACATGTTGGATTCTCCAGATCCTCTCCATCAACGCCTCCGTTGGACTGCATATGAGCTGAAGCACCTCGGCTCGTCCTACATCAGGACTCGCACCCGTTAAATCACAGGAAAATAATGCTGCAGTCGCTTTTTCCTCACTGAAGATAGCAATACGTCAACTTAACACCTGACCACAACGGATTTCAAGACAAACACGCCCATGGGTGCACAGACGGCTGCAAGTAGCAAAGCTACTCAGACAATGTGGGTGCTGGGTGAGTAAATAAAAAGTGTCAAAAAGTGGTCCGAAATAAGCAATGACAGCGCTTTGCACCACTTTCTGCCACTTTGCACTGGCTTGAGATGAGAGCCCTTCAGCTCACGAACACTGTGCTTTTCCCAACAGGCGCATCCTCTGAGAAACACCGGATAGCTTTCTGGGGCTTTTTAAACATTAAGCTTCACATGTCGCCTCCTCTGGGCATCAGTGACTTCAGCATGTCATCCCCATTCAGCTTTCCTTTAGAGAGACAAAACAACTACAACCATCTGTAATGCTATGTGTAGCTAACGCCATGAGGACCACGGCCGAAGAGAAATGAATGAGAATATTACTCACTGGAAGATCAGCTTGGTTACCTGAAGTCAATCCAGCTAAGACTGGTCCCAGCTTATTTTCCTAACGCCCTCATTGGATAAAAAGCCCATTTGTCTGCCTTCCATCCCACAAACAAGAGTTTGTTGGTCCTTGTGTCCATTGCTCCGACAATACTACAAACATAAGCGCATGTCTGAATGAGCAGAACGACATCAGAACCAGGGCCTGACCTCGTCTGACAGCCTCTGGTGGTTGGCCGATGTGTTCTCATCAGCCTGACACTCACTGGTGTTGATTTCATGAGAAGAAAAGCACAACTTCATGCCGGAGGGAGTGCAGATAGAAGGCCGGGCACTGGACAGCTTCCTCTTCTTCAGGAGTGCCTCGCAGTGTCGTCCCCGTCAAAGTCCTACAACACTGCTAATTCATAATTAGGTCGGTGATCTGCAGGTCGGGTTTGGATCATCGGTAACCACATAGTCTGCTCCCGTAACGGGTCAAGTGATGAGATGTTAAACCTGACCCAGACGCCCTGGCAACCAAGTGGTTAAAGCAGATCACATTACTGAACAGCTCTGGGTTTGAGTCCAGTCTTTGGACCTTTAATGAATATCATATCTCTTTTTCTCTCCCCATTTCCAGTCTCTATCTCTACATAGTCGAGTAAAGGGGACGGTGAACACATTCATGTTCTTCAGTTGAGTGTGTATGGTAAAGTCTGGTGTGCCATGCAGTGGGAGGGATTTATGTAGATTGAAAAGACAATATTCAAACTTGTGTCATTATTCTATGGTGTTGTGTTTTAGGACTCCACTGCTTTGCATTGATTTTTTGGATATGTTTTGTCTCAACAATGCTGTGGCCTCGGCCCCCCTGGCTCGCTGGTGTGAAGGGTTGTGACCCATTTCACACAACAGGTCTCGTTCCACAATGACATGTTGTGCACTCTGACTTTAGGAAGTTTAAACTTTCCCCAGGTGGATTTTCTTGCCTATTTGACATGTAGTGTGAAGTCCCACCAGCTTTTAAAATAGTGAAATTAATTAATTCTATTTGTTACTGGACTTTTTTTCGCAGCATATTTTCTTTGAATAATCAATATCAGACTCCAAAATCAACTGAGCGAACTGGTCAGGTCAGATCCTGCGTTCCCATCCGGCCTCCAGCTGGAGCAGAAGCACTTTGCTGCCCTCGGCCTGTTGGCTGAGCGAGGCCGTATCCGTCTCCATCTCTTCCAGTGCGTTGCCGTAATGTCCCTGATTATTCCAGCCCAAATTAAATTCAGACCGGATATTAGCAATACACAAGCTCTCCTCAGCAGTGCCATTTCCCTGGCATATGCAGGGCATTATCCAGAAAGCATTGCTCTCAGCCCAATTAATCCTCCTCCACTGCAAATGTGCACACACACACACACACACACACACACACACACACACAAATACAGCCGCGCAGTGCATGAACACTTACACACTCACTTGCACAGCTAAATGCAGTCCAATATTATGCCAACCTACGACTGGAAAACACAAAGAGCACAGCAGCCAACCAAACAGCGTTGAACAATGCTGCGGTGATTAGTGATTCGGGATTGTTTTTCAGGGCGTGTAAATTGAAAAATTCCAGCTGGTAAGCATGCAGAATTGATTCCGCGGAGGAGGCCGGGCTGATGCGTTTAGCAATTGTCCACACGAGCAAAATAATTCAATGGTAATAGAAGCGGCAGCTCGAGAGGGAGGGAGGGGAATCGCATTTAAGTGGAAAGAACATTGAGTCAACATTTCTGTCTTTGTTGTTGGAGAGTGGAGTGTACACTGTGACTTTAGGAGAGAGAGAGAGAGAGAGAGAGAGAGAGAGAGAGAGAGAGAGAGAGAGAGAGGCAGGCAGCCCAAATAGAGTTGTTCATTGTGTTTTCCCAGAATGCTCTGATGATAGAAGGGTCAATATGTCTCTCTGCAGGTCAGTGTTGATATTTCTTTCATTGGCGCTGCTGATACGTTGTGACTTCCTCTGACCGGGAGAGATGACGCTGCACTCCAGTTGGTCCCCAGCAGTCCGGTGATCAGACAGGAAACAGTTCATCCAGATTGTGTAATGTAATGTTGTGTATTCATGCTGTGAGCTCAGCGGACTCTAATCCCTCATCTCACGGTCAGTGTGCGTGCGCTGCTGCAGGTGCAGCAGGTACATGAGGTGCAGCAGGTACATAAGGTGCAGCAGGTACATGAGGTGCAGCAGGTACATGAGGTGCAGCAGGTGCAGCAGGTACATGAGGTGCAGCAGGTACATGAGGTGCAGCAGGTACATGAGGTGCAGCAGGTACATGAGGTGCAGCAGGTACATGAGGTGCAGCAGGTGCATGAGGTGCAGCAGGTACATGAGGTGCAGCAGGTGCAGCAGGTACATGAGGTGCAGCAGGTACATGAGGTGCAGCAGGTACATGAGGTGCAGCAGGTACATGAGGTGCAGCAGGTGCAGCAGGTACATAAGGTGCAGCAGGTACATGAGGTGCAGCAGGTACATGAGGTGCAGCAGGTACATAAGGTGCAGCAGGTGCAGCAGGTACATAAGGTGCAGCAGGTACATGAGGTGCAGCAGGTGCATGAGGTGCAGCAGGTACATAAGGTGCAGCAGGTACATAAGGTGCAGCAGGTACATGAGGTGCAGCAGGTACATGAGGTGCAGCAGGTACATAAGGTGCAGCAGGTGCAGCAGGTACATAAGGTGCAGCAGGTACATGAGGTGCAGCAGGTGCATGAGGTGCAGCAGGTACATAAGGTGCAGCAGGTACATGAGGTGCAGCAGGTACATGAGGTGCAGCAGGTGCATGAGGTGCAACAGGTGCAGCAGGTGCAGCAGGTGCATGAGGTGCAGCAGGTGCATGAGGTCCAGCAGGTGCAGCAGGTGCATGAGGTGCAGCAGGTGCATGAGGTGCAGCAGGTGCAGCAGGTACATGAGGTGCAGCAGGTACATGAGGTGCAGCAGGTGCAGCAGGTGCATGAGGTGCAGCAGGTACATGAGGTGCAGCAGGTACATGAGGTGCAGCAGGTGCATGAGGTGCAGCAGGTACATGAGGTGCAGCAGGTGCAGCAGGTACATGAGGTGCAGCAGGTACATGAGGTGCAGCAGGTACATGAGGTGCAGCAGGTACATGAGGTGCAGCAGGTGCAGCAGGTACATAAGGTGCAGCAGGTACATGAGGTGCAGCAGGTACATGAGGTGCAGCAGGTGCAGCAGGTACATAAGGTGCAGCAGGTACATGAGGTGCAGCAGGTACATGAGGTGCAGCAGGTACATAAGGTGCAGCAGGTACATGAGGTGCAGCAGGTGCAGCAGGTACATAAGGTGCAGCAGGTACATGAGGTGCAGCAGGTACATGAGGTGCAGCAGGTGCAGCAGGTACATAAGGTGCAGCAGGTACATGAGGTGCAGCAGGTACATGAGGTGCAGCAGGTACATAAGGTGCAGCAGGTACATGAGGTGCAGCAGGTGCAGCAGGTACATAAGGTGCAGCAGGTACATGAGGTGCAGCAGGTACATAAGGTGCAGCAGGTACATGAGGTGCAGCAGGTACATGAGGTGCAGCAGGTGCATGAGGTGCAGCAGGTGCAGCAGGTGCATGAGGTGCAGCAGGTGCATGAGGTCCAGCAGGTGCAGCAGGTGCATGAGGTGCAGCAGGTGCATGAGGTGCAGCAGGTGCAGCAGGTACATGAGGTGCAGCAGGTACATGAGGTGCAGCAGGTGCAGCAGGTGCATGAGGTGCAGCAGGTACATGAGGTGCAGCAGGTACATGAGGTGCAGCAGGTGCATGAGGTGCAGCAGGTACATGAGGTGCAGCAGGTGCAGCAGGTGCAGCAGGTACATGCGGTGCTGCAGGTGCATGAGGTGCAGCAGGTACATGAGGTGCAGCAGGTACATGAGGTGCAGCAGGTGCAGCAGGTACATGAGGTGCAGCAGGTGCAGCAGGTACATGCGGTGCTGCAGCTGCAGCAGGTACATGAGGTGCAGCAGGTGCATGAGGTGCAGCAGGTGCAGCAGGTGCAGCAGGTGCATGAGGGTGTTTTAACAGCTGAGGTGGAGCCTGCAGCCCTGCTGGTGGTTTAGTCCCGGTGGTGAAGTGATTGCAACACATTCTTACTCCGTCACATCTTAAAGTTTGTTTAGTGGCTCTGCGCTCTAAACTGTGAAACGCTTAAAAAATAGAAGTATTTGAGCGGCCATGTGAACATGAAATGTAACCACTCAGAAGCCATTTTCCACAAAAGCTGGTCACTGTAGTTTTAACAAACGTTACTCAAACAGCAGGAAACAGCTTTTGTTGGCGACTATTTTAATCAGTGGATTAGTCCAGCGTCCCTTCACGGTGTGGCCCATAAATATGAAGCAATAAATATGATGTAGCAACATGATACAACCAGCAAAAAGACAATAACAAGTAACTTAATGTCCAGTCTAACTTAACTTAAACCTTTAGTCCAGTCTAACTTAACTTAGACCTTTAGTCCAGTCTAACTTAAACCTTTATGTCCAGTCTAACTTAACTTAAACCTATATGTCCAGTCTAACTTAACTTAAACCTTTAGTCCAGTCTAACTTAACTTAAACCTTTAGTCCAGTCTAACTTAACTTAGACCTTTATGTCCAGTCTAACTTAACTTAAACCTTTAGTCCAGTCTAACTTAACTTAAACCTTTATGTCCAGTCTAACTTAACTTAAACCTTTAGTCCAGTCTAACTTAACTTAGACCTTTAGTCCAGTCTAACTTAACTTAGACCTTTATGTCCAGTCTAACTTAACTTAAACCTTTAGTCCAGTCTAACTTAACTTAAACCTTTAGTCCAGTCTAACTTAACTTAGACCTTTATGTCCAGTCTAACTTAAACCTTTATGTCCAGTCTAACTTAACTTAGACCTTTATGTCCAGTCTAACTTAACTTAAACCTTTATGTCCAGTCTAACTTAACTTAGACCTTTATGTCCAGTCTAACTTAACTTAAACCTTTATGTCCAGTCTAACTTAAACCTTTATGTCCAGTCTAACTTAACTTAGACCTTTATGTCCAGTCTAACTTAACTTAAACCTTTATGTCCAGTCTAACTTAACTTAAACCTTTAGTCCAGTCTAACTTAACTTAAACCTTTATGTCCAGTCTAACTTAACTTGAATCCCGCTTCACAAAGACAGGATGTTGAAATGGAAGCAGAGTTTTCATGTTTTTTTTCATGTTCTTCATTGATTTTAGACCAGAACGCCAGCAGAGTTGAATCAGACTTTAAGCTTGGGTTCAGGTAACGTGTCACGTGTCAAGAGGCTCAGGCGGATGAACCTGGTCATTTCAAAATAAATAACAGATCAAGACAAAACAATGTTCATGACAGAGAGCGTCTCTGTGTCTGTGGCAGCAGAGCGTCTGGTCACCATGAACCAGAGAGTGAGTTCATGGTGACGAGCGCCGGGCTCATCCGTGGTGCTTTTGGTTTCTGGACACAATGGAGCTGCACGGCAACGAGGAAGAAGATGATTCACGATCCACGACCCAGCTTCTTGTAAGAGGAAGTGGAAAGGCGTAACGTGGCCAGTCATAGCCCTTCCAGTGTACAACAGTGGAATAGGCCGATATTGGCTCTACATTTTGCTCAGAGATCTTATCTTTACATTGAACCTTTGTGCCGGCGGCGATAAGACAATGCTGTGCATCCGCCCGAGCCGGCTGCTCTGTGATTACGTTAACAAATAGCATTCACCATTCAAGTCAACAGAAAGGTTTGCAATGACAGCTAGCATGACAAAAGGTCAGCGGCAGGCTCAGCACTGCTAATTAAGTCCAATTGGTGAATGTCAGATCCACAAAGGGCAACGCTAATCCCCGGTCCTGCTTAAATAGGGATCTCTGGTGTGTGTGTGTGTCTGTGTGTGTCTGTGTGTGTGTGTGTGTGTGTGTGTGTGTGTGTGTGTGTGTGTGTGTGTGTGTGTGTGTGTGTGTGTGTTTGTATATGTTCTCCAAAAGCAGAAGAACAGTTAAGTAAGAGATCCTTGTGGATCACTTAAAATAAACTAAAGTATTATAATATGATTTATACCTGTTTGGACAGAATGTGTCACACCGGTGGGGTTCGTCTTGCTTGGGGTTTTTGTCTCCTAACTTCCTGTTTTATTTTGAAGCCTAACTTTCCTCTCGTTTCTGGTCACTTCCTCATGTGTCAGCGGTCTGATTGTCCCCCTGATCCCTGAGTGTTTCCACCTGTCTCCATCACCCTCATGTGCTCATAGTCTGCGTCTCCCCTTTGCCTTGTGCCAAAGTGTTTTGTCCTTGTCCATGCCCCGAAGCCCTTATCCACTGCCAAGAGTTTGTGTTGCTCCACCATGTGAGTTATTTTCCTCCTTGGAGAGTGATGTTTTCGTTTGTTAAAGTTTTTGTGGTTTAGCTTGGATGTTGTTGTTTTGTAATGTGTTTTCCGTCCCTCCTCTTGGGAGCGCTTTTGTGTTATTTAGTCGTAATCAGTCTTAGTTAGTCAGTTTTATTTTTCATAGCCATTTGTGTACCATCCAAAAGGATCTGAAACCAATAACAGCGTGCGTGCACATTGTTCTCTGCATCTGAGTCCTCACTCTTGTTCAGGCCTGACGGAATCAAAGGTGCAGATGTTAACTTTTTTTATTTGTCAATTGCATTTCTGGCCGTACTTTGGAAAAGGATATTGCTCAAGTGATGAAACAATAACAATGAAAAAATGAAAGCAAGACAAAATAAATATCTTTAGCTCCTAATAATGTTTTAGTCGAGTTCATATAGCAGTGAAAAGTATTTTGAGAATTTGATTAAATATGACTCAAGATGTGATGAAGAGGAAGTTAAACATGAAGAAAGTAAACTAGTCATAAGCTCTCTATATAATGAGGCCATGGTTATATCTCACTGGATCTCGTTTTGTTTTTATAACTTTTATACACGGGACATTCATAGATCTATATCACAATCCCCGATTGTAATATAAACGTTGTGAACTTTAATCAAGAGCACATTTACTTTCCTGTTCATTTTAAAATGCAGATTGAAAAGCTCGTCCCCGTCTCCAGGCGGCCGTGGGAGGCGTTGTGCGTCGCTGCAGTGTTTGATTTGCACGTCTCTCCAGGGATGTGTGTGTGTCTGTGTGTGTCTGTGACACACGGCCACATGTAGCTTCTAATGAGCCCCACTGGTGGCCCTTCAGCGGGCCGGCCCATTGATCATTAGCCGGCTGTCCACACGACTTTACAACTGTGTGCTCGATGTTAGACTATTAGCGACGTTAAGTAACTATTAGTGACTATCAGCGTTGCGTCAGAAGCTACGTATCACCAGGTGACCTGAGCCCATCCACAGCGTTAACGTGTAATATTAACTCCAACGTTCACCAGGTGTGAAAACATATTAGTGTAAATTACCATGAGCTGGCAAAAAATACACATTTTAAAATGATTTGTAAAATTTGAAGTCAATGACTCGGTTACAGCAGGAGTTGAATGTTGAACGTGTGACTCTTCAGAGCATCGGTGACATCGTGGACACAATACTAGTCGTTCAATTTAATATCCAACCATTACTCTAAAAGATTCAATAATCTGCATTTGATATTCATTTGTGTCTTTTAGTTTTGTTTTCCTGGATTTGTAAAAAAAAAAAGGAAGACTTTTGAGGACTTTTCTCTTTCTAACCCAGAGAGAGAAAACATTCAAAAGGTAGAAGCTAATTAGGAACTAGAATGAGAGGAGATTGGCTCCAATACGGCTTCCTCCAGGAGGCCATTGAGCGTGAGGCTGATTGACTGCTCATCCTCTGAACCTCCATGAGAGGAAATGCTGCATGTGATCCCTGTGTGTGATGGAGGATCCATACTGGCCTCCAGCGCACCGGAGCAGCTTGCTCTGCTGTCACGAGAGAGCTGCTGTTCAGGACTTTGCTTTCCCCTCTCGTCCTTCGTTCGTTTTTCTTGTTTTTGTCTATGTGGTGTCATACGCTCCTGTTTGTAAGAGTCACTGCCGTTAATGTGAACGTGATTTATATTAGTCACTCTGCGTTTTCATGATGGTATTAATTTAAATCTTGCTTTAGTCGGACTCTGCTCTCTTTCAGGGCAACTGCTGTTATCCTAATACACATGGCAGTGAATAAATCGAATCATTGGCTGAAAGCATGTCATATCCGATACGATAGGTGGCGCTGTTTTCATCACATGTAGTGGTGATACAGCATCTCCGCTTGACCTCTTCACTCTTCATCATGGAGAGAACCCCGCTAGCTTCGGTGGTTGTCGGGGAGCTAGCGGGAAGCAAACAGGGAACTAGCAGCAGCGCTAGCTGGCTACAGCAGGGAGCTAGCGGAGAGCAAACGGGGAACTAGCAGCAGTGCGAGCTGGCTACAGCGGGGAGCTAGCGGAGCGCAAACAGGGAACTAGCAGCAGCGCTAGCTAGCAGCAGCGCTAGCTAGCAGCAGCGCTAGCTAGCAGCAGCGCTAGCTAGCAGCAGCGCTAGCTAGCAGCAGCGCTAGCTAGCAGCAGCGCTCGCTAGCTAGCAGCAGCGCTCGCTAGCTAGCAGCAGCGCTCGCTAGCTAGCAGCAGCGCTCGCTAGCTAGCAGCAGCGCTCGCTAGCTAGCAGCAGCGCTCGCTAGCTAGCAGCAGCGCTAGCTGGCTACAGCAGGGAGCTAGTGGACACACCACTGAAGGTAGTATCGTCTTGTAACCCAACTTTTACGTTTGTTTGTTTCTGCCGGCCGTGACAACTTATCGTCTCTTTGGACTTCCGGGTCACGACCTGGGAGGGAGGGAGAGAGAGAGAGGGAGGGAGGGAGAGAGGGAGGGAGGGAGGGAGGGAGGGAGGGAGGAGGGCGGTGGGATCTCGAGCATGCACAAAGACACATAGTCCAGTTCCTCATCCGATTCACCGTTTACATGCCGGGATGTCTGAATTATCCAGAGTCTGATCGAGTTCTCCAGAGGTGTTAATCGGATTATAGTCGGACCGCAATTATTCAAACAGAAGTGTTTACATGAACGGGATGATTCTATTTCAGTCTGACTAAGCCAGTAATTTGAACGCTTGTAACACAGTGAATGAAAGCTGTCTGGTGAGGTTAATACAGACTGCTCCCTCCTCGTTTTTCTTTGTTTGCAATAAAATACTGTATGATAGTTGAAAAGGTCTGTTAATGACAAACAAATATTTATTTAGCGGTTATTTCACAAAATGAATTCTATGTCATTCAAAACAATGCAGTGACCGCTGAGGAGCGTTTGATCAGCTGGGCGTTATGGAGCCTTCACACCTGTACGTGTCTTCGTTGGACTGAGAGTGTTCATCCTGCTCATACATGAGACGGCATCTCCATGACGCCACCTGGATTATAAAATGGCCGACGCTGCCGTCAAGCCGTGGCAATTTTGAAGTGCCCTCCAGCCGCGTGCCAGACGACCTCGTTCAGGTGCTGGCAGTTGCACGGCTTGTTACTGACAGTCGTTTTGATTGATTATGTTTCCCAACAAAGACCCGCCCACCTCTGTCTCTTCACTGTCTCGTACGCTTTGCTTTTCTCCCAAAATGTTTATTACCTTCGACCATCGTTGGTGGAAGGTTGGTCAGGTGATCTGAACTGAAAGGTGGATGTGTTCATGCAGCGTTCTCGTATCGTGCTCTCATACGTCATTAAAATGTCCTGATTATGAGATGACATGCATATAGGATGGAATAAAACTGCAGATACTTGGGAGATGTCATTTAATTTTGATGTGTTTTCAATATTAAACTTTATATTGTCACTGTGCTAAAATAATGGCCCAAGTCAAGTTTTTCAGAAAACACAAAAGACAAAGTCAGAGCGCTGCACGAGCTGCCTCCAGACGCACCACGCAGACTGTGATGCCACTCTACATGTTAGTATTAATATTATGGTCCAGTGAGATTTTCATTGACAAAAATGCTAGCTTAAATGCTAGCTTCAATGCTAGCTTCAAAGGGCCATCTTGAAAAGCTTGTAAGTTGTCACATTGTCTTCTGACTTATAAAATGTCCAAAGTCACTCTGGTACTTCTGTTGGTCCTTCAGGGAAGAATCACATGATCACCTGAGGATGGAGGAGGCCGGTGGAGGAGGAGAGGACATAGGGAAGAATCCTTCTTGTCAAATTCAATGACTTGGCCATATTCAACATATTGCTTATTGGCACTGGTCATAACGGTCGTGATGTCGGTCAGGGCCTGAAGACGACATCCATCCCTCAAGACGCATGAACGAGTCTCATGAAACGTAACAATATCGAGGCTGTAATACTGTATTGTGTATTATAATAATCATGCAGACCTTGGAACAGGTCTCTCTAAAAGACTTCTGAGGTCAGTTACTAAAGGTGATGCAGTGTGATCAGTTATTTATATTTCAGTAATGAACTGAATGGTTTTGTGTAATAAATTGCACTTGTGTTGCAGAAAATAAAAACAATTATTTTATGATTACAACTATTATTTTGTCAATAATACATCATGGCGTCGGCATGCTTCAACATGAAGAGCTGTCTCTGAATACATCAAAGAACGCGTACTTCATAGTTACAATATGTTATGAACAATTGATTCACTGCATGTAAATGTGTAAAATAATAAAGTAAAGGGTTACTGGATTGTTAAGTATTGACAGTTTCATTGTGCCGGTTCCTCTCGCTGTGGAGCAGCTGACGTCCACGTGCTCATGAACGCTTATGGATATGTTTATGAAACTCCTTCACTTCACTCTGCATTTCCTCATGATTTATTGTTATCAAGGACTTCATATAGAGCTTCAGTAGCGCTTTATACGACAAGCCTTGTGATACAAGCACACACATACACACACACAGCATAAAAGCAGCACAACAACAATAAAATATGCACAACAATAAAATATGCACATCACCAAACACGTCATTACCATGAAAAATCCACATCCCATATGCACAATGTATACAGCCCAGACACACACACACACACACACACACAAATAGATACATCCAGGAGCTGCTTCTCACACACACACACACACACACACACAAATACAAATGCACCTGATTTCCATGACAATTAAAGCTGTGTAGCTGGATGCAGGCGCGCGTTAGCGCAGCAGGAGGCTAATGCGCATCCTGCATGCTCGGCCAGGTGGCCGCCTCCTCCTCGGCCACCCACGCTCTGGAGGAGGAGGAGGGGGAGAGAAGGGAGGGGGAGAGAAGGGAGGGGGAGAGAAGACACTTCTTCTTCTTGTCTTAAAGTTCATGATGTGTTTCACAGTCAGATGGAACGGTCAGGGTGGAATTATGAGATGCTTTTGATATGAATAAGCATAACAGTTGTGCATTTTGTGATAAAATACACAGCACGTAGGTTAATATGTTGTGAAGATGTGGAGATAACGAGGCGCTGCAACCCCCGAGGGCCATGGCAGCCATGTTTCAAAATGGCCACCAAATAGCATCAGAATATTCCTGAATAATGCAGAAAACACATTTTTTGACTCTTGATGATTGGGCCCCAGTGCACCATAGCTGCTTGTGAAGCACACACACACACACACACACACACTAATAATAATAACAATAATAATAATAATAATTAGCGATGAATTTCAAATCAAATTATGGGACCAATGTTGCCAGACATCAGTGTTGCGTCCGTTTCGTTCCATCATGGCTTCTGATTGAAGCCCCGTCTTCACTGGGATCCTTCATTCCATGACTCCAACTCAAGCTATTAGGCCTGACTATTGTTATTAGAACAATTTATCTGCCTATGGCTGAGCTCTGGAAGCGATGCCATGGGGCATGTGCTGAGGCGTTTCACTGTCTGTGGATCATTCAGTCTTTCTGAATGCACCATTGCCCACTGAGCTCATAGAGGACAGTGAAGTGGAACCCAGATTCCTTCATAGCTGACTGATAAACCTCCCTCCATCTCATCCTGCCACACTTTAGCATTCCAGCGGAGTCCCAGACCCCGTTATCGTCTGTGTGCTGAGCCAGCCCCGGCCCCATCAGGAAGAGGGCCAAATGCACTTTTTGCATCCCGTATAAAATATAATATAGACCACACATTCTAGTACCATCATTTCAAAAAGCTTGGCAGCGACCTGACACAGATATCGCCACGCGCTGGGTTCATTTGAATCTGCTCGTGTTCTCATAATGCAAAAGGTCATTTTGTATTGTTAATTCATAAAGATGTTTGCTCCTATCACATTCCTTTGCCCAGTCCCCTGCTGTGCCACTTGAGGTTTCATCTTGTGTATGGTGCTATTGGCAGGGTTCAGAGTATTGGAATACATGAAATATTGATGTTATTGGAACATAAAAACAATGCTTTCCTGTAACAGTTACAGAAAAAAAGCATTTTGGTGAAAAGTGGCGATTGTGAGAAGGATTTTAAAACATTATATAATCAGTGGCGGGCCTTCTCTGCTGGTAAACACACTCACAAAGTTATAGCTATTTTATTGTTTGTGTGGACGTGTGATTGGTCAGTGGCCCAGCGTGACCATTAACGTGCGCTGTGATTGGTCAGCGGGGCACAAAGAGCTTCCAGCTTCAACCTACAACCAGGAAGCTGCCTGCTGGTGGGTCATGACTGTACTGGTGACGCCTTTCACACAGAGGATGACGGAAATGTGGGGAGTGAAACGCTGACTCAGTAACTTATTGTGCGACCAGCATAACTGTGCGCCGCTCGGCGGGGGAGTGCACGCTGGCGGACGACGTGGCTGCGTGCGTCGGTACACGCGCCACGCGCATTGCTCAACGGCAGAGTCTCCTCTTTTTTTTGCGTCATACTGGTGCAGCGGCTCCGGGGGTCGTGTTCACACACACACACACACACACACACACACACACACACACACACACACACACACACACAGTATGAACGCGCCGTGAATTGAGTGTGTTGGTCTGTGACAGTACCTCCAGGGACACTTGTCCTCCAGTCCTGTGATGTGGACTATACGACACTCACTGAAGGCCGAGGTCTGAAACCACGGCCCGCCTCTGTATAGTAGAGCCAGATATAAAGTTCTACCATGCAATAGTGCACACACTACACACAGAGCAATACACACATGCTTTCACTGGGTAGAAATTTAAATAATCTTTACAAATGTAACTCATCTTGTTGGGGTGCCAGACATGTTGTATATCTTTTTACTCCAGCCAACAGATCCTGATCTGGCTTCACTGCCCTTCGGCTGCAGTCAGACCTCTGACTGCTCCGCCAACACCAACACCTCGCTGCTGGAGGCCAAGGTAGAACCGGAAGAACCACAACCATGGGACAGACTGTCAGACGCTGCTGCCATGAAATGAGCAACGTTACTGCTTTTTTCCTCAAAGACGGCCAAATTCAACAGAAAATGAAGGTTTCTTTGACTGTAGAGATTGTCAGGAGTCCATGAAGATTGTGGCACTATTGTAATGAAACTTGCACAGTAGTGGTACCTTTGAACAGATGTAGATTATCTCAGTATACAGTGACAGGAAAGGGGAGAGTTGACCAACGTGGAGCAGTACTTACACACAATATGACCACATTACCAGTTCTCACTTATGGAATTAGTCCAATGCAATTAGTCAAATAACGAACACAAGGCTATTCTCAAAGCTTATCACAGTGTAGACCAGACCGGCATCGCATCATCAACTGTCCCCTTGACCGACCCACTGCAGCGACGTCAGCCGGGCGCTGTCCTTCATGTCTGGATCAGCCCTTGAGTCCCAGAACCTCTACGGATGGCAGAGCAGCAGTCAGGACATCTCCTCGTCTCTCAATGCGCTGAAGAGTGCTTCTGTGTCGGGATCTTGTAGGATTTATCGTTTACTTTCATACACATAATGTCTCCCAGAGAGCGCTCCCTGTAGAGGCTGACAGAGCCGATGTCAATAGGCAGCCTAGAGAGCAAGAACCTCGTTCTTTGCATGTTGCTTCTCGTCAGTGCGGTTAAGACTATCTGCATCATTTGGCTCCGTGCCGCTCTGGTGCTCAACTTGGCCTCGTGCCTTTCCTGTAACATCTGCCTCGGCAGTGCAAGGTTGCCTTTGTTCATTCGACGCACACTTCTTCTCCCCTCGGTGTACGGCCAGGCCTCTGAGAGTCGTTACCAACCACAAGTGCAAGACCCAAGAATCTCCTGATTGGCCATTGCAAATCAAATGAATAGAAGGCATCAGATGTCTGGCTCCAGCAGCCTGAGATTTGAGGCATGTCAGATGACATGGCCATCTCCAGGAGCTTCTGTATTTCTATGTGTGTGTTGGTCTGGCCTATAAGTCCAAAGGGTCAAGAATACATACTCGAGTTTCATATGGAAATGAAAACAAATTAATCCACGTCAAAAGTTCTTAAGTAAATTCACATAAATTCTTGGTCAATTTGTCTTTAGCTCCACCCTCTGGAGTCACCTCAGGTTGCAAAGACTAGATACAGATTGGCTAAATGCTGAACTACGAGCGAGTGAAAAAAGAGACGAGCGACGAGCAACAACATGTCATCGTTTAAAATGTAGATGTTTGACCCATCTACTACAGAATGCTGAAGAGGAAGAGGAAGTTACATTCAACCTCAAAGTATTGTGATGACCCAGTTACACACACACACACACACACACACACACACACACACACACACACACACACACACACACACACACACACACACCACCTCCACCTGCAGGGCTTTGCCTCAGCCAATCACACGCATGCAAGCTCACATGTCCGGTGAATTATTAGCCTTTATTAGCATAATAGCATCACCGCAAGTTTGTTTTCTCACGTAACCGCGTCCATGCTAACCATGCTAACCATGCTGCTATGCTGCTATCGGCTGTAGCGCCATTAAAACTACGAGATGCACTTATCAAACAAGTAAATACAACAGTAGCAGCGTCTCTTCCTTTACCTCGGTTGCACCGGTGGCTCAGAACAAATGACGTACTGTCTGTTTCTGAGGGAAGAACAGATCACAGCAGTGTGAGGACATCGCTGGTTCTCTCAGTGAAGGTTGGGAAGAGATGGAGAAGGTGGGGTGAAAAGAGGAAAGAGAGGTCCGAGCAGGAGATGCAATGAAAGAGAAGGAAACCAGGAGACAAGATGGGCGCTCTAACCCCCCCCCCCCTCTCCCTCCACACGGTATAAATAATGCAGAGCGCGGCGCCCCCCGGTGTTGTGAAGTGTTTGTTAATGGCCACGCTAATTGCAATAAACAGGAGTGGTGTTTGAGCCCTCTAACAGGCACAACACTCCTAATTAGGTAGGCTCGGCCTGATGGGACACTGGAAGGAGAGGGGGAGAAGGAGGGAGACAAAGAGAGGGAACGAAAGAGAGGACACAATGAGCAAGACAGGGAGGTCGGACTGAAGGAGGGGAAGTGCGAGGATGGAGAGAGGTGATTTTCAGAGAAAGACACTTGTAGACAAAAGCCAGTGTAGGAGGAGGAGAGAGTAGCAACAAGAGGAGAGGGAGAGGGAGCAGGGGAGGGGGAAGAGAATGGCAATTAGGATTCAGAGAAAGAGAATGGGAGGGAGAGGAGGAGCCAAGGAAAGGTCATATCATATCTGATCAGAGGTCTGATCATGTAGGGCAAGAGGAGGACAACAAGACAAGGAGGTCTTCATCCCTCCATCACTGATGACGAGCTCTGTAACGGACTGAAACTGCTCATGAGCAACTCATGCAGCTGTGATGCTCACGTCTGTATGCAAATGCACTGAAACTGTATTCACAAATGAAAACACATTAAAGACAAGCTTTTGATTGATGTTGCTTCAGAACCATTGTTCAAACCATTAATGGTTGGCTTTTATTTCAGCATTCATTCATAGCAAATTGATCGATTGATATTGTGGAATTATTTTCATGGGAGACCCACAGGATGGTGTCTGAGTGAACAATTCATCACTTCAAGGGTCAAGGATCATTTCTTAACATTGTGCATCACTGGGACGCTCAGAGGACTCCAGTCGTAGCCATTTGAAACACAACGACACAAAAGAAAAACAGCAGTAAACTCCTATCAAGCTTTTGTTTGTATTTGCTTCATAAGGAGCAACTACACAACTCTCTGTGCAGAAAACATGGCCGACATCTTCAACACGAGGAGCAACTTGTCCACCAGCGCTGGTTGAGCATCGTGATGTCGATGTGCTGCTCCCCGTCCATCAGGTGCAGCTGGATCAGGATGAACCGTGGATCCGAGTGTCTGACCAGACAGCAGACAGAGAGCATGCTGGGTAGTGGAGGAGCCTCAGGTCCCAGCTGGTTAGCTTAGCTTCCACTTCTCCTCTCTGGCGGGGAGGTGGCGTTCGGTCCAGCAGGTCTGGCTGGTCGGTGAGTTCTGATCACATAAAAGTTGTCTGCACTTGATCCACGCTGCGACCCGTTTGATGAACGCGTTCTGTCGTGAGCCATTAGCGATGAAAACACGGAAAAAACAAATAAAGACAAAACCTTGTGAGCGTCATGGGAGTTACTTTAGTGCCACCGTACATGACTGCAACATGTTTGTCTCATACGCACACACAAGAACAGACCAACACTCCACGTGTGTTCAGCTCACCACACTAATGATGTCTGAAGGCTCCTCCCGCCTCCAGACGAGCGCTGCGCTCGGCTGCCGGCGTCCTGCTGCATTGGGTCCGGGCCGCTCGCGTCGCGGGGCTTCTTCTTGATGTCTGGAAAGCAATGAGGCCTCCAAACTAAAGGCCATAACGTGAGCAGATGAAAAGCTGCAGGGTCCAATTATGATTCCTTCATGTCGGATTGGATTTACCATAAACACAAGGAGAAAAAACTAATGTGTGTTGTGTGGAGTTAGAACATGGAGGGAACGGTGCAACACGGAGACTTGAACCAGACAAGTTTGTTAAACATTGTTTTTCAAAATTCCATCTTTTGAATTAAACCCAAACCAGAAGGAGCGCTCAGTAGAGGGCCTCTGCTATATTGTGTTGAGTACAGCACACAGTTGGCTAACCTCCCGTCTAGACACCAGAACCCATCAGGCGTCATAAATAACAATTCATTCAAACTCAAAACAAGAGGCGATGTCGGCAGTCAGCTCAGAGTCACTGCATAAACCTTTTCATACAATCTTGCCAAAAATGCAACTCTTGGAGCCGTGTGCCCGCTGACCACAATCCATTCAAACCGCACAGTAAACGGTGACCACGTCATGTAACACACAACGCACAATCAAAACTAAATGAAGCTCACGAGGCGTCTCCCAGTGAGCAGCGGCTGGGTTGCAGCGAGGTGCTACAGGTAGCTCCGTTACCTGTTAGCCAAACACAATGCTAACTGTGGCTGCAGCGTGCCGGCTGGGCGTCGGCGATGCACTCAGCTGAGTTGTGTCTTGCGGCTCCTACCGGCCGGCCCGGTTGACTGTGAGAGTGAGGCGTCAGCGGGCAGCCGATGAGTCTCACCTGCTAACAAAAGAGTTGTTGAGAAAGTGTGAGTCCTTGAGCACGCAGCCATGACTGATTATACTGCAGTCCGCATGAGAGATTACCTGTGGACAGACACACAGGTGCACACCAACAAACCCACACACACAACTAATCCTAGCAGAGATAATAATGGCTTCAGATCAATAAAAGTGTGGCTATTGCAGATGGAAGAAGTGTCAACACGTGTATCGTCAGCAGCAGGTTACAACCATCTGATACTTTAATTTAGACATCCTGCAAAGTGTTTCCAAACCCCAGACGCTACGTCTTCATGGCCATGCGATGTGTGTCCACACGCTGACCTCTGAGGGGCGGACGCCACTCCATCAGGCAGTTTGAGCTGGAGCCCCGGAGCCGCTCGCACATGTGGATGTAAGCTGCTCTCGTAGCTGTGTCTGCAGTGTGTGTGTCTGCAGTGTGTGTGTCTGCAGTGTGTGTGTCTGCGGTGTGTGTGTCTGCGGTGTGTGTGTCTGCAGTGTGTGTCTGCGGTGTGTGTGTCTGCGGTGTGTGTCTGCGGTGTGTGTGTCTGCGGTGTGTGTCTGCGGTGTGTGTGTCTGCAGTGTGTGTCTGCGGTGTGTGTGTCTGCGGTGTGTGTGTCTGCAGTGTGTGTGTCTGCAGTGTGTGTCTGCAGTGTGTGTCTGCGGTGTGTGTCTGCAGTGTGTGTCTGCGGTGTGTGTCTGCAGTGTGTGTCTGCGGTGTGTGTCTGCAGTGTGTGTCTGCAGTGTGTGTCTGCGGTGTGTGTGTCTGCAGTGTGTGTCTGCAGTGTGTGTGTCTGCGGTGTGTGTGTCTGCGGTGTGTGTGTCTGCGGTGTGTGTGTCTGCAGTGTGTGTGTCTGCGGTGTGTGTGTCTGCAGTGTGTGTGTCTGCGGTGTGTGTGTCTGCGGTGTGTGTGTCTGCGGTGTGTGTGTCTGCGGTGTGTGTCTGCGGTGTGTGTGTCTGCGGTGTGTGTGTCTGCAGTGTGAGTGTCTGCGGTGTGTGTCTGCGGTGTGTGTCTGCAGTGTGTGTGTCTGCAGTGTGTGTCTGCGGTGTGTGTGTCTGCAGTGTGTGTCTGCAGTGTGTGTGTCTGCGGTGTGTGTGTCTGCGGTGTGTGTGTCTGCGGTGTGTGTGTCTGCGGTGTGTGTGTCTGCGGTGTGTGTGTCTGCAGTGTGTGTGTCTGCGGTGTGTGTGTCTGCGGTGTGTGTGTCTGCAGTGTGTGTGCCTGCGGTGTGTGTGCCTGCGGTGTGTGTGTCTGCGGTGTGTGTCTGCGGTGTGTGTGTCTGCGGTGTGTGTGCCTGCGGTGTGTGTCTGCAGTGTGTGCCTGCGGTGTGTGTCTGCAGTGTGTGTCTGCGGTGTGTGTGTCTGCAGTGTGTGTGTCTGCGGTGTGTGTCTGCGGTGTGTGTCTGCGGTGTGTGTGTCTGCGGTGTGTGTCTGCGGTGTGTGTGTCTGCGGTGTGTGTGTCTGCGGTGTGTGTCTGCGGTGTGTGTCTGCGGTGTGTGTCTGCGGTGTGTGTCTGCGGTGTGTGTGTCTGCAGTGTGTGTCTGCAGTGTGTGTGTCTGCGGTGTGTGTCTGCGGTGTGTGTCTGCGGTGTGTGTCTGCGGTGTGTGTGTCTGCAGTGTGTGTGTCTGCGGTGTGTGTCTGCGGTGTGTGTGTCTGCAGTGTGTGTGTCTGCGGTGTGTGTCTGCAGTGTGTGTCTGCGGTGTGTGTCTGCGGTGTGTGTCTGCGGTGTGTGTGTCTGCAGTGTGTGTCTGCGGTGTGTGTCTGCGGTGTGTGCCTGCGGTGTGTGTCTGCGGTGTGTGTGTCTGCAGTGTGTGTCTGCGGTGTGTGTCTGCGGTGTGTGTGTCTGCGGTGTGTGTCTGCAGTGTGTGTCTGCGGTGTGTGTCTGCGGTGTGTGTCTGCGGTGTGTGTCTGCTGTGTGTGTCTGCGGTGTGTGTGTCTGCGGTGTGTGTCTGCAGTGTGTGTCTGCGGTGTGTGTCTGCGGTGTGTGTCTGCGGTGTGTGTCTGCTGCATGAATGTTAGCTCATCCCGGCGGTCAGAGCGAGACTCGTTGGTTTGTGGACGGCTGTTTCAAACCCTCCAGTTCGGCATTTTGGTGTTTGCATCTTTGTTTCTTTGCAGCCAGAGAACGATGTATCTGCAGCAGTACTCTACGCAGATAGATCAGGTTTATGTGTGTCCCTTTGTGTTTTTATCCTGTGAAACATAATGGAGATTAAACATGGCTGGATAACCCCGAGATGGGACTGCAGTACTTTGTTTTCCTGAATAATTAACCAGTCGCCCTTAAACACAAGTACTGTGTGTGTGTGTGTGTGTGTGTGTGTGTGTGTGTGTGTGTGTGTGTGTGTGTGTGTGTGTGACAACAGAGTCTGCCATAATGAGTCCTTCTGGAGGAGGAGGAGACACTGGAGGAAGAGCCGATGAACAGAACAGGACGGAAAGACTGAAAACAGAAAGGCAAACACAAGGGATGAATTAGATGATCGAAGGAGGTAAGGACGTGACAGGAAGGATGGAGGAGAGGTAAGGAAGGAAGGAGGAGACTGGAAGGGGATAAAGGAGACTAAGAGAGGGTGGAGGCTGATGCAGAAGTGAGAGGAGCGTGGATGGAAAGAGAAGGCATGGAAGAAATGGATTAAGAGAAGACAATTAAAGGAGGAAGAGCAACAGCAGTTTCCTTACGCTTGAGGAAGGAGGAAGATGAGGAAGGAGGAAGGAGGAAGGAGGAGGGTTCTCTCTGCAGCCCTGACTTCTAATCTAAATGTTGTGAGGGCTAATGAAACCAACACAGAGGTCTCTGCTCCACAGACTACACCCAAATGCACCACGCAGACAGTCATGGAGGTCCAAGTTCATGTCGGCTGCAAAGAGGCAGCAGCGCCGCTCAGCTGGATGCTGCTGGAAACACTGCAGGCTGAAGGATGGAAAACAGTTTGTATGATACTACATTGTTCTCAAAACCAGCCGTGTTACATAATTACCTTTTCAACATAAACTTCTGTCTCAACAACTCGTGAGGCAACAACACGACCCGGTTAGCTTCAGGGAAAAGATCGAGAAACAGAGTTATTTTAGGAAATTAAGGAAAACCTGTTTGGGTTTGGATAACTGCGGAGTGTTAAAACATGACCGGTCCCTCACGGGAACAAACAGGTTGTTACTCTCACCGCCCGCCTGGGCGTCTACAATCCATCTACCTCATCATTCACCATGACGTGGAAGGTTTTGGAAAAGAAATGCTTGATGAGAGCAGCCGGATAAAAGAAGTAGTGAGGAAGAAAGAAGAACACGGGAAAGAAAGAGACAAATGAACAGAAAAGAAGAAAGAAAGGATGGAGGGTGGAAAGAGGTGAGTTATAGAACCAGGTGTAGAGGATAAAACAAGACAATATATGACGTAAGCAACAGAAACAGGGAGCTATCAGAGAGTAGGAACATAGAGAAGAAGAAACGGATGAGGAGAAAGGGATGGAGAAGAAAGAGAGGAGACGACGGAGGAGAAACTGACATGTTATGTTCACTCGGCCTTGTTTTTTGAGATATCTTTATTACATTCACTCATGAAATTCACTTGAACTCGTCATCTTTTTTAATGCCCTCCGTTGGTTTGGCAGAAGGAAAATGGATTCTCTGTCTGGGTGCGCCACGCCGTGCCGAGTCTCATCAGCCGCCGCGCGATGCGTTCATGCAGAACGCTGTTATTAGGATCTGTGATGCGGAGGTGACGCTGAGCTGTGGGGAAGAATCACTCTCACTGTTGTTAATTATTTCCAGAGGGGATACCGAACAAGCGGCCTGCAGGTTAGGTACAAACACATCAACAAGCTGACCTGCCGACCCGACGAAGGGACTTGCTCCACTTCACATGCTTCTCACTGCCGTGTGAGTCAAGGAGACGGACGCTGAGGAAACGCTCCAAACAGCTTCCTCCATTATCTCCACCTCAAAGAGCTCCCCCGCTACACAAGTTATACATAGTCAGTCATCCACAGGATGAATACATATCCATATCCAGAGCAGGAGAGGAGTGCGGCACCGGTCCGCCCAGAGAGGTGACGTGTGACCGTATGAAGGGAAACCTACAAAGACAACCTTGTCTTGTTTATTTATTATTCTTCTGCGCAGAAGGACCAAACTCAACAGTTCATAATGAAGCGAGTGCCTCCTGCCAGGGTTTCTTACGGCGACAGAGCGTCAATGCATTTATGATATGATTAGATATGTCTTGCAAGAGGGGCTCCACTCATTAAAGCTCATGGGACTTCACAAATTGAAGGCACAGACGGCAAAAAGTGCGGACTTGGTAATAAAACATGTTTCAATAAGTGTGGTATTCAGATCCTTTTCTCCCCCCCGCCCTGTTCTCCTGTGCCCCCCCCCCCCCCCCCCCCCAGAATAAAACCCTGAGAAGAATAAAAAAGATTCATGCTAAAAGTATAAAGATAGACGGTCAAGATGATGGGAAGGATTCAAGCTAACTGCTTTAACCTGAGTCTACAAAGAGAAATGTGGAAGAATTAAATGATGAGGTCATTTGAAATGTAATGGAAATGAATTAAACAATCACTGCTGATGGAGCAGTAAACAGATTTAAGCTGAAGAGAAAAGAGAGAGAGACAGATGGAGAAAGCGATGGGCAGAGAAAGAGGATCAGTAAAGGAGTGGGATGGTCTCGTGGTGGAGTCCTGCTGCACACAGGTAGCAGGTGGACAAGTGGATTGGCCTGCGATGCTTTCAAGCCCAAAGCTAATGGAGGATGGGGTGGAGAGCCTCATTAGGGAGACAGCACTGGGAACGCTGCGGATCCCTCTGCTGTTCTGCTGCTTTAGTCATTATTCCTCTTGTGGTTGCTGATGCTCTCCTGTGTGCTGCACGACTGAAACTTTGATTGTGGTGGAAATGAAAAAGCGCTTCATCATCTGGAGCTGCACAGTCCCTGTGGCTGAGGCTTACTGCCGGACGTCAAATGGCTTAAAGACTAATTATTGTGAATGTGGACTGACCAGCCAGTGACCACGTCAAACATAACAACGCAGCAAGCGTGTGTGTGCGTGTGTGTGTGTGTGTCTTACTGGCTAGCTAACAATGCCTATGCAGCAGTTTTTGTTGATAACGGCGTCGCAGACACACATTTTTGTGGAAACAGAACTTCCCATTCTGAATAAGATCATTCATATCCACATTGTCACACCTGACTCTGTAGAAAACATACCAGAGAGAGAGAGCGAGAGGGCGAGAGGGCGAGAGAGCGAGAGGGCGAGAGGGCGAGAGGGCAAGAGAGCCCACGCTAAAGGGTCCCAATGACAGTCGTACCCGATCCCAAAAGCCGCGAGGATAATTAGACATGCGGCGCTCACACACACGCACACACACACACACACACGCACACACACACACACACACACACACACACACACACACACAGCCTAATGGAGATGTAACACCACCACTGGGAGCACCATACTGATCAAAAAGACCATTCAGATTAATTTCCTCCAAAAAAAAGATTCTCCTGTGATGATGATGAGCGATCAGAGCAGACACACTGTGTTGGATCTGGATCAATAGACAGGACTCGACCCGAGATGCTGACACTGACTGTGTTACATGCATTCAAATTACTGGCTTAGTCAGACTGAAATAGAATTATCCCGTTCATGTAAACACTTTTGTTTGAATGATTGCGGTCCGACTACGATCTGATTAACACCTCTGGATACCTCGATCCGACTCGGTGGATAATTCAAACATCGTAGCATGTAAACGGTGAATCGGATTAGGAACTGGACTATGCGTCTTTGTGCATGCTCGAGATCCCTCCGCCCTCCTCCCTCCCTCTCTCCTCCCTTCTCCCTCCCTCTTCCCTCTTCCATCCCTCCTCCCTCCCTCTCTCCTTTCTCCCTCCCTACCTCCTCCCTCCCTCTCTCTTCCCTCCCTCCCTCCTCCCTTCCTCCTTCCTTTCTCCCTCCTTCCCTCCTCCCTCCCTCCTTCTCTCCTCCCTCCTTCCCTCCTCCCTCCCTCCCAGGTCGTGACCCGGAGGTCGAGTTGTCACTGCCGGGAGCCGTCATATACTCTGAATTCAACAAATATAGCGAGGGATGTGGGTCCGAGCCGACCCGAGAGCTCTGGGACAGGGGGCAGTCTAATCTGGAGCTGGAGGGTGTCATCGAGCTCTCAAGTGCAATGTGCTTTGGCCGTAATCTACGCAACTCTCCGAAGAAACTGCTAAAATCTGCTTTAAATGACCAAAAAGCTTCTGAAGAAGGCCACGAGGAAATGGGCCATCACGAGCCTCCGTGATGCAGGAGACGGTGACTGCAGAGACCAGCTGGACGTGGACCAGCTGGACGTGGACCAGCTGGACGTGGACTCAGCGGGCCGCCGTGTCTTCTTTCTCTCAAGCCCGTACCTCGGCGCTTCAGCCCCGTATCTGCATTCATCTCACTTCTCACTAATTGATTAGTAATGCCCAATTGTTGTTTGTTGCTGCCAAACAAAATCTTGGACTGAATTAGATTTCACAGGTTACAGGTCAACTGTGTGAGAGGCGCTGATAATTACACCCACCGGTTCAGCAGGTTAAGGACTGTTTGAAGGAGGACTGCAGTCACATTTGTTGCAGCGTGTCGGCAGCAGAGACTTCCAGGACGTTCAGGGAGTCATGAAAAAACCAGAAGCATGAAGAGCCTGGTACCATCTGTCTACCCGTCGACTCAAACCCACTCTGCCTTCAGATGACATGAGGGATGATCCGCTTTGTACCGACATGCCTGTTTACACTGAGAGAACAGGGTTCCATGTAAATATATTGTTAATACACTGGACGGTGTTTATATTGTCATGTCAGCGACAAGAGGCTGTAGAAAGAGACAACATGTCACATCGGGGCAAAAACGCAGAAAGACACAACAGAACAGAGAGAAGATTCATAAGGAGCTTAATTCAAAAGAAACCAGATGCACGAAGCGGGGAGTCCAAAAATGAAAAACTAAAAGTTAAAGGAGCAAAACAACACGAAACAGGAACAGATGAACGGGAAATTATAATGTGCACAAACAAAGCACAGAACAAAGCAGGGAACATAGCAGGGAACATAACAGGGAACAAAGTACGGAACAAAGTACGGAACAAAGCAGGGAACATAACAGAGAACATAGCAGGGAACATAGCAGGGAACATAACAGAGAACATAACAGAGAACAAAGTACGGAACATAACAGGGAACATAGCACAGAACATAGCAGGGAATATAGCAGAGAACATAACAGAGAACATAACAGGGAACATAGCAGGGAACAAAGCAGGGAACATAACAGGGAACATAGCAGGGAACATAACAGAGAACATAACAGGGAACATAGCACAGAACATAACAGGGAACATAACAGGGAACAAAGCAGGGAACATAGCAGGGAACAAAGCAGGGAACATAACAGGGAACATAACAGGGAACATAGCAGGGAACAAAGCAGGGAACATAACAGGGAACATAACAGGGAACATAGCAGGGAACAAAGCAGGGAACAAAGCAGAGAACATAGCAGGGAACAAAGCAGAGAACATAGCAGGGAACATAGCAGGGAACATAACAGGGAACATAGCAGGGAACATAACAGGGAACATAGCACAGAACATAGCAGGGAATATAGCAGAGAACATAACAGAGAACATAGCAGGGAACATAGCAGGGAACATAGCAGGGAACATAGCAGGGAACAAAGCAGAGAACATAGCAGGGAACATAGCAGGGAACATAGCACAGAACATAGCAGGGAACATAGCACAGAACATAACAGGGAACATAGCACAGAACATAGCAGGGAACATAGCACAGAACATAGCAGGGAACATAACAGGGAACATAACAGGGAACATAACAGGGAACATAACAGGGAACAAAGCAGGGAACATAGCAGGGAACAAAGCAGGGAACATAACAGGGAACATAACAGGGAACATAGCAGGGAACAAAGCAGGGAACAAAGCAGAGAACATAGCAGGGAACAAAGCAGAGAACATAGCAGGGAACATAGCAGGGAACATAACAGGGAACATAGCAGAGAACATAACAGGGAACATAGCAGGGAACATAGCAGGGAACAAAGCAGAGAACATAACAGGGAACATAACAGGGAACATAGCAGGGAACAAAGCAGAGAACATAACAGGGAACATAACAGGGAACATAACAGGGAACATAGCAGGGAACAAAGCAGAGAACATAGCACAGAACATAGCACAGAACATAACAGGGAACATAGCAGACAAACGTTGCGATAGTTAAATAATGTGTGTATCATTTGTTATCCATCACAATCTTTTTATGAATATGTAATTCTGTGAAATCTTATTAATTTAAAACAAAAAGTCCATCAAATATATTTGTTCACAAATTGAATTTTTTTTATCACGAGCAGTTCACAAATCATTTTAGGAAAATGACTTTAGTCGCTCCCAAGCTAAAAGCTGTAGCAACACAAAGAGGGTTTCCCTCAATACACTCAGTGAGCATGGAGTTCACCTGTGAAGGGGTCGCCTCAGGGAGCCACTTACTGGTATGTGAGCCTTTCATACTGATGGACACAATATTCATTCTAATGAGATATTTTTGAACAGAAACTGTCCCCTGATTAAAGTTCTGGGGTGAAAAAAAGGATTTAAATTTATGCAAATCTATTCCATGCCCCAGCACACTGCAACATACCGTCAGTGGGCGGCCTCACCGGCAGCTCAACGTCTCTGCAGTCTGACGGATCGACTTCTGTCTGCCGGTTGTTGCTCAAAGTCAATGTGGTGGGCAGAGCAGAAGTACGGAGAAACCAAAACACTGATGCCCGGACAGCTGTGCTGAATGAAAAGCAATGAAAGGATGCACCACACATCATAAATTAGCATGCATTAAATAAACAAGGCTAAGAGCCCGTCTAGTGGCCCAGAGAGGCTGCCGTATTCATCATGTAAGTTGATGGATGGATCAAACATCAGACCCACAGTTGTGCTGTTCCAGAGCTCTACGGGTGCAGCGTGAAGTGTGCTGCAGGAAAGGTCATGTGGTCATTAAATCAAAAGGGTTAAAAAGGAAGCTTTTGTTGTCGAAAAATCTGTCAGTTAGGTTGCAACACGTAGCGTGCAAAATAGGCCTATAACAGTGGTATTCTTATTGTTTAACAAAATCAATTATGAAACAAAAACATTGGGGATTTTTTTAATGATGGTGCTAAAGGAAAGGTCAGTAGGTCACCAGACGTATGAGGTACACCCTCGTGGAACCACACATATACAATTTAGAGGGCACAACGTTTAAGGTTCATACTTGTTGGGTTTCTACATGATTACGTTTTTGTGCTTTAATGTTCATAAAACACACCGTCCCTATGAATACATCTCTATTAGCATCTGTCTTCAAGCACTCGTCTCTGAGCAGCCCAGTGTGCTCCGACTGGATGTGCACCTTTACAAAGATCATTTAGCATTCAAGGCAGATTTAAATCTCATTGTTCAAGTCTGGAGGATCCACTGGCGGTCGTCATACATCCATGTTTACGTCCTCTGTCTTGTGACAACAGCACTTTTACACATTTTAAGATCACATCCCTGGTCTCATTGTGGCCCTGTTCTGCAATATATCAACAAAACAAAAAAAAATTGAATTGAATTATGAAATTGTCTTTCTTCCTGGAAAACAAAATATGGCGTGTGCTCGCGTGAGCTAGAACAAAATAACACCAAGACATCCATCAATCAATCTGCATCTTTTAACAGTAAGGGATGTGCATGTGGAGCCTCAGTCCTCTGCAGCTGCGTCTCTCTACTTTCTAAGCCCGTCCACTTTTTAAGACTTCTAATCCAATCAGAAGGATTTCATGTGAATCCCTCTTGTAACCGTCCACCACTAAAATATTCAGTTTCACTGGGGAAACGTCACCTCACAGAAGCAAAAGACGCTCTAACTACCACTTCACTGGGACTTTGAATCTCTTCTGGATTATTTCTGGACACCAGACACTTGAAATGACTCTGTCCCTAAATCTCTTCCGTCAGGCAGACGCCCACAACCCTGGATTGTTGAAGCTCCTGTGAGATGTACAGATTGTGCTTGATTGACATCATCTCCATTCTCCCATCAATAAAATGAAACATGTTTTCGAGCAGACATGCGACTTGTCTGTATGTATATAAACTAAAAACATATTACAACAATGATGACTAGATACTTAGCTCGTAGAAACCTTACGAACGTACTTATTTTAACCCGTAACATTATCTTTTCTTTTGATGAAATGACAAATTTTAGCCAAACAGTGGCTGTTTTGTGGGCGTGTCTTGTAGAAGGCGTGTCCTATTAAGCCGCATTTTGAAGCTAAAGTGCGATATTCACTCTTGCAACTACAACTGCAGCTGGCCACGCAGCTGGATTGAAGGACTCTGTTCCTCACATGCAAGAGGACAGAGACACAACATATATCCTGTAATGTAATTAACAAGAGAGTTATATGCAAACTCACACTCACTAACGTTGTCAGGGAAATTAGAAACAGAGATCAAATTCCTCCAAGGACATTGTAATGCCTTGGAAGGTCTGTGGTACTGTGGTACTGTGAGTCTGTAGTACTGTGAGTTTGTGGTACTGTGAGTCTGTGGTACTGTGAGTTTGTGGTACTGGTACAGCTTCAAGGGGCCATTTAAGGAACAGCAGATTTTGGCACTTTGTGTTTTATATATTTTCAACCATGAAGTTACCGCTTGGTTGGTGCAACACAAATACTTTGAGCTGTGTGCTGTTGAGACACTGAAGAGCGTCATGTGAGACACTGAATCGTCACTCCAATGATGTAGTTTCTCTGGATGGTGTTGTTTGGCATCCACCACCACCGTTAGGAACCTTAAAGTTTCATTTGTCCAGGACTTTAATCCTTTAGTCCACATATAAAACACATTTCAAGAATTGCCTTTTTTCACTATTTTTTCAATATTTTAAAAATCAGACATATCCTGTCACAAAATGATGCAGAAACGTTAATCCATGCATGTGTTACTTCAAGACTAGATTACTGTAACTTCTTATTGTCAGGCTGCTCTGGTACGGCCCTCGGGTCTCTCCAGTTGATACAAAATGCTGCAGCTCGTGTACTAACGAGGACTAGAAAGAGAGATCACATTACTCCTGTATTAGCTGCTCTCCACTGGCTTCCTGTAAGATTTAGAGTTATATTTAAAATCCTTATAGTGCCGTACTACCCCACTAGAGAGTTACGTTCATTGAATGAAGGGTTACTTGTGGTTCCCAGAGTCTTAAAACATAGGTTGTGGGCTCGAGCCTTCAGTTATCAAGCTCCTCTTCTGTGGAATAAGCTTCCACTTTCAGTGTAGAGTTAAGACTTTCCTCCTTGACAGAGCTTATAGTTAGACCCCGATCTTTGATCCAGGAAGCTTTCTTTCAGAGGCTGGTCAGACAACTCTCCTCTAGATTCATGAGGGTATCCACCCCGTGAGTCAGTCAGAAGGCTTCCTCCCCTCTTAGATATGCTGCTACAGGCCTAGACTGATGGGGGCATCTTAGGATACACTGAGCTCCTCCTCTCCTCTTCTTCCTTCTCTTCTCCCTTCTCCTTTCTTCTCTCCTTCTGGATAAATTATTGTCTTTTAATACACATTAATAACTCTACTCCTCTCCGGGAGCCTCTGTGCTTCCTCGCCTCAAGTTTCCCTGGATCCTGGCTGTCTGGAGCTGGTCCTTTTTTCTGTCTTTATTTGGGGGATGTGAGGTCCTGGTACAGGATGTCATGTGTACAGATTGTACAGCCCTCCGAGGCAAATCTTGTCTTTGTGATTTTGGCCGATACAAAATAAACTGAATTGAATTAAAATGAAGAGCTCCATATAAGACACTGAAGAGCTTCATATAAGACACTGAAGAGCTTTATATAAGACACTGAAGAGCTTCATATAAGACACTGAAGAGCTTCATATAAGACACTGAAGAGCTTCATATAAGACACTGAAGAGCTTTATATAAGACACTGAAGAGCTTCATATAAGACACTGAAGAGCTTTATATAAGACACTGAAGAGCTTCATATAAGACACTGAAGAGCTTCATGTGAGACACTGAAGAGCTTCATATAAGACACTGAAGAGCTTCATATAAGACACTGAAGAGCTTCATGCGAGACACTGAAGAGCTTCATATAAGACACTGAAGAGCTTCATATAAGACACTGAAGAGCTTCATGCGAGACACTGAAGAGCTTCATATAAGACACTGAAGAGCTTCATATAAGACACTGAAGAGCTTCATGTAAGACACTGAAGAGCTTCATATAAGACACTAAAGAGCTTCATATAAGACACTGAAGAGCTTCATGTGAGACACTGAAGAGCTCCATATAAGACACTGAAGAGCTCCATATAAGACACTGAAGAGCTTCATATAAGACACTGAAGAGCTCCATATAAGACACTGAAGAGCTCCATATAAGACACTGAAGAGCTTCATATAAGACACTGAAGAGCTTCATATAAGACACTGAAGAGCTCCATATAAGACACTGAAGAGCTCCATATAAGACACTGAAGAGCTTCATATAAGACACTGAAGAGCTTCATATAAGACACTGAAGAGCTTCATATAAGACACTGAAGAGCTTCATGTGAGACACTGAAGAGCTTCATATAAGACACTGAAGAGCTTCATATAAGACACTGAAGAGCTTCATGTGAGACACTGAAGAGCTTCATATAAGACACTGAAGAGCTTCATATGAGACACTGAAGAGCTTCATGTGAGACACTAAAAAGCTTCATGTGAGACACTAAAGCGCTCTATATGAGACACGGCCATCCCTCAGAATACAGACTGGTGCAAACACTGCACACCTGCTGAGAATTAAAACAAGTGTCTCTCCATTTAGCAGATGCATTTAGGCCTATTGTCCTGGTCCGTGTCTGAATAAAACACTATTTACCGCTGCATTATCATTATGAGGGAATGCAAGCGGAGGATGAAAAACAATGGGATAGTTAGGGGGAAAACATTAACACAAATATGAAACAATGTACGAGCCACAAAAAGAAGGGTTGCTGTTCAACAGAAGCCCCTCTGGCCTGCATGCAGTCCTAATTAGAAGGAAAGCTTTTTGAAGGTAAATAGATTTTTAATTGTTCAGTCCCTGTATTCGTCCAGGTGGCCAAGTTCCCCCATTTAATCTCTCTCTCTGTCTGTTTCCTGAAAAAAGAGCAAATCCTGCAGCACAGAGGGTGGATGGAGAGGAGTGGGGGGAATCACCTGGCAAACATAAGAGTTGTGCCGTAATTGTCAGCAATGCTTTCATACTTTAGTCATGTTAGACGCAGTACAGAGCAAACACTGTGGATGTTTTCCTTTTGCTCAGATTGTTCTTCCTCAGCAAGAAGCCAGGCAGGCCTGTGTGCACTAATGCTCGTGACAGCATGTAAAAGCAGCTTGACAGCAGTGATCTACACAAGCCATCGCTGAAGGAGGCCTGGGGGTCACTGATCTGAGTATGATGCTGCTGGTGATCCTGATACTGTGCCAGTTATCTGGTGAGTGGAGTCTGTAAAGTGTTATACCAATACATCCATTTGTCAGTATTTGTATTTTTATTGAGAATCAGCTGTGGTCCAATCCAGCTCTCACATAATGAGGTTCCTCCATCATATCGACAGCTAGTCAATACGTTTATTATTGTTGTTATATGTCAGATGAAACCATTTGATCACTTTGCTGAGGGAGGATAGTTACACACAACCATGCATTAAAACCTGCCTCACCTGCCTTGAATTATTTGTATGTTCTTCGGTGGATTAAAGATTAAATCAGGCTTCAAAAACGCAGTGACGAGTGGTTATAGTTTTATGTAATGACTGGTACAACAAAACTGATTTGTTAACTAAGTCAACCTAAGGTGAGAACAAACATTATGTTTTTTTTATAACCTAAGAATGTAATATAAAAACATGACGACAGTAAATACACAACAGTAGCCCATAGCTCACTCTGAAACACAACGTCACTTAAACAACGTTTAAGTGCCATGTACTTAAAACAACAGTACTTAAAACAACAACTTAAAACAACAGTACGTAAAACAACAGTACGTAAAACAACAACTTAAAACAACAGTACTTAAAACAACAACTTAAAACAACAACTTAAAACAACAACTTAAAACAACAGTACTTAAAACAACAACTTAAAACAACAGTACTTAAAACAACAACTTAAAACAACAGTACTTAAAACAACAGTACGTAAAACAACAGTACTTAAAACAACAGTACGTAAAACAACAACTTAAAACAACAGTACGTAAAACAAAGGTACATAAAACAACTACGCCTTCAACTCATCAGTCCACAAACCAACGATGACGTCACAGTGGCGACGTCCACTTCTTCTGTACAGCCTGTGGTTGTCAGCCAGCTTGTGTTTAAAAACAGCCTCAATCAAATCAAGCTAATGCTACAATGTGCCAGCCCAGGCATGATAAATCATTATCAGCATCATAAATATGTGCCAGCAAACCGAATGTGAATGAAACAATAAAACACAATTCAGTGTAAAAAATGCGCTGAAACTGAAATATGAAATCTGAAACCTGTCGAACAAGAAGCATTAATCACCAGACGGCTGAAATACTCCCTTTGTATGAGGTGCAGGCTGCGGGCGGGGCAGTGACCCACCTGACGCTGGATTTCAACACCTGCTCTGCTGGAGCGCACAGCGGCACAGTGAACCAGCCACCCAGCACGCAGCATCATCATCATCATCATCAGAGGCATGGGAACTAGACATCTCTCTACTGGTCTAACACTCACAAAGCTGTGACAACACACCCTCCTCCTCCTCCTCCTCCTCCTCCTCCTCCTCCTTCCCTTGCTTTCACTGGGAGGGAAAAAGCAGCCACACTGAGCCTTGGAGGAGGCAAAGCTTTATTTTTAAAAATCAATCAGACAGACAAACTGGTATGAAATGGCAGAGAGATAATGCAATGGTGTGGCATGGTGACCTTTAAACACGGCCCCGACGCTACATCCCAACCACTGAAAAACCCTGACCTTTGTGGAACCATTACAGAAGCCTCTAATCTGAAAGGTGGGGGACGGGAAGACACACACACACACACACACACACACATATATATATATGTAATTTGTGCAGGCACACACACTAAATACAAGCATGTCCTGCATCCACGCCATGCACATGTACCAGACACGCACACGGCACACACTCATGTAGATGAATATATTCACAGGTACGCACGTGTGCATGCATGAAAACAATTAACGCGTGCGAGGTAGAAACATGCAATCAAGCTGAAACCTCCATGCACACACACACACACACACACACGCGCACACACACGCCTGCGTGCAGCAGCCTTCCTGTTGGCTGCAAAGGCCAGATGTGATAATGGCTTCCTGTATGTAAATGCTGTTGCTGGAACGCCTCTCCCTGCTCCTCAGTATTCCGCTCAGGCGGCGCTCGCATCGCTTTGAATTGCAAAATGCCAAAAGTGGAACGACACATTGTTTGTAATGCCATTGCCGCTGTGCATTTAGAGAAAATACAGAAAGAATATCCCGTGGAGTGTTTGAATAGATAATTATGTGCGGCGCTGTGCGTGCATATGCGAGTGTGTACGTGCGCTGAGTGCAGACGGAACAATCTGACCCACGAAGTGGCAGACCAGCGGTAATTGTTACTGTAGAGGAGAGAATGGGTCGATAAGTATTGATTATTTTTCTGTCCATTAGGAATAATTGGTGATGTTTTGAGCGAGCGGCGTGATGGCACATCGACGCAAGTGAGCTGGGAGTAAAACACCATCGATTCAGAGGAAAATGCACAATTTGACAGTCAGTTTAGTTGATGCGTCACGGCTTGATCATCCACGGCTTCGCTTTACTGGGATCAATGGGTCCGAGTGGAGGCTCATTGTTGGGAGTTTTACCCCAGAGGAGTTAAAGAAGCATGACTTCCTTATTATCATGTGGATTCCTGTTTCTTGAGATGGAAAGCTTTTTCAGACATTTTTAAATATTCAAGACGAATGGCTTCAGAACTGTCTCCAGGATCTATTATACACTAATACGAACATTGTTGGTAACATTACATTCATTCATCTCATTAAATCCCTCAGACTGTTACTTTGAGTGAAACTGCTGCCGATGTAACAGATTTAAAGCGACTATGTAGAACTACAACGTAGTGTTGATTATGGCGCTCCCTGTGGACAAACACGGTAGTGTTTCCTTTGAGAAAAAAAGACAGGACTGTTCCTGGTTCTGGTTCTCCCGTGCCTCCCTCTCCCAGCATACGGGCTGGGCCTCCAGGAGGACCGGCTCCGCTCCTGGTCCGAGCAGGAGGACCCAGGAGGTGCTGGAGGCCCAGCTGGAGTCTGAGATGAAGGAGTTTCTGATGAACTTTAAGCAAAAGCTCTGCCAATGAAGAAAACGGACCAACAAACTGACCAACAATTCTAAAAACATGAATCACAATTTGACACATTTCAAACTTGGAGTGACAAAGCTGTCACGCTACTCCAAAAATATGTTTCATAGAGTTCAATTCTATTCATTTCAGTTTGTTTTGTAGAGCCCAGAACCACAAGCTGTACACATAACATCAGTCGTGCAAGAAGTGTAGTTATTTCATGTAACAAACTATTCATTATGACTTGATTGAACCCCAGCGAGGACACAATGTGTGTAACCAGCATGCATTGCAGACACGTCCCAAGCTTCATAGAGGGAAGTGCCGTATTTGAGAAGTTGGGTGTGAGAACATGTTGACTTGGATCCACATGGGCCCTGAATCAAGCAAACAGCCAGACTGCTGTCAAATACTGTAATACAGATGTTTTCTCTGCTATACTTAATGTTTACAGTTATTTGTTTCATGCTTTTTTATCAAACTATGGACACCAAAAAAAAGCAGAATGCACAAACAAAACAGAATCAGATTTCATTTGCTGGTTGTTGTTTTATTTTTATTGTTTCAGAGGTGTCGGTACATGCTTTTATTCCTTCTTCTTCTCCCCTCTATAGTCTCTTTGATGTGTTTGTCTATGCAGGCTGGCAGTAGGGTGAGGTGTTAACATACAGCTGCGTGACGTTACCTCACAGTGTTTAAAGAACAAGAACAGGAGTCCAATAGGACTCTTTTTTCTTGAGGTTAGGAAGAGAAGACTGTCTTCCTCCTTTTGGCCTGGAAAAGCAATTATTATTCTAAGAATATGTTTGACTTGTTTCCCCTCGCTGGCTGAGGACTGACAGAATGGTGGATGTGTGAGGCAGCAGCTGTGGTGATGAACACTGGGAGGGAGAGAGCGAGGGAAGTGCAGCCTGTGATCGACGACCAGGACTATCGGCGACGGGCCGAGGCGAGCGGCTCGGCTTGTGCAACAGTGACACCTCATGGTTGCTCCTCTGCTGTGTGCCGGCCAGGCCACGCCGCAGTAAATAAAGATTATGATCACATTATGCAAATGGCCGCTCCGTCTGTACACGACTCGGCCGCGTTAGCCCGCACTCTCGCTCCCGTGTTGTGACAGTTATTTGAGTCCTCGAGGCGACGCAGAGCTTGACTCTGCAGCCGCGTGTTGACGAGACCTGAAGGTGATGCAGGGAGTCTGACGAACATACACAGGAATACATTACCTTGTTTCAGGTGGGGCGCCGGCTGAGCATGAAATGAGCCACACAGGTGAGCCGAAGCAGCCGGCGAGTAAAAGCCCGGGTTTGGACATTCAAGACAAATGTATTCTGCAACACGAGCGGGGAGGGGAGAGGAGGGGGAGGGGAAGGGGAGAGCCACGACCAAATACAGCTGCAGTGCATTGATGCTTCACAACAAAACATGACGAGTCAAACAAAAACAGAAGTTCATGTATATTTTGTATTTGCATTATGCAAACAGCAGCAACAGGAACACCAGTGAACTCTGTGGGCTGCTAATATGGCCGCTGTCTTAAAGTGGCAGCCCGAAGAATTCAATTACAAACACGATGGAGGTTTTGGCAGTTTAGAGTGTTTTTTATTAATGACACAAGCGTCAGGTTTCTTTTTAGATTTATTTAGTGACCTTAACTGCCCCAGGTTTCAGCTTCTGCGTTACATCCCTTTCTAATCTTACTTCCGTTTTAGAGCAGAAGTGCAGTGTCAGCCTTATCATCCATCACTCGGATGTATCAAAATGAATAAACTGATATTTAGTTTGAATATTTTTCAGGCAAGAAAGTAACCATTTCCATTCAAAATATTTGATCAATTTATTCAAATGTTTGGAATGTGACGCAGACATTGCTGCAGCGGTGAGGAGCTTGTTGTGATAACTCTCAGTGCCAGAGGGGTATAAATATGTTTTAATAAAACAGCCAATCTAGCAGATAGCCATCTTGCTGAAAGAAAGACAGTTTCTTCCTCAATTTACTCATATGTATTCATTTTCAACTCTCAAGGCAGATTTTGTCAACCCGTCTGGCAGTAAAAGAAATGTACTATTCTGATCACACTTAGTAGTTCACTAAGTAAAAACATGGACAACTCCCAGACCAGACAACACTTTGTTGGCAACCTGTCAATCACCCTCTAGCCCCGCCCTAAAGCGTCTCCTGCTTTATGGTCTGTTTGACTCTAACAGACCATAAAGTACTAAATGAACATCATGCTGTATAGAAGAAGACTAGAAACTAGAGATTGAGACATAAACTCATTTTTACAATGTTTACTGAACAGTCATTTATTTAGACTTCTATACAACCAGAGGAGTCGCCCCCTGGTGTTCAGGAGAGTGAATGCAGCTTTAACACATGAAGCGTAGACTTCTATACAACCAGAGGAGTCGCCCCCTGGTGTTCAGGAGAGAGAATGCAGCTTTAACACATGAAGCATAGACTTCTATACAACCGCACAAGATTTGATCCTTTATTTTTACCAGCAAGGTCGTCCTCAGAATCAGAAACAGAACTATTTATTTGCTCGGTACGTTACACATACGAAGAGTTTGTCTTGGCGGGTGGTGCGTACATTTGACATTTGCAATAGAATATGAAATATAAAATAAAGTGCACAGACAAACAGATACTGCAATATGTCTTCTCCAGTGATGGGCCGTCAGGGCCCGCTAAGCCTTCTCTGCTGGCCTAGACACAATCTCAAAGTAATACATATTTTATAAATAATTGTTTTTTCACAAATACACTACATGCATTACAATATTTTTTCCCTCTTAGCTCATTTTCTCATGTCACAGCTCCTGTCTTCCTCTGTTGCTCTGCTTCAGCCTGCAGCGCTTGAAGCTTTCTTTAAGCTTTCATCCAATCAGAGCTCACCTCTGTGTCTCTATTGAAGCAGAGCGCCTTCTAGCTTGTCTTTGCAGATTAAAGTACACGGAGAGTGGACATTATCGCTGATTGTCATAGTCTTCAACCAATCAGATCTTTAGTTGGACGTGCTGGGCGTATTCTTTGACGTAAAAACGCCTGCATGCAAGTCTCTGAAGTATGATTGGTGAGTGAGCCAGCTGACTTCTGTCAACAGAAAGCTACCTAGCTGCTAGCAGAACTCAGTAGTAGTAGTAGAGCGGACATTTTCAGTCCTAAAACAGACGGTTCACCTGTCCTCACTGGTGTCAATGACCATCGAGAAAGACCTGGTACTGGGACTGAAGCGCACTGATAGAAACTGTACATTGAACTGTTTAACAAAGAGAGAAAGTAGTACTTTGTCTTTAAGTGAGCAGCATCTGTTAATAAACAGCTGTTTATGTTTTTACATCTGCAGTAGCGTTGTGTTAATGTGTCTATGGTGTTTGTAACGAACCTCCGTTACCCTCACGAGTCTGGTGCAGCACAAAGGGCTACACGGTAGGATTTGCAGTTTTTAATAGTTTTTATTTATCATCTGTTGTGTGCGCTCCGGCCTCGCGCCCGCCTCGGCTCGCCTTCTCGACTGTAACAGCTGTTGCTGCCCAACGCTCTCCTGTTCCTAAGACGCTGCTCCTGTTTTAACAGGAGACACACACTTTGCCCCCAGCTGAGGTTCACGACGCCTCATGCCGGTGCCACAGCGTTGTTTTTATTAAATAATTATCATCGTTCCTTCTGATGGCTTGAGTGTGCAATGTTTTAGTGCCGCAGTTTTGTTGGATTGTTTTGTCATGTTTTTTATAACTAAATGTTACTGGTTCTCGTGAATTTGTCCTCTTGATGTGGACAACATGTTTGTTAATGACGCAGCGTCCCGCCATGCATGTATTTAATGATGTAAACGATATCAGACAGCAGAGGAGGCCGAGGTAGAAAATGCACAGCCCGCCACTGCTCCTGCCACTGCTCTTCTGCTGGTCGAAATGTGCAGCGAGTTACACGTTTCATATATTAGAGCAGGGATGAACAACAGACTGCAATAGAAACTCACAATTACAGATGTCAAACTGCAATATCAGTACAGTTTGGAGCTCCAAGGTGTATAAATATACTGTACTAATAATTGCTTATACTGAGGAAATCAAAGTCTGACTCCAATATGCTTCTTCCCCATCCCTCTCAGGGCAGTAGGTGTATCCTTCATGGCTTTCTGTCACGTTAATTATTATTTATATAACTATTAGTTTCATGTTCTGTTGTTGGAGTCGATGCCACAGTCCAGAACATCTCCCTCGTTGTCTTTCCTTTGGTTTGAGTCTGGTGGAAAACAGTCCTGCAGCAGCTCGCTGTGCTGCCAGCTGACGGACTCACTTCCGCATCTGCGCGCTCAGCATTTCAGCTGCAGTCAGGTTCACAGCACTGTACCGGAAGTACACTGGCTTTCCGCCAAAGTAAAAGCCTTTATAAGTTTTAAACGACTCAGTTTATGATTACACATTGGAATTGATCAACAATGGCCAAATATGTCTACGTAAAGGAAAAATAAAGTTGCCTTGGGTTTTCGTTGCTTTCAATGGCACACAGAAGAAAACCTAAAGACACCTGTGGTACTTAAAGTGTAAGACAGCGTCATGCTTTTCAACTCATCCGTGTTTGCACCTTTGTAAATGCCGAGAAGAGGGGGCATCTCCTGAATGCTCCCAGAACCAAGACATTATTACGATGTGTTTGTGGACATTGAACTAGTCACGCTCCCTCCAGCGATGACAGTGACGGCTTTTATTTTGAAATTGTTCAGCGGAAAGGCTATTCCCGGCTCGCTCTCGGGGTCTTTCCACCGCCGAGAAGTTTTAGTGGAAGTTTACCTTTTTTCCAGGTTTGTCCGATGAGCTGAGTTCACTTGTGACCGGCCTGAGAGCGAGATGAGCGGACAGACGGTCCCCGCGGACTTCTCGGGACACATGTTGGACCTGGACGAGGACGACGACCTGGAGGTGTTCAGCAAGGTAAAGAAAGCAACTGAAAAAGAGGCGAAAGCGTCGGACTCTCCGCGGCTTCCATTGCCTTTCTTCTTACGTGGATGTAAACCCCGACACCAACACGGCCACTTCAACTTTAACTTGTACAGGGTGTAACCACACTTTGTGCGCGCTACTGCAGTCCGTGCGGAATGGACCGGCCGACCCCGCTGCGTCCTCCAGGAGGAACCAACGGTCAGCTGATGCGGACCGCAGAGCCGCACTGTACGGACCCGAAGTCCGTCTAGTTGTTGGCTCATTAAGTGTCTGTTTACTTGTTTAAAAACTTTACAACAGGTACAAAAGCACCTTTAACAACGTGCACTTCTCTACATGCCCCCTTTTCAATTCGGTGTCGCTCACGACAGTACTGAACATTAGGTCCCGTAGCCTTTGAAGTCTCCGCAGAGGTCCACCTGTTAACCCAGCAAATTCATCTCAACTTGAAGCAAACGTGTCGCTAGTATTTAATTGGTGTCCATTTGTGCATTTTATGCAAGCCGAATAAAAAAAGTCCCCCTGAAGATTTGCCAAAGGGCTAGAGTTGTGTTATGCGGGTCATGTGTTATGGAAAATAACGAGGACGCGTTACATTGTGACATTTCCACATGCAGTCCGGTGCGACATTGTGTTGCACGCGAGAACGATGCAACTGATTTATCTTGGTGACTTAATTAGGAAGACTAAAACTATACTTGCCAAGTTCTACCCGTGCCTTACTCTTCCGCGGAGTCAAAGAGTGTACATGTTGAAGAAGATGCATCACACGACTTTTTACGGAGAAAAGAAAGCTGCACAGGGTGTGCCACACTGCTTTACTTCGTGATTATTGATTCAACATAAGCTACATTCCAAAAAACTACCATTCCAGCTACTTTATTGGTTCATTGACAGTAGGCAGTAATATCATGTAAATAATAATTCTAAGATGTTTATTAAGAATGGATATGAGGTGTTTTAATCTGTGGTGAATTATTGGATCTACATGTAGATTATTAACTCGTGATATTCTGAAATGTGTAAGTGCATCAGGGTAAAAGTGGCTTTGTTCTGTGTGTGTGTGTGTGTGTGTGTGCGTGTGTGCGCTCTGGGCTTGATTTAGGTCAGTCTGAACAAAGGGAGGTCTCAAACCGCACTCGGCTTCAGTCCACCACCGGTCCGGCTCCACGACCGAGTCGTCCTTAACTCTGAGGTCACTTTATTGCGTGCAATCCAGTCCAAGGTTCAGCCATAAAGTCCACTGTCACGATGCTTCAGGCTTTCGTCATGACGAGGCAAGAGCAAACTGTTCTTCAAACGGCCAACAGGGCTCGGCACTAGCAATGATTTTTAAGAAACCACTTGTTAGACTTTGGTTGTCGTCAGAGGCAACAACAACTAAAAAACACATTTTAAATGTGTTGCAATGCCTCTTTGCCAGGCGGTCCACCGCACTTCAGCTTTTGGTAGCAGAAACTGAAACATTGTGTTTTGAGTAATGAAGATACGGTGCATCTTAATAATGCACATGTCAAAGTGGTCGTCAACAGCAAGGCGGGTCATGTGTTGCCAATTTCTCAAAATGGCTACTAATGGCAACCTGGCAACTGTTTCCTTTTGAGCCCTGTCGTGAATGTTGACTGGACATAATAGAAGCATGTGGGACTGTGGAGTGATGTCCGTGGATGGGCTGTTGGGTCAGTGAGGACTCGGTGGAGCCCAGAGGAGGTGCACGTCTCAGGCCTGGACACTTCCTGTTCCTGTGATGGAGCGACGCGTCCAGAAGGAGAAGCTGTCTGCACACGCTGTCCGTGCTTTTTCTTCAAAACTAGTACTGGAAGCGATCCATCTATTCTCAAAATATTTGTATAATGAAATAGTTGACAATGAATGGATTTCATATTTTCGATGTGTGTTGCAGTATGTTGAATGCCACAAGTTTGACAAGTTTCTTGATTTTAATTTTAAGAATCGATATTAGTCAGATCGTTTGGGTTCAATCACCTTTGAGATGTTTGCAGCATGGACACACTGACGGGGCTGTGTTTGTTCCTGTCAAACTGTGTGTTTGTACGTGCACAAACAAGCGCACAGTGTGTTTTATTTATGTACATACACACATGCAAATCCCCCGTTTAACTGGTGTAACACTGGACTAGAACCATCAACCTTCTGTGGCAAGGACTATGTGAAGGAACACACTAAGTCATTATTGGCAGGTACTTAGATGTGATCATTTTAATATCAGTTTCCTCTATTCTTTGTCTCCATAAATCCTCATGTCTTTAACAACTCTCGACCAAAGGACTAATCTACAAGCAGCGGCTGAAATGTGAGATTATTGGACTTGAAACTAATTTAAGTCTTTTTTCATGTGGAAGAAACATTTTAATAGTGCTCTCAGCGCAAAAAACAGTTTTAAAGAATAATGCAAACATTAATAAAACAAAAGAAGCACATAAGTTGAAGACCTGTTTAAAAAAAATAAAATCAAACAATTGAGCTTAGTCCTGGTTTGAAGCCGAGCCTGGCGTGGACACTGCACATCGTCCTCTCAGCCGGGAACATTTCCAGGATACGGCGCGCTGCACCACCAGACGGGTCGCTGCTGCACAGCATTGTGGGTGGAGCAGGACCAACTGGATCGCCTTTGGCTGGCGCCTCGCCGGCCGCTGAACGTCGGGCCGTCCGCAGAACGGACAAACCCTAGTACATGTGCATGATGTAGAACAGAGCCGGTCAGAATAGTGCAGACTGGAGACAAAGAGCCCCAAACCGACCATCTCAATGTCACAAGGGATTGAGATTATCTGTAAACTCGTCTCATATTCATGGAATAATTCCAGTTGTAAAGGCACTATCAAGAAATAAAGGTTCAATATGATTTGACATATTTACTGAAATGAAAAATGTCAAGACCTCTTGTGTCTAAAGCGTCTGGAAAACCATTGTTCTTTTCATCAGTGAAACGTTTGTGACGGCCACCTGTTGAAATACAAAGGAGCACGACCAAATAAACACAATATGAAGCGCAGAATTTTCCCTTGACGACAATGTTTTATGGAAGAAAAAAGTACATTGATACTAATAATACTGTTGCTTTCACTCGTTGAAATGAGAAGCTGGAAACAAACTGTGTAACTCGAAGGCTGCTCATGTGCTCTGCAGCCAAAGATTGTTTATGAGGAAGAAGGAGCTTCACTCTGTTTAGCGGTTTGTGGACTTCTTGGTTTTTGAGTCCAAACAACTGGAGCAATACTTCTTCCATTTGCAAACCGTGTGACACCAATACCACATCTTCTAGTTAAACCTTCATCTATATTACTTCAATAATTTAAAAGATAAGATGTGAAGGGATTTCCGTAATATACTACAATATCGGTGCTACAACATTTTCCACTGGAGAAGTTGCTCCGTCTTGGTTGCTTGGAATGTTCCTAATCTTCCCTCCGAGTCGCTGACTCTGCAGTTTGTGTGTGTGTGTGTGTGTGTGTGTGTGTGTGTGTGTGTGTGAGTGAGTGCGCACCACAGCTGTTAATCCACTCAGTTTTTTTTTCTTCCCCCGAGCATATTTAACCTCAATCATATTCCTCTTACCCCACTCACCATATGGATAGGTGTGAATTTTAAAATGCGCCCACAGGACCCAGATGGCTCCCTCAGTTAACAGTCAAAGATACGCTGGCTGCGTTACTGTTGGAAACTTACAGTCACAGTCTTTTACCATGACAATATGCTCCTTCAAATGTGGGAGTTTTGTCCTATTGTGTGTTCCATGTAATGAAAGCACATTTTGGATGGTGTCCTGAAGCCAGATACTCAAGTGTCCCCATCTTTCTACTACTTCTTGCTTGGGACCAGTAACCAAACCGTGAAGACTCAAGACAGTTTTTTTAATCTCGGCAAAGAAACAGTCGTCTCATTGTTGTCTTTTACACTTATGTTTGTGTTTTTGCAGATATTACAGTAGAGCTGCACCCTGCTGGTCCTTTTTATGCATTTTAATGGGAAATGACCAGGCGGCAATCTCTGGTACTGTTGAGTCAAGATGATGTGGAAGTGTCGCAAAGCTGCATTCTCTCTCCTGACCACCAGGGGGCGACTCCTCTGGTTGTATAGAAGTCTATGCTTCATGTGTTAAAGCTGCATTCTCTCTCCTGACCACCAGGGGGCGACTCCTCTGGTTGTATAGAAGTCTATATAAATGACTCTACTTCTCTCTTGATGTATTCCCTCAGTAAACGTTGTAAACATGAGTTTATGTCTCAATCTCTAGTTTCTAGTCTTCTTCTATACAGCCTGATGTTCATGGCGCACTGGGCAGGCCCAGTATACATAATGGCAGCCCAACATTGCCAAACATTTTTACAGGCAGAAACATTTACTTTCCTCAGCCACAGCTTGATACTCATTGAGTGGAGCTACTTGTCTGTCAGCGATAGGAACTTAAGTCATGGTTTCACATTTCTAAAATTATACCACAGAACTGCATGCTGGGAAGTCCTGTCAAACTCCGTCGCGGAGAGTACATGAATGAGTTCAGGCTGTTGGTCCGGCCCGCCACAATATTTTCTGTACCTCATGCGGCCCCTGGGAAAAATAATTGCCCGCCCCTGATTTAGTACATTCTGGTCTGTTAGAGTCAAACAGACAATAAAGCAGGAGACGCTTTAGGGCGGGGCTACGTTTTGATTGACAGCTCACTGACAGAGTTGTCTGGCAGTTGTCCATGTTTTTCTAATAAGTGTGATTCTAATCGTTAATGTCTTTTACAGACAGAAGGGTTGACAAGAGTCTGTCGAGAGTCTAAAATGTATAAATAGATGTAAATTGAGAGAAAATTAAAACTGTCTGTCTTTCAGCAAGATGCTCACAAGCGAACCTTAGCGAGCTGGGAGCAGGCGTTTGGAAAAGAGACTCACAGCTGCTTCCTCTCATTGGTCCAGAACACATCGCTTGCAGGTGGCAGTGCCATGCCCAACTCGCCCAGCTCCATGGTCAACCAGTACAGGCTGGAGGTGGAGGAGGAGGAGGAGGAGGGGCAGCAGCAGGACCCCTACGCCAAAGACATCTTCATCACCGTCGACAACCCGGAGAGCCAAGTCACCGCCATTGAAACCTTCATCATGTACAGGGTGGCGACCAAGGTGAGCAGGTCCGCTGTCAGCCGGCGTCTGCTGCTCTTAGGAAGGGGAACGTCCCTTTTGGGTTTTTCTCATAACCTCTGTTTATGATCACACACCTGTGTGATATGATCACACACCTGTGTGATATGATCACACACCTGTGTGATCATATCACACAGGTGTGTGATATGATCACACACCTGTGTGATATGATCACACACCTGTGTGATCATATCACACAGGTGTGTGATATGATCACACACCTGTGTGATATGATCACACACCTGTGTGATCATATCACACAGGTGTGTGATATGATCACACACCTGTGTGATATGATCACACACCTGTGTGATCATATCACACAGGTGTGTGATATGATCACACACCTGTGTGATATGATCACACACCTGTGTGATATGATCACACAGGTGTGTGATCATATCACACAGGTGTGTGATATGATCACACACCTGTGTGATATGATCACACACCTGTGTGAATGTTTATGATCACACACCTGTATGAATGTTTATAATAACACACCTGTATGAATGTTTATAATAACACACCTGTATGAATGTTTATGATAACATACACCTGTATGAATGTTTATGATCACACACCTGTATGAATGTTTATAATAACACACCTGTATGAATGTTTATGATAACATACACCTGTATGAATGTTTATGATAACATACACCTGTATGAATGTTTATGATCACACACCTGTGTGAATGTTTATAATAACACACCTGTATGAATGTTTACGGTAACACACCTGTGTGAATGTTTACGATCACACACCTGTGTGAATGTTTACGATCACACACCTGTGTGAATGTTTACGATCACACACCTGTGTGAATGTTTATGATCACACACCTGTGTGAATGTTTATGATCACACACCTGTGTGAATGTTTATGATCACACACCTGTATGCATGTTTATGAACACACACCTGTATGCATGTTGTCCTCTCCCCCGCCTCTCCAGACCACGCGGGGCGAGTATGACTCCAGTGAGTTCGAGGTCCGCCGGCGCTACCAGGACTTCCTGTGGCTCCGAAGCAAACTGGAAGAAACCCACCCAACGCTCATCGTCCATGTAGGTATCAGCACGCCAGCTGCTCAACACACCTGAGAGGTTTCACACGTTGACGTCACAGACGCCAAACCTCTCACGGGGTTTTTGTTGGAGGGGATTCCTCTGTTTTGTTTCCAGAAACTTACATATTTCATTTTTGAAATAACATATGAAAATAAACACTTCAGACCCATCTGACATTTATCTGACACACTCTGACCAAATGTTTTTTTATTCACACACCTGAATGAATGTTTATATTCACACACCTGCATCATGTTTATATTCACACACCTGCATCATGTTTATATTCACACACCTGCATCATGTTTATATATAATATAAATATAACCTGTGCATAATAGTGCTCGCGCTCGCTGGACCTACATTTGTACACAGGTATCTGGAGCACCTGGTGTGCACAGGTTGAGACTAGTGAAGGCTGTATGCGAGCCATGCGTGCGCCCTCGTACACTCAGTAACTGGATCCTTGTCGTGTCCTCAGCCGCTGCCGGAGAAGTTTGTGATGAAGGGCATGGTGGAGCGCTTCAACAACGACTTCATCGAGACCAGGAGGAAAGCCCTGCACCGCTTCCTCAACAAGATCTCTGAGCATCCCATACTGTCTTTCAGCCAGCACTTCAAAGTCTTCCTCACAGCACAGGTCTCTCTCCCGCTCTCACTCCTTCACTCCTACCACTCCTTTTCCCAGGAACCAGGAAGTTGGTTTTCCTGATGAAGCTCTTTGGTCAGCGTAAAATACTCTGACTCACGATGGGTTCGTCAGTGAGCTTTAGAGATGTTTTTTTGTGCTCTTTGGGCAGAGCTAGGCTAGCTTGCGTCCAGTCTTTATGCTAAGCTAGGCTAACCACATACAGTTCTGTTCAGCTCTGACAATATCTTCTTATCCCACCCTCAGGAAGAGAACAAGTGTGTCAGTCAGGAATTAAGCGCGCAGAACGTTTGAGCTAAAGGTATTACTTCCCGCTAAGCATCATGAATATTATCCAGTTGGTGTCTTGGAGGTCAATAGCTGCAGCTCATCAGATGTTCCTTCATCGTTCAGCTTCATTCCCCCAATCTGACATCTGATTGACGGTCTCCAAGAAGACCCTTCTATGAAATGCATCCAGTGTGAACCTTTGTGATCTCAGCTTGATGCGCAGCTCAACTGAAGCCGCGGTGTGTTTGCCTCCTGCAGGAGCTGCTGCCGCACAAGAAGCAGGGCCCAGGCTTCCTGAGCAGGATGGGGGACACGGTGAGGGCCGTGGCCAACGCCGTGCGAGGCCTGAGGAGCCGGCCAGAGGAGTTCAGTCTGATGCAGGAGTACGTGGAGGACTTCAGTCACAAGATCTGCTCCGTGGACAAAGTCACGCAGAGGATCATCAAGGAGCAGAGAGGTCTCTCAAGACTACCCTATATATATATATACACATATATATACACATATATATATATATATATATATATATATATATATATATATATATATATATATATATATATATATATATATATATATATACATATATATATACATACATATATATATACATACATATATATATATATATATATATATACACATATATATACACATATATATATATATATATATATATATACACATATATATACACATATATATACACATATATATATATATACATATATACATATATACATACATACATACATACATACATACATACATACATATAGTTATCCAATGTGATGTTACCCATGTATACGATGTCTTCAGTGTTGTGAGGAATGAAACCATCTCAATGTAACACCGAGGCGTCTTCATGACCTCACAAGTGTATGATACCATCAGAGACCAGCTTGGTTATTTCTTGATGCTCGTCATCGGTTCACCAGAAGCTCCTCCTCTGCTCCTCCCAGAGTATCTGGATGAGCTGAAGCAGTACAGCCCCACCTACGCCCAGTGGGCGGAGTCGGAGTCGGAGCTGGCCGAGCCCCTGAACGGCGTGGCCGGCTGCGTGGAGCGGTGCGGTACAGAATCGGATGAGCAGATCCACCATCTGTCTGAGGTCCTCGTCCCCGCGCTGCACGAGTACGTCCTCTGCAGCGAGACCCTGAAGGTGAGCCGGGACGCTCAGCCTCCACATGTGACCGCAGGCCAGGCTTCATGATCAACACCTCTCTGGGTGACAGTGTTTTTAACGTGGAGGAAGAATCAGCCAGTTCCCACTATTAGACTAACACTTACCAGACTTAATAAAATAATACTATGTCTCATTATATAATGTATTTATTCAGATGAGAATATACAACACACAGATAAATCCACTTATAGATCGAGACGCCCCGATGGCATCAATGAGTCACATCGACCCATACCAATCTTTAGTATTATATTAATAAGGCGAGCGCTTAGGAACAAGTCATGTTTCCCTCTTTATTATATTTTGTTTTCATTTACATGAAAACATCTCATTCAAACCGTCTTTCACCACTAAACTACATTTTTATAGGATTACATTTAAAAGCCGTTGGCAGCCGATCCATCGGGGCATCAGCACTGTCACGGCCCAGTGGGGAAGACAGGAAGGACCCTTGTGGGGATGTTTCCTGGGTCCTAACCTGAGGAACCAGACTCTTCCTTCCCTTGGCTGTGGCGTCTAGTGCCAGACACCCGAACCTACGTTGTTGCAACAAACCCAAACCCATGAATTAATAGACCGGGATACTGTAGCTCGTCATTTTAAATGATGTTTAGAGCAACGTAGTCGACTGAAGGTCTTTAACACACCCAAAGATGCTCAGCAAGTCTTAGTTTCAGGCGATAAGACTCATGTTGACGGCTCCCTCCAACTGCTCCACCTTTCTAAATGAATTTGTGAAAAGTCCTGGTGACTCTGGGGCACCGACGCACTGACTGCCATCCCCTTGATAGAGCCATCAGTGTGGCTAAAGACAATGTTCCTCTTCCCAGCTCTGCACGACTCCTGTGCATTGTTAACAGCAGCACCTGTTTTCTCCTCTGTCGCGGTGTGATGTGCTGAGTCCTTGCGACGTGGTGGAACCGCAACAGAAATTCCCGGGTTCCTCCCCTTGGGACCGTTGGGTCAGCGCATTTTACAGAACCGCTCTTCAAAGCGCTCACCGAGACTCAACTGTTGTGGTCCGTCTGTCCTAGGCCGTGATGAGACGGAGAGACAACATCCAGGCGGAGTTTGAAGCCAAGAACGAGGCCCTGGCATCCAGACGGGCGGACCAAGAGGCGGTAAGCGCAGCGGCACATCCACACACCGCATCCACACACCGCATCCACACACCGCATCCACACACCGCATCCACACACCGCCCCCTCCAGCGAGCGCAGCGCCACGGCCGAGGCCCAGTCGTCTTCCCAGAGATTAGCTGTAATAAAGTGAAGCATGGGTCGGCACCTCTCCCAGGGGGGGCTCATATTGGGAAAGGGAACGGGGTTTCCTGTGAGGGATTATCTAAATATCCAGGCTCGGCGCTTGGAAGTGGGTCCTCAGCTCTGTGGGAATAAGAGCTGTCAATATTAGTTCACGCCGTAAGCCTGGCAGATAATCGCGGCGTAATGAAAATTCCCACACCCTCTCTCGCTTCAAAATGTCAGGAGACAAAGAACGGAGACGGAAAGTTAGGCGAGCAAAGGACAGAGCTATTCTTAGGCACTTTTACTTGGTGTGTGTGGGTGTGTGTGGATTTGCAGGTGTGTATCCCCCCTCACTCAACCAGCTGATATCAAATTCCATCTGTGAGGTTTTAATTAAGAAGCAGGACTGAGATTTCCCCCCACAGACTTGTATTGTGTTCCAGCTTTAATGAGGTGTGTGCGTGTGTGTGTGTGTGTGTGCGTGTGCGTGTGCGCGTGCTGATATGCGTATCGGTCTGCTTCTGCCTTTAACACATCTGCACTAATGAGAAGGGAAATGTCAAAGCGGTGCCTTTGTTGCGCGTCCAACGGGAGGCAGAGCGGCGCCGCGGCCTCACGGCGGCCGACGGGACACAAAGCGGCTCTCGCTCGTCTCCATTTGACTCATCCTGTTCGTTGGGGGCGCAGAATGTTGATTTGAAAAGGGACTCGGGAAGGCTACCTGTGATACCGGATAGAAGCGGTATTTCTCATTAGCAGTGTAATGGATTCATGCGCGTGATACTGCTGCTGTGTCCACGGGATCCTCCCATCAGTGTCTCCATGCGAGGGATGAGGAGGACGTCTGCTATGAAAGGAAAAGCATGGGCCTGCATGTCAGTACACTGTAAATATGGTTGTAGATATTGAACATTGGATATCAGTGTTATATAAGAACCGCGGTACTACTGTCCAAAAAGAAATACATTTTTTTGATGTGCTATTTTTCATGATGTATTTGATGAATCTGAAGAAAGGTCGTGTGTGTGTCATGCATTGTTTATTGAACTTGAGTAAATGCTGTTGTCGGGACAGCGAGTCTGCTGGGCCGGGTGCTTAAGGTGCGCTCGCTAGCTGCCATCATAGAGGAGGAGTTCTCCGGTTTTATTCCCACGTGTTTTCCACCTCAGCGACAATCGGATCGATCTCGCAGCTGCAGCTGCGTCCATGGACACTTGTCTCAGGAACTGAAAGGTGGCCGGTTCAAGTCCCCGTGACGAGCGGGTCCATGTGAGGTTTCTCCACTCGGATCCTTCTGGAGACACTTCATGCTGCTTTTGTACACACTTCCATGTGTAAAAACTGAGTTCCCCCTTTAACTTGTACTTGATAGTCAACACTCGAGTTTGACAAGACAATACTAGACAATACGTTCTGTTCCCATTCCTGAATACCGACAGTAACTCCTGTTTATTCTGTTCTGGTACTTGTACTGGACCGACCATGTACGTGTCAGACTGACGTTTGAAGCTTTTTGGGTGCTGTGTTCCTCTGGCAGCTGCAGGAGGATGTGGACGGTCTGGCGGACCGCGTGGAGCTGGCTAACAACGCCCTGAGGGGGGACTGGTCCCGCTGGCAGAACAGCATGAGATCTGACCTCAAATCAGCCTTTCTATCCACCGCGGAGAAGAACGTGGAGTACTACGAGCAGGTGAGACCGGAGAACACGTCACAGTTCAGAGACAGAATGACATCACTGCTTCTTCAGGGTTACTCAGGTTAATGAAGCCAACAGTCTGTTGGCACACAGAAGCATCATCTCTTGAAAATGTCTTCTGTGTTCACACTTCAATGGGAGGGTTTCTTATGAATGGGGGAAGAAAGTCTCCACATCAGCATGGAGCGCTACAAGACTGTGTGGTACGGGAGCAGCTGATTGGATGGTGATTAGTGACCCCAGGAAGTGCTCCTCCTCGTACCTAAACAGAACCAAGGAGGAAAAACAACACATCAATTAATTTACATTCAGAACATGGACGGTTTGCTAGAAGAGGTTGCCCATAAGATCGGCCTTTTGCCCAACGGCATCTTGACTCTTTTTCCAACCAGCGAACGCGAGTGACCATATTTGGACTGAGTGACCTGTCAATCACCTCAGACTTCTATACAACCAGAGGAGTCGCCCCTGGTGGTCAGGAGAAAGAATGCAGCTTTACCACATGAAGCATAGACTTCTATACAACCAGAGGAGTCGCCCCCTGGTGGTCAGGAGAGAGAATGCAGCTTTAACACATGAAGCATAGACTTCTATACAACCAGAGGAGTCGCCCCCTGGTGGTCAGGAGAGAGAATACAGCTTTAACACATGAAGCATAGACTTCTATACAACCAGAGGAGTCGCCCCCTGGTGGTCAGGAGAGAGAATGCAGCTTTAACACATGAAGCATAGACTTCTATACAACCAGAGGAGTCGCCCCCTGGTGGTCAGGAGAGAGAATGCAGCTTTAACACATGAAGCATAGACTTCTATACAACCAGAGGAGTCGCCCCCTGGTGGTCAGGAGAGAGAATTCAGCTTTAACACATGAAGCATAGACTTCTATACAACCAGAGGAGTCGCCCCCTGGTGGTCAGGAGAGAGAATGCAGCTTTAATACATGAAGCATAGACTTCTATACAACCAGAGGAGTCGCCCCCTGGTGGTCAGGAGAGAGAATGCAGCTTTAACACATGAAGCATAGACTTCTATACAACCAGAGGAGTCGCCCCCTGGTGGTCAGGAGAGAGAATACAGCTTTAACACATGAAGCATAGACTTCTATACAACCAGAGGAGTCGCCCCCTGGTGGTCAGGAGAGAGAATGCAGCTTTAACACATGAAGCATAGACTTCTATACAACCAGAGGAGTCGCCCCCTGGTGGTCAGGAGAGAGAATGCAGCTTTAACACATGAAGCATAGACTTCTATACAACCAGAGGAGTCGCCCCCTGGTGGTCAGGAGAGAGAATTCAGCTTTAACACATGAAGCATAGACTTCTATACAACCAGAGGAGTCGCCCCCTGGTGGTCAGGAGAGAGAATGCAGCTTTAATACATGAAGCATAGACTTCTATACAACCAGAGGAGTCGCCCCCTGGTGGTCAGGAGAGAGAATGCAGCTTTAACACATGAAGCATAGACTTCTATACAACCAGAGGAGTCGCCCCCTGGTGGTCAGGAGAGAGACCAGAGGAGTCACAAGCTGGTGTGGAGATGGAGTAGAAAGCCCCAGAATAAGCTGCTCAGTGGACTTTGAGCAGAAGTTTGTCAAGTTGTTCTATTTCCCTGTAAGTCTTTCTGAGTGAACACTGACTGCTTGTTATTTATATAATGGAACCAAGAACCTTCCTGGTTTCTGTTATTTTGTGACGGATCTCAGAGGGAGAGGATTTAACGGGAGAGGAGGATGGAGGTATACATAGAGTGAAACGGATAAACAAAATGTTAAAGAGACAATCCCATACCCAGATTAAGCAGCAGGCAGCCCGGCTGAGACAGCAGGGATTAAAGCGCTGGGGGAAACAATAGAGCTGGATGGAAGACGAGGGAGGAGAATGAGACGGTGGTTGCAGTGCCCGTCCTTCACTCTTTATGTTTGTTTAGGTTGTGTTAGTCCAAGGATGCAGCGAGGACTAAAATGCGCTCTCCTCGGGGTGAAGGCCTGCGCTCTGCCAGCAGAGGGCAGCGCCGCTTCATGTTTATTCTCTCAAACAGCCGGCCTGAAGCCAGGGCTGCCAGCTCTTCCTCTGTGTTTCCTGGTGAAGCACTTTTTAAAATCTGCTGATTATTAAAAAAACGCTAATTAGACGTGTGTTAATGTTTCACAATGTCCTCGAGCCCGGTGTGACATATTTAAATGTCTTTTTGTGTCCGTCCAAGAGCCGAAGACATTGAGGCCAAGAAAACAAGCAAACACTCTGAATGTGATCATCCTGGAACGATTCATGGACCCAACATGCAGATGAACAAAGAAAGCTGCCTTTCAGTCTGAAATAGACCAAATCTAAATGAGAGTTTAGATATGTAGCATTAGATTTGTGATCCAAAAACGTTTGTGTGGAACAGCTGACTGGCCTGCACAGGGACCTCAACCCCCTGTTTATGTCTCAGGGTTCAGGTTTCCACACACTTTGTGTAAAACTGTGATGTTTGGCATCTACTGTGAGACCATGAGAGGACGACACAGAAGCGCTTTCCTTCAGGCTGCCTCGCTTGTTTTAGGTTGTTTCTTTGTTCTCGTACTGCATCAGAATATATTGGAATTTGGAGAGACTTAATATTAATTTAGGTGTGTGTGTGTGTGTGTGTGTGTGTCATGATTGGGTTTTCTCTGCAGGGTGCAGGCCTTCTCTCCGCTGCGCGACACAATCACTCATCACAAAGCACGGTGGCTCCGTGTGTGTGTGTGTGTGTGTGTGTGTGTGTGTGTGTGTGTGAGTGAGTGTGCACATGTCTGACTGTGCATGTGAAAGTGTGTGTGTAGAGGCAGCCACAGGGCTCTGGGCCTGAATGAGTGTGTGTCTCATCCAGCCGGTGAAGTTGCTAGTTGCTGAGCTGTAAGTCATGATCAATTGAACGGCCGTGGACATCCACAGCAAAGTGCAAACAAATGAGGCCAATGCTCTCAGCATATTTATGAGCTTTAACACACACACACACACACACACACACACACACACACACACACACACACACACACACACACACACACACACTCACTCAGCTCTTACTTCTGAAGATTCCAGAAATGAAATGTTAATGATTCTCAAAGGTTGTTATCTTGATCACTCAGACATTGAGAGCAGATATGTGTGCTGCATGAATGGCTTTACTCTTTCTGATAATAATGGAAGATGAATTATTAACTGAAAAATATATTTTCAAACCCTTATTGCTTTGTTTAAACTCCAATTAGTTTTGGGCATATCCATGTGATTTTTTCCAAAATGGATTCAAACCATCCGGTGGTGGTTTAGATCTCAGAGTGTGTTGTGCGTCACTTTTAAAGCGCCGCACAACCACAGCGTCAAATCCAGAGACCAAGTCTGCAATGTCTGCCGGTCTCCGCCACACTGGGTTCATCTGGTGTTCTGCACCAGTGTCTTGAAGGCGACAGGCTGGACCTCCATCCCTCCTGCATAAGAAACGGACTTGAGGAATCCTGCAGAAACAGGATGTTGTTATGAAAAGATGAACCTGAATGGTGTCATGGTTTCTATTGGCAAGCGAGTCTTGGCCTTTTGTTTCAGAGGCAACATGTTTTGAACATATAGAAATGTAGACAGTACATGGCCAAAAGTGCACCGCATCCCTTGAGCTGTATGAGAGGTTTCAGCTCAGAGTCAAGACAGATCAAGACAGACGGACCAGCTGATGGCGTCTCTGGAGTGACCCGCAGGCCAAGAAGGGCCAACTGATCCGTGGTGAGAACCGACTCAGAGGTCCAGGAAACCAAACCCTGAAGACGCTGCTCTCCTGGAGTTTTGCTTAGTGTTGAAGATGGACATCTTGCAAAGCCACTGCAAAGACTAAAACGGCAACCATATTTCCAGTGTCAGTAACCACAAGCTGTTTTCTGGTTGCCGGCATCAGCTTTTGGCCGCCTGGCTGGAGGAGAGCCCTGAGTAAATTCATCAGTGAATGATTCCTGAATGCCGGACAGCTTCTTGGAAACCAGACTATAATGTCACTCCTTTTGTTTTGCCAACCAGCACAGGCTGTTAATCAATCCATCCTATAGAGAGAGCAAAAGAAGAACGCCCAAACAAATTAAAGGACAAAGTACACAGTCCATATTGATTATTAGACGCTTGCACTGCCAGGTCTGTCCATCAGTGTGACACAGCTCGGCCACTCACGTGTGGAGAACGCACCGCTAACAAGACATTGATAATGCAGCAGTAGCCTCTGCAAGAAAGCTGCTCGGTCTCAGGGAAAAGACAAACTCCATCACAATGACTCATGTGGTGATAAACTGCCAGCGGTTCATGGCAACATGCCACTTTATTTGTCCCATGTCTCAACTCCAGCATGAAGAGGTGGGGTTTATGACTCCTGCCCGTCACCAGCAGCCCATCCAGATGTTTTGGTTGCACTACTAAGGAGCTTTAAGAAAGGCCATCTTTATTTCCTGCTATGCCGAACACAAACTCATCAGGAAGCTTCAGGCTTGTGGGAAACAAAAGAAAAACCTACAAGGATTGCCTGGCAGGTTGACTGGTTCTGCTGAGCATGTATCTGATGCAAGTGCATGTGAACCAGCGGTGCTGAAATGGAGCATGCCTGCTCAGCAGGGCTCCTGTTGAAAAGTATTCAGGCGAAGTAGAAACCAGTGCATGAAGGATGATGTCACACCTTATCTAAAGCAGGCACTGAAGAGACGGCTATTTTCAGCGGGACAATCATTTACTTTGATCAATGCTCTTTTGCTTTGGTGAGATCATCTGGTCATTGAGTTCTAATTTGAAGCCATATTCTGTTGGGTTGGTAGGATTATTTTATTTATTTGTTCCATCCAGAGCCTGTGTGTATGTCTTCTGCTCCTCTTGCCCCAGTATTAATTACAGCCCCAAATACCTGCTGTGTTTTGGCACACTTGAGGGTCCTCTGAGGCTTTATTCCATCTGGATAATACCTGTTTTTCCAAATGTATTCAGAGGTTTAGCATATGAAAAGCAGCAAATCCTGTTTGGTCAACTCTTTTCTTAGTTTGTGTAACACAACATAATTTACCAGGCGTTTGATAGCATGGTGGTTCTACATTTCCTCTTTGTAATCATGTTGATGAAAAACACCTTTAGAGCCAAAGGTTGTCAGAATATGCAATTGTATTTTCTTATCATTGGTTGACAGTATATTACAATCTGGTGCTTATTTCTAGAAAGTCAATGGCATATTGGTTTTAGTTAGTTGTCATTGTCTAATGCAGCTAAGTGAACTTTGAGTTGGTGGTAAAGGTGTAGCGCACAGTAACTGGTGGACCCTCCTAACAATGACGTCCTCCAACTATTGTAATGAATGGATTCATTCATAATTCCTTCATCTTTACTAAGTTAAAAGTTTGATATAACAACATTTTTTCAAACCCTAAGTATGAGGAAATGGTGTGAGGAGAACTGGAAAGATGTCGCATTAAGATGATTTCATGAAGTTCCCCTAACCTTTGCATACACCAACATGGATCTAAAAACGTCACCATGTAGTTGAAGTCAACTGGAGGGAAGTTGCTCCCACAGGGGAGAGGATGCAAAGGCCTCGCAGGAAGAATGGTGCATTGACAAGCAGGACCTCCTCGCTGTGAGGCCACGTGATGTCATTGTTGCTCGAATAATGTGACGATCGAGATCCACGACCAGGTCACTCACGCTGCGCAAATTGCCGATAAGTATTGCCGTACAACAGTCATGGCAGTGACCTCGTTTCTTTAGCTGATTGAACGCTCTCCTGTCTGAAGGTGAGGAACGAGAAGCAGTGTAGTACTTTATGACATAGTACTCTGAGTCATACTTGAGCACGCATACACACGTTCATTTGTATATTCATTTGACGGTTACAGCACTTACCACAATATCTATTGCAAGTTGGACACGTTATGTTTTGAAGTAATTCAGTGATGTCTACTTGTTCTAGCCCACAGCAACACACCGACTCTGTGGCAACGTAGTGCTCCCTGCCTCCATCTCCCGATGCATCATGGGAATGGACCAATTGTCTAAAGGGGGGGGGGGGGGGGGGGGGGGTGCTCTACAGTTTCAGACAATGAAGATATGAAATAATAGGCTGTCCTCCTATCACCCAATTAATAAGATGTGATGCCTCCTTTAGGTGCCATCCAGAAGTATGAGTCTAGTTACCTCGGAGCAAAATACATATTTCACACCCACACTTTATATTAAGAATGCTCTTCCAGTCGAGGTAGGCTTCAGACGGTTTAATGAAAACAATGGATAACCTTTTAAAATAGATTTAATCCCAGTGACTGATTTGGTGCACAGTAAACCAGTTGCAATGAATTTAAAATACATTTAATTCCCTTTAGATTGCATAGCACCCAGCGAGCAAACCATAACTCTGCGGAGAGAGAAAGCAGCGGAGGAGACGGTTCTGAGCTCTTGTTGGTATTCAGGTGCAGGTGTGAGCTCGCGGAGCCACGGGGCCCGTCAATGATTTATTAGAGCGGAGCACTATCGGGGTCTAATAAGACGCCTGCACCTGGGAGCGGTTGATGCCGTCTGGGCGGACTGTAACTCGGGATGGAGAGCGAGGATGGATGAAGGTAGACGAGCTGACCCAGGACTACGATAAAGCGGGCGGAGTGTTTTAAGCATGAAAGCTGAAGGGACCAACGTCGTGTAGAGTTGAAACATTGGCTTTATCCATCTTGTCAAATGTGAGGTTTTGGTACATTTTACTTGGAAGCTTTTCCCTTTCTTGTCATTTCATCAACTAATCTTTGTCAAATGAATCGACTAAAATATTCAAGACATTACTGGAGAATGAAAATGCAGCACTCCTGTCAGCAGAGAACTTGAATCTTGAGGTATGTAGACATTCTTTGATGCTTCAACACCACAAAGTCATCACATTTTGCTGTTTAGTTCCTCTGACAGTTATTCCCATATGCCTCCCATGCACCATGAACACCGTGACAGCAGCGCAGGACGGCTGTGGAATGAGTGACAAGGCGAGCGTAGCCTTACCTTACACGACCGCTTCCTTTCTTCTTTTTGTCGTTGTTGCTTTGGCTCTGAACCACAGACGTTAGACGTGTGAAACATGACAGCCGTGGGGTCACCGGCAGAGCGGCGTCTCGTAGTCGTGTTTCCATTCAGAGAAGAGAATCGTGAGCAAACTTTTGAAATGCTGCCAAAAAGCAATGCAAGTTGGGCAGGTTTCCATCCAGAGGTGCTGGCTGCGCAGACTGCTCTCCACCAGTCGTTGGTAGAGCAGAGCTGGCAAACAGGAAACAGGAAACCGCCTGGACCACTTCCTGGGAAGACTTTGGGCCGTGAACCTTTTTCTGTGCACCGCTCGCTGTTTACAGTCCAAATAGCAACTTGAGATGCAAGACTGGAGTTTAACTTAAGGGACGCGTTGTTTCACCGTTAGCCGGTTAAGATGCTAATTCTGAACCAATGAAAAGCTAACCGTCAGACCAGAGCAACAGGGTTCCCAGATGCTCTGTTGGTGGTCCCTGGACACGAAGTATAAACTGACAACACACTGAACAACCACCTCCAGAGTTTACCAATGCAGAGCGCTATGAACTGGTACTTAGACACTCGTCTGGTCTGGGAACGCCAGCGGCTTCAGGCCGAGTCTTCCTGCTGCGCTGCTCGGTGGTTACAGCCCGATCGGCAACTTGAGATGCAAGACTGGAGTTGGAGTTCAGGGACAGAGTTTGAGACCTGACTATTGCTCATTTCAAACCAGTTAAAAGCTAAATGTGGTGGCTTCACAGGGTTGATGGCCAGTGCTCTCAGGGAGATCCAATAACTCAGTGGAGACCAAAGGGCTAGGCAGGATTTACTAGAGAAACATTGCTGAAGAGCCAATAAGCTGTTTAAAGATTTGAGCGACTTCCGGCTTCCTAGCCTAATGCTAAGCTAAGCTAATTGTGTTCCAATCATTACACATCAATCCTGATGCTTCCTCTCTGCCGTCAGTCGCTTCATTCACTGCATTAGATCATCTGAAAGAAGCTCTAGATGATCACGGATGGACCCATGTGGTGGAACACTACAGACTGGAGAGGCCGTTACCTTCAGATCATCAATGTGACGAACCTGCAGCTCCAGAAGCTTTAGCAGTTATGTATAACTGATAATAATAACCAACTGCTGCTGTGACGCATTCATATCCACCTGCCTGAGCAGTACATGGGCTCTAGAGCAGTGGTTCTCACCTGGTCTGGCTCCGGGACCCACCATCACCCTTAATGAAGAGCCTCGACCCAAATGGAGGAACATTCTCAACATCTCCAATGTATTTAATGAAAAGATGGAGCAGTTTGAACCTGAGATAGTATGGAGACAGCAGTGTTGCATGCTGGGTGTGTGATTGTGTGTGTGTAGTGGAGTGCAGTTGAGAACCACTGCTCTAAACCATGCTAGAAGGTAAATGGACCTGTACGGCTCTTCTCTAGTCTTCAGACCACTCAAAGCGCTTTAACACTGCATGACATCATTCACCCATTCACACCCTGATGGGAGGGGCCACCATGACGGAGCGACATCAGTATATCAACCATTCATCGAACCACCGGTCCTCTGATCGAAGGACGACCTGCTCACCACTGAGTGTGTGAGCAGGTCGCTGCACGGCAGCAGACTGAGGATCAATAGTTTGGTTCTGTTCCTCTGTCGTCACGTCGTCTCTCCATCGTGACCCGCAGAAACCCTCTGTGTTGTTGTCGTGCATCACATTCAAGCTCAGGTCCAGATCACAGCACAGAGCATGGTGTGTGTGTGTCGTTCATGAGTGTGTTGTTCATGAGTGTGTTGTTCTTGAGTGTGTGTGTTGTTCATGAGTGTGTCGTTCATGTGTGTGTTGTTCATGAGCGTGTCGTTCATGAGCGTGTTGTTCATGTGTGTGTCGTTCATGAGTGTGTCGTTCATGAGTGTGTTGTTCATGAGCGTGTCGTTCATGAGCGTGTTGTTCATGTGTGTGTTGTTCATGAGTGTGTTGTTCATGTGTGTGTTGTTCATGTGTGTGTTGTTCATGTGTGTGTTGTTCATGTGTGTGTTGTTCATGTGTGTGTCGTTCATGAGTGTGTCGTTCATGAGTGTGTTGTTCATGAGCGTGTCGTTCATGAGCGTGTTGTTCATGAGTGTGTCGTTCATGAGTGTGTCGTTCATGAGTGTGTCGTTCATGAGTGTGTCGTTCATGTGTGTGTTGTTCATGAGTGTGTCGTTCATGACGCAGCTAATGTTAGCTTCCCAAACACCGGCGCTGCTCACACCCAGCAGTGCTTGTGGATGCAGGGCTGCTCCTCCAGCTGCAGGTTGGTGATGAGAGGCCTTGTCAGTGTTGCCACGGTTACCTCATAGCAACAGGCAGCGCTTTGGGGGGTGGATGTAAATATAGGAAGTTATTTTTACTGTCTTTGTAGAAATGAAATGGTGTTTGTGGGGCCATGTGTGTGTTTTTGGACTGAAAGTGTCAACAGCTGTGCCCGTGAATTGCAGAATGAGTTTTTAGATGAAGTGTCTTTCAAAAGGATGGGCTCAACATTTACACAATCATGGCGCGTTAGAGGAAATGATAGCTGGATTCAACTTGAAATGCTACTTTCAGACAGGTTTCACTCAAGCTTCTGAACGCACTGTAACCTCATTCTGTTAAGGATATAATTAAACATGTATTTCAGGTTTTCTTAACCTTAATGGGTGATTGATTGGCTTTCATACGATTTGTCCTTAACAGTACAAATGTCAGAAAAGCATCAGATGCAAATGGTTGGGGTTTCTGGAAGATGTGATCTAAAGCAGTCTGCTTGTATTCAGTGTTTCTAACAGAAGCACATTGAGCCCGTCGTTCACCTCCAGGCCTTCAATAAGGATGAGTCAGGTGATGGGTGGTGATGTCACAGGGCTGTGACAGTGGTGGTGCTCTCCAGCGGTGGTCAGGCCCACATCGCCTCCACGTTGATCATGTTCAGAGGTTAGTCATGTGTGATTTGGGCTTTCTGCTTCCACGTACAGCAGCTTTTAAAATGTGCTTCGATGCGAGTCGGCTCGCTGTGTCCAGCAACCCGGCCGGGGGAGAGACGGCTGATTATGCAGCTTCAACTGTTGTGTTCAAAGCAACACAAGTCCTCTGTCACACACTTTGAAGCCACTTGTTTCCCCTAAAAGACCCGTCATGAGTCCACCACGCTCTTGTTTTATGCTGTTTTAAAATTCTCTCTTAAGCTGATTCTGACTGGAGCTACCGCCGAGTGCCTCGTCGTGAGGCCTCTGAGGAGAGTCTGTCTGGAAGCAGTTCCCTGTTTGTGCGATTCACTGCAGTGAAACTACAAAGGACACACAAACACAGACATGTTGCAGAGAGATGAGAGTTCATGCTGCACAGTTTAAGCCGTATTGAACCCTGTAATGGTCGTGCTTTGTGAGTCTGTAACGAGCAAAAGCTCACATGTAGTAGGCCTTGAGTTTAAGTAAGTCATTTAGAGTGTGTGTGTGTGTGTGTGTGTGTGTGTGTGTGTGTGTGTGTGTGTGTGTGTGTGTGTGCTTTAGATACTATCTTCATCACATCCTGGAGAACTCCCCGAACACAGTTTGTCTTCTCCCTGAAAACCAAAGTCTAATAAAAAGATGTCTTCAGGGAGTGTGGTGCGTGACAGTGTGGCCTCCAGCCGACGCCGCTGGAGGCCCGGGCCTGCTGGAGGCCCGGACCTGCTGGAGGCCCGGGCCTGCAGGAGGCCCGGGCCTGCTGGAGGCCCGGGCCTGCTGGAGGCCCAGGCCTCCAGCAGGTCCGGGCCTGCTGGAGGCCCGGACCTGCTGGAGGCCCGGGCCTGCAGGAGGCCTGGGCCTGCTGGAGGCCCAGGCCTGCTGGAGGCCCAGGCCTGCTGGAGGCCCAGGCCTGCTGGAGGAAAGGGAGGCAGGGAACGATGGCCAGACCTGCTGCTGCTAGATGACTTTCTAAAGGAATCAGTTTGGTGACAAAAATCCTGTCTGTAAAGATTGTGACATCACGGTAACGTTAAACAGAACAAACGCGTCGAACAGGAACAGGGAGCTGGCGCGGCGCTCCAGCGGCCTCACATGTTGGAGCACGAAGCCTGAAGGAGAAGGACCTGAGACGGGTCACTGTGGTTTCACTTGACCGTTGGCCTTCCTGCCTCCGGCCCGCTCTGCCACAGCTGACGGGCCAAAGGTTGACCTTCCTGCCACACACACACACACACACACGCACACACACTGCTGTTACCTTGTTGTGTGCTGACGGAGAGGAACAGATTAGCTCTTCATTGACTCTCTGGCCGCATGGCTCCTGCCTCTGCTTCCCTATAACTGATTTATCCTATAAAAGTGTTATTCACTTTGGCAAGTTCACACACACACACACACACACACACACACACACACACACACACACACACACAAAGGGGCTCTCTCTGTGTCGGTGCAATAACTCGCCTTCACTGATGAAGGCGATGACGGTAGAGGAGGAAAGAAGAGCGAGGCAGATCAAAAGAGAACAGAGAGACGTTTGGAAAAGCTCTTCAGACTCCTGACAGAGCGCCGCTTTGTAGCGCTGACGAGAAGCACGACGTGTAAAGTGGAGAAGAAAATGATTATGATGCACATAACATGATTCACAACACCTTTCATCCTCAACTTAAAACGTGATGTCAAGTAAACGCAAAACGTACAACAAATAACCATGAACAAAGTAAATGAGCATCTACTGGTTGTATAGAAGTCTATGCTTCATGTGTTGAAGCTGCATTCTCTCTCCTGACCACCAGGGGGCGACTCCTCTGGTTGTATAGAAGTCTATGCTTCATGTGTTGAAGCTGCATTCTCTCTCCTGACCACCAGGGGGCGACTCCTCTGGTTGTATAGAAGTCTATGCTTCATGTGTTAAAGCTGCATTCTCTCTCCTGACCACCAGGGGGCGACTCCTCTGGTTGTATAGAAGTCTACGCTTCATGTCTTGAAGCTGCATTCTCTCTCCTGACCACCAGGAGGCGACTCCTCTGGTTGTATAGAAGTCTATGCTTCATGTGTTAAAGCTGCATTCTCTCTCCTGACCACCAGGAGGCGACTCCTCTGGTTGTATAGAAGTCTATGCTTCATGTGTTAAAGCTGCATTCTCTCTCCTGACCACCAGGGGGTGACTCCTCTGGTTGTATAGAAGTCTATGCTTCATGTGTTAAAGCTGCATTCTCTCTCCTGACCACCAAGGGGCGACTCCTCTGGTTGTATAGAAGTCTATATAAGTGACTCTACTTCTCTCTTGATGTATTCCCTCAGTAAACATTGTAAACATGAGTTTATGTCTCAATCTCTAGTTTCAAGTCTTCTTCTATACAGCGTGATGTTCATTTAGTACGTTATGGTCTGTTAGAGTTAAACATGCTTTAGGGGCGGGGTTTACTGTGATTGACAGGTCTTTGTCAGTAGTATCTTTACATCACTCTTACACTTAGTGTACCTGTTCACCAGAGAACTTACACTCACTCAGAGCATTTAGCTCAAAGGCAACTCCATGAAATGGATCAGTTCATCTCACACATCCAGGTAAGTTGGTCTCTTCCTGTGTGAGTCTGAAGGAACCTTTTATTGAGGAGCTATGAAGCAAAACATCCAGCTGAGTATAACGCATGTGTAAAGAAAGCATGATGATGAGGATGATGATGATGGTGATGATCCTTCCTTCCAGTGCCTGGCTGTGTGGGAGTCCTTCCTCCTGTCTCAGAGAGTGGAGCCCGGCGAGCAGAGAGAGGAGGACGGCTCCTAGAGAGGAGACGAGTCTCTCCAACATCTAAAGACTGAAGCGATGCCCTCACTGAGACGTGCATCATGTACACCACAAGCTCTCTCTCTCTCTCTCTCTCTCTCTCTCTCTCTCTCTCTCTCTCTCTCTCTCTCTCTCTCTCTCTCTCTCTCTCTCTCTCTCTCTCTCTCTCTCTCTCTCTCTCTCTCTCTCTCTCTCTCTCTCTCTCTCTCTCTCTCTCTCTGTCTGGCCAAAGAAGTAAATCCCTGCCATCATTCCAGTGTCGACCGCTCATCTCTGAAGCAGCATGTGCTCGTCGTGGTGTTCAGTCCTCGTGTCAGCAGCTCTGCGGCGGCGTCTCTCTGGTAGAAACACGTTGTGCTCAGACGACTCGTCAGTACTTCCTGCTGGAGGCGATGCTGCTGGTGACGCTCAGGTGCCTCACTCATGATCAACCAGCTCTCCTCTGACCGCCACGCACCTGAATGTTCAAACAGGAAGTTGTCATAACTGACTCTGGTGCCAAAAGGAGTCTGACATTTCCAAGTCGAGTCACTATGTCTGCATACGGAGGACTAGACACTTTACATGCATATTAAACACTTCACGTGTTATAAACTGCTTATACCACTGTTTGTTTGTTTTTGTTTTTTCAGGGTTTATAGTTTTCATTCTCATCATTTACCAAATGCAGTATAATAATGAGTTTAATGCCATGTTAAAACTGTAATAATGCATTATAATGTGGTTATGGGCTGCTCTCAAAGGGAACAGACATTTTAAAACATGGATATGATTCTGGAGGCTTTGTAACGCGGTGAGAGGAAACACTGAGGAGCAACGCCGCGAGGAGCAACGCCGCGAGGAGCAACGCCGCGAGGAGCAACGCCGCGAGGAGCAACGCCGCGAGGAGCAACGCCGCGAGGAGCAACACTGAGAGGCTCATGAGGACGCAGAGAGGCAGCAGGAGGAGCGGCCCGGAGGAAACGTGTTCAATCTCTCTACTCTACAGAGGTCACGACCTTGTTCATGAGGATGAAGCTCATGAACAAGGTCGTGCTGCTTCATGATGGACATTTTTACATTTCACGTATTTGAATCAAATTTTATCAATATGTATAAAATTCAAATTTGACTTAAATACCTAAAACAATTACACAGATACAATATATGAGCACATTTTAACACTGTTAATAATAGATCTTACACATGAGCTTACATAAAGACCTGCAGTTATAGTTTCTATGTAACTATAGTAACTATGAAAGCCTGTATAATGTCTTCTGATTGTCATGAAGCATTTTGGATGTTTATAATAGTGCTATAAGCAGATTATACTGCAGTGTAAGTACGTTCATAACTGACTGTTCATGTCCTGAGTCTGACGCTTCAGTAGTTTCATAATCTTCCTCCAGGTGTGTTCAGGAGCTTCAGTCGTGTTCTTCTTTTCCTCTGAAGACCGGACGCTTCAGACTCCGACACAGAGGCCTCTCTCTGTCCTTTGACCTCGGCACTGACCTCCAAATGATGATCCAATTCTGGGAGGACGTTCCCTCCTCTCCTTTGGTGAAGGGCGGTCCAGTGTTCCCTGAGCTCAAGGAGACACAGAAGGAGGGATCACAGCTCCTTTCCTTGGCGTGTGGAGCGTTGGCCCGGCTCTCATCACGGACATCCTTCCTGGTCCCTTCACTCATGAGGGAGGAGGACGTTGGAGCCCCGCCCGCTCTACCAAGAGCTCTGACGGACCGGGCCGCTCCACCCGGAGACTGTCGGGGGGAAGATGAGGACAGAAAGTGACCCGCGGCCACACGCTTCTCTTTGGGACGCTGCATCACGTTTCCACTGAGTCACGAACGATCAATAAGAATGATTTAATATGCCAGCCTGTCAGAGTCGACGTCGTGCATCATAACGCGTCTCATGAGTGTTGTGAGCTCTTTCAGAGCGACCATAGAGCGTCACACCAGCTCCATGCTGAGCATCCTGAATGTTGTTTGAGCCGATGACAGATTTCACCATTACACAATGATTATTTTTCCTCTACTTGCCTCTTTATTGATTTTTATCATATGTGTCAGAAAAGGTATGAATCAAATGCATGTTGAGGAGATACTGATGAAGACGAGGCCCTGACTGCACTGTTGCTCCTGTCTGTCCTCGTCTCCATCCATCCATTTCCAAGAAGTATCTCATCATTTTTGTTTGAATATTCCTCAAAGCTACATGTTGAGGTTGTGAAGATTAATAATAATAATGTTAAAAGCTGTGGTTCATTACGGGTTTTGCATCAGGACCAGTGTGGTCCATCAGATCACAGATCATAAGCAAAGAGACCTTCCCTGCTCTCACGAGGGAACGTCAGAGTCCTGGAGAGTCTGAACCAGCAGAACGTCCTCAGTCCTCCAGCGGGTGGAGAGTCAGAACCAGCAGAACGTCCTCAGTCCTCCAGCGGGTGGAGAGTCAGAACCAGCAGAACGTCCTCAGTCCTCCAGCGGGTGGAGAGTCAGAACCAGCAGAACGTCCTCAGTCCTCCAGCGGGTGGAGGAGCTTCAGCTGAAGGCTGAGCAGCACAGAGCTCATCCTCCACTTCATCACGTGAATGTTAAACAGGATCTCTAAATAAAGCATGAAGATGAGGCCTCATGCAGCGGGAACAAGCTACGGAGAGGAGGAGAGGGGGAGGAGGAGAAGGGGAGGGAGGGAAACAGCTGTTTCCTACATGTACGAACACAGAGGTTCCTCTGGCGCTCAGAGCAATGCATGCTGGGCTCTGAGGGAGAGTTCCTACTGCTGGTTGATGAAGGGTTAACCCCGTCTGGTTCCTCTAGGTTCTGTGTGATGAGTCCATGTTCTTCTTGAGGAACGTTCCAGCTGTTTGGGGAAGCCCTCATGATTCCTTTCTGAAGACTTTCCAGAAGAATCTGATTCATAATTACAGAAACTGGACATCTTGAAGTCTCCTGATGTTCAAAGTTCTGACCCGTTAGAAGATGCTGATCTGCTGCATGAACACGTTTCTGGATGTTCTCTTTACATTTCACAGCAAGGTTCTCCAGAGAACTGGATCAGGAGTTCAGGAACTGGAAACACTCTCACGATGATTTACAAACATTCACAAAGAAACTGAAATGAGGAGCCGGGTGGAGTTGGTGATGGAAACAGTTGGTTCTGTGCGTGATATTAGAGCGTGTTGAGCTCTGCGGGCTGCTGGGTCTGCTCAGCAGGAGAACCATCAGTGTTATGCAGCAGCGCTGGTCCGACTCCTGAGGGACTGTGAGGGTCCGTCAGCGTGGGGTCTCATCCAGAGGGACAGAACCAGGTCTTACTGGGGAACCCCGAGGTTCTCTGGGACGCTGCATGCGGCGCATGAGCAGGTGATGGTGTGACCAGGTGGACGGACAGGAGCTATGCCCCGCCCCCTCTTGAAGCTCGTAGACGCAGAGGAACCCAGAGGAGCTGGAGTCATGAGCCCAGAGGGAACCCGGTGTTTCCTGCCACAGTCGAAGGAACAGAAAGCAGGAAATGAATAAATGATAAAGCAAAGTTCATCCTGTTTCTCTTTGGATGGGCGGGGCTAAAGTAACAATGGCATTAATGCTCCATGGAGACATTGCAACATGACACATGGTCAGTGCAGCAGGTTGTGTCGTTTCCACTGGGATGAAAGTGTGTACATGGAACAAAAAGTGAAGACACACATGAGCACAAAGCTCTGCATGAAGCAGACTGCTTCCTCCTCACGTCCTCCTGCTGCAGCGCGGCTCTGGAGGAGAGTTCACTTCTGTTAGCACAGAGGACGCAGCATGCTGCTGGGAGGCATGCAGGACACACACACACACACACACACACACACACACACACACACACACACACACACACACACACACACACACACACACACATTATTAATGCATTTCATCATGCATGCCCTACTTCTTCTCCGTGTGCTGCCAACTCCAGAAATGCATACAGACTGTGACAATATGGTTTATATTTCAGTCCTGTTTTCTGTAAATGATGATGATAATAATATTAATAATGATGATAATAATGGTGATAATGATATTAATGTTGATGATGATGATGATAATAATATTAATATTGATGATGGTAATGATCGTAATGATATTAATAATGATGATGATCATGATAATAATATTAATGATGATGATGATAATATTAATAATGATGATAGTGATGATGATGATGATGATAATAATATTAATAATGATGATGGTAATGATGATAATGGTATTAATAATGATCATGATGATGATGATAATAATATTAATGATGATGATGATAATAATATTAATAATGATGATGATGATGATCACTTCAGGTCACTTCATCAGACGTCTTGTTGATGGGCCGTGTGGACCAATCAGGTCGCCCCACAGAGGGACTGCAGTGTGTTCCTCAACCAGGAGTCATAACCACGCCGTCATGGTCATGACTGTCTGGACGGGTTCAGCCTCTACACGTCTCTGCAGCAGGGTTCTGGTTCTGCTTCTGCTTCTGGTTCTGCTTCTGGTTCTGCTTCTGCTTCTGGTTCTGCTTCTGGTTCTGCTTCTGCTTCTGGTTCTGCTTCTGGTTCTGGTTCTGCTTCTGCTTCTGCTTCTGGTTCTGCTTCTGCTTCTGGTTCTGCTTCTGGTTCTGGTTCTGCTTCTGGTTCTGCTTCTGGTTCTGCTTCTGGCTCGTCGGCTGCGTGTCGACCTGCAGCGTCACCAACATGATGATGACATGTCTACAGGGAATGTAGAGCATCTGTACTCTATCACATATTCATACCACGTACAGACGGCTGTTGACATCCTGTGTGTGTGTGTGTGTGTGTGTGTGTGTGTGTGTGTGTGTGTGTGTGTGTGTGTGTGTGTGTGTGTGTGTGTGTGTGATTGTCCGTTTGGTTACATTTGTTTTGAAATGAGGGAGAATGGAGAATGTATGAATCATGTGACAGCAGGTCGTAGGTTTGTCATTTCAGTATTTTAATTTCTCTGAATAAATCCCACGATTAATATCATCCTTGAGATATTAAAATATGTTTCAACCTCTTACAGTGTAGTCCAATATCACAAATCAATAATTTGCCTAATCTCTGTAACGTACCACATCAAAATGGAAAACGTTAATATTTTAATATTTTTGAGAGACGATAACAGTATGAAATGTCATGTGCAGCAGCACTGAGGAAGTGAGTCAGAGGGAGCGTTGTGTGACGGCCGTGCGGCCATCTTGTCCTCTGAACCGCAGCGTGTTCTTCAAGATGAATGGCCTCATGTTTGTGTAACATCTCGTCTGTGATGGCGCAGCGCTGGCCTCCTGACGGCGTGCGTCCTGCGCAGTGAGCCGGTCCAGAGCAGCTGACGTAACGCGACCTAATGGCCGCCGCCCAGCGTGCTGCTGCGGAGGCATCACCGCCTCACCGCCTCACCCTTCATGACCCGGAGCCGGACCTGGAGATGAAGGCTGCTCTGTGGGCGTCGGCCCCTCCGGCTGACCGGAGCCTGGGGCCTCGGGGGCCTCGGGGTCCTTCCTCCTGACAGCAGGAAGCTCTGAGATCCAGATGAAGTATGAACATGTGTTCCTGCAGAAGCTGCTCCTGGAGGTCCATGTGAGGGCTCTGTGGTAATGTAACACAGCTCAGGGGTCAAAGGTCAAGAGAGAACTATACTCACAACGTATGGACCTGTTATACAGATATTTATGTATTATATATTAAAACAGAATAAGCCCTCGTTCTTAATTTAGAAGATGACTAATAAACAACACTACGTATATATATATATATATATATATATATATATATATATATATATATATATATATATATATATATGTATATGTATATATATATATATGTATATGTATATATGTATATATATAAATACCAGGAGAAAAGTGTACATCATTGGAAATTGCTGCAAAACTAATTTCAGCCCATCTGAATAAAATGCAACATCAGTTTGTTATATTTTTCTTTATTTAGAATAAACGATAACTTGACATGTACTTGACCACTCAAAGCGCTTTAACACTGCATGACATCATTCACCCATTCACACCCTGATGGGAGGGGCAACCATGAGGGCGCCATCAGTATGTCAACCATTCATACTCCGTAGGCGCAGCTACGGGAGACATTAAGTGCCTTGCTCAAGGACACATGGACATGGGCTAGCGGTGCTGGGGATCGAACCACCGATCCTCTGATTCTCTGAAGTCCACTAAGCTGCAGTCGCCCCAGAATAGTTTCACAGCTTCATCTTTTCAACCGGGACGTGAACTAGAGGTGACGCTCATCTGCTCCCTGCAAGACCTCCTGGAAAATATCATTATAGATAAATATAGTGTGCACTAATAGATTTAACACATTCTCTGCCCACAGCAGTGTGTTGCTCTGGTATCATTGCTCCTGCAGCGACACCGAGGATGGATTAACACACACACACACACACACATCGCTGGCTTCACTGCGCAGGCCGTCAGCTCAGCTGAGACTAATAACCATCGTCCATCCAACTCTAAATGTATAAAGTATTTCTCATTATTAGTACATTATCTTTGAAACAAAAAGGGCGTCCTCTTCTGTGACTTCCCTGGATTGTTAACACGTTCATCCGAGCTCTCTGAATCCTGACAACATCTGAGTTGCAGTAAATTCCCTCTGCAGACAAAGTGTGTTGCTCGGCCTGACGCTCAGTTAAGTCAACAAGTGAGCGATGAAAGAGGTGGCGTGGTTCTGCGGCGTGCCGCTCTGCAGGTGATGCCTCTGAGTCTGCTGTCACCGCTCGTCCTCTGAGAAGAGGCTTTTGATGGGAATACTGGATTCTCTCTGAATCGCATCACAATTCTCTGCGTCATAATCTGACAAGAGAAACACATTTGCCTCATTAAAAGCGTTCCCTCAGGCGGCCTGTCAGTCGTCTCCTGTTGCCTTCAGCCCA
>NW_027175909.1:100000-250000 GCF_023055335.1 Clinocottus analis
CGAGCTGAAGCTGCGTGTGGACACTTCTGGCCACCAGGGGGCAGGAAAGGAAAACTATCTTCTACCATTGTCTCTCCTTTAAGCTCAGGTTTAGTCTCCCCCAATATATATATATATATATATATATATATATATATATATATATATATATATATATATATATATATATATATATATATATATATATATATATATATATATATTATATATATAAACACACACACACACACACACACACACACACACACGCAGTACATATATGTGTGTAGTTAACTGTGACGTAAACGTTGAACACAATCATCACAAACTGAGATTTCTGGCCAAAAATATGCATGAAGCAGGTTTAAGTCATTTATGAAATATGAAGCGTTTAGCGAGTGCAGCTTCTGTCTTCATGTTCTCGTGATGTGCTCCCTCATCTTGGTGAACATGTGTGTTTGTTGTGCATGAGTGTTGATCATCTCTGCGTGTCCAGTACAGACATAGCAACATGAGAAGAGGTTGAAACAGGTTGAAACACACTGAAGCTCTGTCATGCATCCTGGTGTCTTGTCCTGGACACACACACACACACACACACACACACACACACACACACACACACACACGTGGGCCATGTGACTGCGATATGAAACACATAACGTGGATCCCTCTGCATCAAGCTTCTGCACTGAAACTAAGATGAAACTTCTCCTGTGAATCTGAGGAACAAATAAACAACCATAAACAAGAAGTATCACTCAAATATTAAAACGATCCGTTACATGTTTCCTGCCTGGGTGCTCTGTGTGAAGTCCAGAGTGCAATAGGTTCTTCTAAAATACAACTAATATAATAAGAATATGACTCAATAACTCTGTGGCCTCCGTATGCGTTTGCTTCCAGAGCAGCGCAGCAGCAGACTGCGCTGCTCTGACCACGGGAGCAGAGAGAGCGCGCTCTTTTCTCCACGTTGTCACTGCAACCAATCACAAGACGTAACCACGAGAAAGGGGCGGGACAAAGGAAAGAGAGAGGGGGGTGGTGATTGTCTGATGCGGCTCAACATTTCTGTTGGAATAAAGAGTGTGTAGTGTTTTCATTGGTGGAGTTGACTGCATACACTGTATACTGCACACACACACACACACACACACACACACACACACACACACACACACACACACCTTAAACCCTCATAGAGATGTCAGGAGTGGTGAATGACATGAATACAAAGACAAAGTTTTGCAGTTTTCTTAATTTGCTACTTTGACCTGAGCCCATATTTATCAAAGTTCCAACAATCATGCTCTAAGTTGTACGCGTTTGACCCTTCCTAAGTCCCGCCCCACTCGCTCAGTGCTCCAATAGCAATGGAGCTCTCGCCCTGTCACTCAGGAACGCTACGTCTGTCTGAAGCTACTGAGTCACATCGCGTCCATGTGAACGTCTCCTTCCCCGCATGCTGCAGCCTGAGTGGAAGCTCCTTGCAGCTGTCCAGCACCGGTACAGAACACTCAACACCTTTCTGTCCGTGGGGGCGGGGCTTGGGATCGGTCACTTGATATAAAGCATCGCACCTCCAGACTCAAAGAGGACCTCGCTGTGCAAGTCTTCCTCTCCAACCCGACTGTACTGACAGGTTGTGAAGAGTTCACCACACACAGCGCTGACACGCCCTGTCCTCCACACGACCTCTACGGTGTGAGTCGGTTGGCTGGTTCTAAAATAAATAGTATAAAGAAACTGAGATGTGAATGACAACCAGTTAGCGCGCTAGCTCAGATGCTAAGGAGACGATAGTTTTCTGAACAGGATCAGAGACGTGAGGTCCTGTCTCATGCACACCAGCTCCTTCAGGGGCCAGAGTTTTAATCTACTTTGTAATGAGGTTCTGTATTAATTAGTCCTTCTGTGACATCATCCACCCAGGGGTCAGAGGTCAGAAACCCCGGAGAGCGTGGTTGTAAAGGTTAAGCAGCCAAATATAAATAAAAACATCAATGGTGAATCTGTGAGGCTGATCAATATACATTTGCAAACCTCCAGGCTTCCACGACGCTCATTAATCATCCTGAGTGCACTTCTAAGATTGCAACCGGCCAAATGTGTAAACAACCAATTTCTGTTTGATGAAATGGATTCCTGAGATGACACATGCTGTTCTAGCTGCGTGAACACAAACCTGAATTAGCAAATGTGAATTAGTTTGGTGATGTGTGTAATTAAGTCAATCTATGAGAGAGCAGCAAGGACTTTAATCTATTTGTTCTTTGCTGCCTTTAACTGGAATGATGATGTCACTGTGGAGACACACACACACACACACACACACACACACACACACACACACACACACACACACACTGCAGATACAACCAGAACCACACTGCTGCAAAATAACCACCGACATGTTTTGCCGATAGAGCGACGTGTCTGGAGTGAAGTCACGTCATCACCTGCAGGTGGATACGTGCAGCGTGATTTATCCTCCACTTCTCCATCAGGACGCGCTGCAGCCGCCTCGTTGAGGGTGTTTGCATCCTGCCGTCATATTAATTTCAGTTTTAACATATTTGTCAGCTGTTTAATCCAAACATTAAAACGTGAGATGCTGCTGTGGCCTGAGAGGGCGTGGCCTGAGAGGGCGTGGCACCATCCTCGTCATGTCTTACAGCAACATGCCATTTGTTCCCCGTCAGAGACGTTCTACATGTCGTACCAACAGGTGAGATCCTCGTCCTGACCTCCACCCATCGCTTCAGCCTGGATCTCTTAAATTAAAATGATATTTCATAGATTAGAGGTGAGTAAATACTTTTTAGTTCAAAGTCCAGAAGGTCACATTAATCAGTTTGATAAATATAGACCCAGTCAATGTCATATTCTGAAAGTCATGCAGGTGGTGATAACAGCAAAAAACTAAAGAGACAGAAACACGTATTCCTCTGTGGCGTCACTTTAAACCTAACGACGTACAGCGTCTTCATGTCCATCAGCACACCGTGACAACACGTTGGACCTTGGCAGAGTCGGGATGCCTCCAGTTCTTCCCTTGTTCTTCTCGTGTCCCACAGTGTTCAACCCGTCTGCTCCGGTTCGCCTCAACACTTCACTTGAGAGCGAAAGTCCATGAAGCGTTCAGAAGAGGTGCATGGATGGAGAAAGCAGAGCAGCCTGTCCACGTCCGAGTCTTTTTTTTCTTTTTTCTTGAGTACGAGAAACTGCAAATGACAACAGGGGCCTGATGAAGACAACAGAGAACAACACACCAGCAGACACACACAGAGCGGGTTAGCGCCGCGCTCCGGTCAGTGGGATTGGACGGTGAAGAGCGTGGACGTCCAATGGGTCTGCCAGACGGCCGACTCCACGTCATGTGACCTCAGCGAAGGCGATGTGATTCTGCAGGGAGGAAATCAAACTATCAGAACAAAGTCTGGACAACGGGGACAAGGCATCCTGTCTGCTCGATTCAGGGTACTTTATTTGGACAAATTCCTCAGAAGTCTTTTCAGGTTGCTCTTGGTCACAGTTTCTTATAGAAATATATGCAGACACAAATGAATCCATCAGGAAAATCTCCAAATAACCGAATCATTGAAGGTTGTTTTCACAGCAGAAAAGAGAATTGAAAACCAGAAAGAAAGAAGTTGTAAGATGGTTTAAAGGAAGGATCTGGTATATTTCCACTTACATCAATGGAGAGATCCTGTGTGTGCTTGACCCAATACATGTTGCATCATTATTCTGTGTTTTCTTAATCTCTACGACGGGTCTGGTGAATGCTACGTTAGCACGACCCGTAGACTCAAAGACCTGGAAGAACATGAGGAACTGATACCACAAGGGACCAGCAAGCAGGAGAGGAGCATCAATAACTACATGGAGGACGCAGAGAAGGCCTCTCCATTGCCCTAGCCCTGAAGGAGCGCCCACTGGAGCGCCCACTGGAGCGCTCACTGGAGCGCCCACTGGAGCGCCCACTGGAGCGCCCACTGGAGCGCCCACTGGAGCGCCCACTGGGGCGCCCACTGGAGCGCCCACTGGGGCGCCCACTGGAGCGCCCACTGGGGCGCCCACTGGAGCGCCCACTGGGGCGCCCACTGGAGCGCCCACTGGGGCGCCCACTGGGGCGCCCACTGGGGCGCCCACTGGGGCGCCCACTGGAGCGCCCACTGGGGCGCCCACTGGAGCGCCCACTGGAGCGCTCACTGGGGCGCCCACTGGAGCGCCCACTGGGGCGCCCACTGGAGCGCCCACTGGAGCGCCCACTGGGGCGCCCACTGGGGCGCGCACTGGGGCGTCCACTGGGGCGCCCACTAGAGCGCCCACTGGGGCGCCCACTGGAGCGCGCACTGGAGCGCCCACTGGGGCCAGTAAAAAGCCACTTGGGGGGTCGCCTGGACGAGGCTAACATGATACAACACTGATTATGTGTCCCAGTATGTGCATCAGTACATAAACTTAAGAACGGATAAACACCAGATTGGAATATACCAAATCTCCCTTTAAGCCAAGACGTGAATATGTCCATCAGAGCACGTTCTAAACATATCTCAGAGCAGACACAGAAATAGACCTCGGCCTGAGGAGCAACACAGCATGCGAGCCTGGCAGAACAATGGCAGTAAGACACAGCAGCGGGGGAGAGTTGTTCATGGAGACTAGAGCCTTGATTTTCTAATCCAACCTTGGAGTGCATTTGGCTGAGCAGCGAGAGGAGGAGGGTAAAGATGCAAGCCTGCACAGTGCTTCTCTCATTCCTCATCTAGGAGCTGTATGCTAAACTCAGGAGAGGAGGTCCTATGGAGACTGTTCTCTTCATGAAACACAACAGCACTGATTATGTATTCTCACAAACTCTGTTGATGGTTTCACTGGGGAAGTAGAGATCCTCCAATGGGGATTCATTGTGACTGTAGTTAGTTTGAACTGATTCGACAGCTTGGTAAGTATTCTGCCAAGTTGTACAAACATGCCAGCTGATAATAGGCCCTTTGGTACAACATGGAATACCAGAGCTCTAAATGTGGACACGAGAGCACATCTGCAGAGAGACTTGCAGATGTGAAATTAGACAGGATTTCTTCAGGGAGTGCAGTTTGTGACAGTGTGGCTGATGCTAGCTCTACCAGCTAGCTTGAGCAGCAGGTCTGAACTGAGGGTCAATTGTTGTCACTGTGTGACCTTAACCATTAATGTCATGAAACACACACCCTCTGACGCTGTTTTCCTCACGGTTGCTGCATCCAGAAGTCTGTAAAGGTGTGAGTTCCAGCCCATACTTTGCTTTAGCATTAATATTGGTAGAAAACGTCTCTCATGCGACAGTTTTCTCCTGTTGTGTTTCTAGTAAAAAGTAAAAAGAGTGCAGGGTGTTTAGTCAGCCCAATTTTCTGTTAAAGCAGATTTAGTGCAAATTCTGATCAAATCATTAGTTTAATTTCTCTTTCAGAGCGATCATATTTATAAATGTGTGTCTGTGGCGTCTTGCAGCTGGATTCTGCATTTCATTTCACCAAAGAAGAAGAAGCGTGGGATTCCTATGTTTTCCTGCTCAAAGGTTCTTTCCTGCCCTGACATTTTGTTCACTGTGGCTTGTTTAGCTCTCAGGCATCTTTATGCTCAGCTATTTTTAGAGCAGTCAATTTTCCAGCAAGCCCGTTGTAGCCGAGGTGCGAGTGAGAGATGTTCTGTACAAGCAGCAGGAAGCCGTGCTCCCAATCGCCAGACAGGAGTCATATATTTTCTAGGTTTAGATGCTTAACGTGTATCGTGTGAGAGGAAGCCAGAAGACAACACAGCAGGCAGCACGTCGCTGCTGCATCTTCATCATGATACGTGAAGATGTAAAATCACAGATTTCACTGAGATGCACAGAGGAAGGAAGAGCAGCACTTCAACCGCACTCGTCAAATACTCTGGACAGCGTTGATTTATCCTCATCCTCTTACTGGTTTCATCCCTGTGGACCAAGATGGACCCCGGCCCAGCAGATGGGTCGTCAGAGGGCCAAAGCATCAAGTTTGAAGTAATACACACTGATTTGTTCAAAGGGAAGCCAACGTTGTCGTCACTTCAATCAGCGATGAACACACTGGACTCACCGAGGCAATAGCTGAGATGGAACCAGGTGACATCACCTGGAGCTCAAACTGAAAGATTGAACACCTGAAATAGTGAAACCCGCAAGTTCTGACCTTTAACCTTCTGTAGAGATTCAAAACAGTGAAAGGGTCGCCTCAGTCTATGTTCTTGTCTTACTGGACGAGGGTGACTTCGTTGAAAGAAGGGTCAGGTTCATAGTGACTGTAGACATCTCCAGCCCAGGCATCCTGTATCTCTGCTGCTGTAAACTCACGTAGATCTCAGGATTGTCTCGTTCTGGAGGTCACGGCAGCGACCTGTCAATCACAGTCTGCCCGCCATGTAACACTATCCTTTACATTACAATCCAATCTACTTTTTACAACTGTATCTTACACCAAAAAACAACACATCCTCACTCCCAACTAGTCAAACACTGCCTCTTGGCGAGTGGCCTACACTTCAGACTTTGACACTGGACGAGGGCGCTGATCCAGTGTCCACATGCGACGCGTCGGGAGTGAGAACAAGTGGCCAAACCCTCCCAACACTCGGGGGTCACTTCACAAAGGAGACGAGCAGCCAGACCGGAGCTCTGCTCTGTCGGCATCATGCTGGAAGCCAATCCCACAGAAATACACAAGAAACACAATCACGGCTATTTCTGAACCCCATCGCCTCAGAGACACATGCATATTCAAGACTTAAACTGTGTTCTCACTGTTGATGTTGTCCTTCACTAATTCATGCTCATTGTTGTTGTCAGTTTTAAAATTTAAACTCTGCGAAGGCTGATAATCTGGTTTTCAGTCGGCTTGTGAAAAAGTCAGAAAACGTGTCTAATCCTGGTATTACTTCTTGAGTAATGAAGCTTTTGTAGGCACTAAGAGGCACAACGTCTTGTGTGCATTAGCTACAGCCATATGGTACGTAAGCCTCCATGTCTGTGGCCTCACACTGTTCTGACTCTCTTACAAATCACCATAAGTCCCTCCAAAGACGGCATATGTCTTCGTCCAGGAAGAAGAACACTTCATCTGCTCGGCCAATCCGGCATCTTTTAAAATAAATTCAGTACAACAACGCAACGCAGTGAAACACAACGCAATGAGACACGACGCAGTGAAACGCGACGCAGTGAAACACGACGCAGTGAAACACGACGCAGTGAAACACGACGCAGTGAAACACGACGCAGTGAAACGCGACGCAGTGAAACACAACGCAGTGAAACACGACGCAGTGAAACACGACGCAGTGAAACGCGACGCAGTGAAACACAACGCAGTGAAACACGACGCAGTGAAACACGACGCAGTTAACGCAACGCAGTGAAACACGACACAGTTAACACAATGCAGTGAAACACGACACAGTGAAACACGACACAGTTAACACGACGCAGTGAAACACGACGCAGTGAAACACGACGCAGTGAAACACGACACAGTGAAACACGACGCAGTGAAACACGGCAAAGTAAACACGACACAGTTAACACAACGCAGTTAACACAACGCAGTGAAACACGACGCAGTGAAACACGACGCAGTGAAACACGACGCAGTTAACGCAACGCAGTGAAACACGACACAGTTAACGCAACGCAGTGAAACACGACACAGTTAACACAACGCAGTGAAACACGACACAGTTAACACGACGCAGTGAAACACGACGCAGTGAAACACGACGCAGTGAAACGCAGTGGATGTTGGATGTTTGTGACTTGTTTCCTTCCCTTGACCCCGCCAGAAACTCATGTGCCCCACAAACACACTCAATAAAATATAGGTATTGAGAGGCATTAAAAATGAAAGATAATGAATAAACCAGGTTTCTTGGGGTGCGATGGCTATCCGAGGGAAGGCTTCAGGCCCCCGCGCGCCGCACAGGAAGTATCGCATCTATCCAAACAAAGCATCCTCCTGCAGGAGCTCGTTTGTGTGGGCAGCACACGCATTCAGGCCTTTGCTTGAATCCCTGACTGTACTTCACAGAGAAAAGTACAAGTGGTTGCACGGTTCAACCAGGGGCGACGTTAAATGTCAGAACTCTGCCACTGCGTCCTTTTTGGTTTCAACCAAACTAGCATCAAACCGCGTGTGACAAACGACACACTGATATGGTACCAAAGCATTATGCATACGTGAATGGGTGATTCTGGAAGTTGCTTAAAAAGAGATATTTTCTTAGTGAAGCTAAGTTGGGCTCACAAAGTGGTTCCAGAAGTGCGGCGGCCCTGAGGGCCCGCCAGCGGCGGAGCAGTCAGGAGCGACGCTCCAGACTCCTTCACAGCAGACATTCTGTCAATGTTCACTACTTACTATTAGTTCAAGTGTCCTGGGCCAGATACTGACACTGAAGAGGCTGTGAGGTGAATGTCCATCTCTCCTGGTGAGCAGGTGGCACCCCGTATGGCACCTCTCACACCAGAAGCTGGTCTACAGACAACTCTGAGCCTCACAAGTGAAAGAAAGAGAAAGGTGTAATGCGTCCAGAGATTTGACAGAGCTCAGGCTTAAACCGGGTCGCAGTGCGTTGCCTCTTGTTCCTGAGACGCTGGAACCAGTCGAGACTCTGCAGCCAGCGCAGGAAGGCCATGAGCCGCTCCTTGATGTAGCACGAGTCTTCATCCTCGTCATCCTCATCGTCCGTCTCCTACAGCAGTGTGTGTGCAGGTGTGTTGTTAAAAGTCAGACACATGCACCCTTTATTAAGGCTAATGGGAGTAAATGTTGATATTAAGCCCACAAAGATACAACAATACACACCATAGCACTTTATCCACAAGTGATGCTCATACAGAAATCTCCAGGGACGAGCAGGAAGTATACACACACGATGGTATGATCCTACTTGGCAGGTGAAGTCACGTAGAATATCTTGTGCTGAGAACACCGACACCAGCTCCATGTGTAATACCTGCTGAGTGATCGTGGCTGACACCTGTCACTTTACATTTACCCTGAGTTAACCTCTATGGGTGTGCTGCCGAGTCCACTGACCGGACCTTTGGTGCTTGTGGATTATTAATCATGAAACTAAAAGGTCTGTAGCACCCACTTCACTTTGCCAGGTGCAGTTAGTCGAGCTGTGACGCCGGAGCCCTGAGCTCACGTCCTCCATCTCTCCTGCACATGAATCCATCAGCTGCTTGGAGTGAGCGTCACACACATGCACATCCAACCACACTTAACCACATCCAACCACATCCAACCACATCCAACCACATCCAACCACATCCAAACACCTCTAAGCACATCTCACCACACTTAACCACAGCTAACCACAGCTTTCCATTGAAGTGTATGTCATCGTGCGGTCTGAAGAACTGTCTTTGCCTTCTGTCTGTTCTGCAGGTCGACTTTTAGAAACATGTACGGCTGCATCGAGCTCAACAAAACCTCTTTTCACAGGAATGTTCTCCTAACTTGTAAAAAGCTCGGCTCCGGTTTGTTCTCACCTTTGCTCTTGTGAAAATGTGGGCGGGCATCCAGAGCTCTGCGACTCGGCTACACTCTGGATGTGTGTGTCATTACATGACATGACATTATTAAAGCTATCGGCTCCCATCGCCCTCGCAGCATCAGTGGCCTTATGAGTGTCCAAAGAGCTGATGTGCCGTACGAGGTTGCTTCACACACACTTCAGCAGGAGAACGCCATCCAGCTGCACGGGCAGAAGCAGGTGTGTGTTCTGCGTGCAGGTGTGTGTTCTGCGTGCAGGTGTGTGTTCTGCGTGCAGGTGTGTGTTCTGCGTGCAGGTGTGTGTTCTGCGTGCAGGTGTGTGGTGCTGGACTGACCTGGGAGGCGATGTACTTCTCCAGAGGACTCTCCATGCGGCCCATGTGCAGCATGGCCGTGGTGGTCCGCTCCTCCGGTGAGTCCTCGCTCAGCAGTAACTTGCCTTTGAAGTTATGGACCACGCACACCACCTATAACACACACACACACACACACACACACACACAGCAGTGAACAGAGGAGTGTGTGTAACTGAATTCCACTGATAGAGATTCTAGAAAGTAGGTCACGCCCGTGTGCAGGCTTCCTCCTGGAGGCCGTACTGGAGCCATGTGATGGATGTAGCTGCTCCTCTGATAAGGAGCATAGCGTGGCTTTGAGGTTGAAAATGAAATAACCAATTTCAAGTTGGGAAAGAGATACGGGAACTCTTGAGGGCTGCAGCCCATCATATCCTACAGAGCAGTGCAGCCTGGGAACTTTGTATGGAGGTCATGAAGCTTGCAGCGACACTTGAGACACGTTGGTCCCTTCAACATGTGACTGCAGCTGATTGGATGGAAGTAAAACTAGTTTTACGAGTTTATGTTGAGGCAACCGGACGACTGGTTTGGTTTAGTAAGAACTGGTTTGGCTTAACGCACGTGTGTCACGATATTTCAGTTAACCACACACATCAAAATAAGTCAACTTATTTTCCTACAGAACACAAAAAGAGCTCTCTTCCCTCTCATCCATCCATCCATCCATCCACCCATCATCCATCCATCCATCCATCATTCCATCCATCCATCCATCCATCATCCATCCATCCATCATCCTCCCATCCATCATCCATAGGACCGTGTTAGTAATTCATCAAGCACCGGTGTGACCCAGGAGGAAATATTGAAGCATAACTGGATGCAGTTCTTCTGTATGTGGACATAATAATAATTCATGATCAGACCAGGCTGTATTCTCAGGCCGTTTTTCTGAGAGAGGAGAGAAGGCTGACAGAGGATACGATGTGTTGGCCTCTTGGCGGCTGTGAGCACTTCAACACGTCATCGTGCCTTCATATGTCATTATTTATACATGCTGCAGTTACACAGTGTATACATCACACGACTTGGATCATTGTTTGGAATTGAGTCTCTTGTGTCTCCACAGAGAGGCCTCGCCCGAGCAGCAGCTCCGTCTGTGTCACAGGATGCGCTCAGGCTCCATGTGGAGGCGACCTGCTTTTGGGAGCAAAATCACTCACTGCAGTTGTGTGTGTAAAACAAAAGAAACAGCCTTGAAGCGTAACAATGCTTTGTGGGATACGTCACACCAGCTGGACTGCTTGGAATAGAAAGGTGTGTGTGATGACAGACAAGACGACTGACAGGCGACTGACAGGCCTCCGGTTCTCTCTGTTTGATCTGCACCTCCTCTGAGGGAACCGTAGCATTGTTTAGCTGCTACATGCTGCACTGTCTGCAGTTTAGCTGCTGCATGCTGCCCTGTCTGCAGTTTAGCTGCTACATGCTGCCCTGTCTGCAGTTTAGCTGCTGCATGCTGCACTGTCTGCAGTTTAGCTGCTACATGCTGCCCTGTCTGCAGTTTAGCTGCTGCATGCTGCCCTGTCTGCAGTTTAGCTGCTGCATGCTGCCCTGTCTGCAGTTTAGCTGCTACATGCTGCCCTGTCTGCAGTTTAGCTGCTACATGCTGCACTGTCTGCAGTTTAGCTGCTGCATGCTGCCCTGTCTGCAGTTTAGCTGCTGCATGCTGCCCTGTCTGCAGTTTAGCTGCTGCATGCTGCCCTGTCTGCAGTTTAGCTGCTGCATGCTGCACTGTCTGCAGTTTAGCTGCTGCATGCTGCCCTGTCTGCAGTTTAGCTGCTGCATGCTGCCCTGTCTGCAGTTTAGCTGCTGCATGCTGTCTGGTTCTGTTACTAGCCGACCAGCTGTGATGCAAAGATACAAACAGATAAAGCTGCTAACACATAATGCTAACACATAACGAGACGTGATTGTTTAATTAAATGAAGACCCAGGTAGCACCAAGCATTGACATAGTTGGTGTTTTAAGCCTGAGGTTCATCTACATTCTTCATATTAATCTTACATTTTCTCTTTTTTTCCTTTTCTTTTATTAGAAAGCCCCTTTCATGAGTATAATGATTCCCAAGACATAAAAGCATGTTGTTCTGCACCACAGCCCGGCTGCAGGCCCTTTAGAGGCTGGATCGCTCCCGATATATCTGCAGTATCTTGTGGAGATCATTTGCACATAAAATAGCATCAAACCCGGAGTGAGAGTCTGCTCTCTGAGTTACGGCTCTGTGATAAGGAGAGATATCTGTTTGAGGCAGCCATGTTAGAAAGAGATGAGAGAAGGAGGTGAGAACAAGAGAGCAGGAGGTGGAGGAGATGAAGGATGAGGAGTTTCTCTGGTACGAAGAGAAAGATTGTTGCCTTTGGATTTATTTTTTCCTCATTGATTGAACGGTAATGTTTTTAACCAGGGCCAACACTCTCTCTCTCTCTCTCTCTCTCTCTCTCTCTCTCTCTCACACACTCTCTCTCTCTCTCTCTCTCTCTCTCTCTCTCTCTCTCTCTCTCTCTCTCTCTGTCTCTCTCTCTCTCTCTCTCTCTCTCTCTCTCTCTCTATGGAACCTGCAGTGTCTCGCTCATCATCCTGTTCATGTGCAGCTGTGAGAGGGCGTGTCAGACCTTCTATGTAGTTTTTCATGAAAGTATAAAAAAGCATACTCTGACAGAAGTGAGGTGACGTCATCGTGTCGGTCGCTGTCCTCTGGGAGACGCTTTCTTCATCTCGGGCTCATGGCTAACTCTGCTGGATCAGGTGCTTCCACACAGGAACACACAACACGAGTCACATGCCGGTCCGTACGTCGGCCCGTCCTCCTCGCCCTCGCTACCATGTGTGTGGTTATTGGGAAGTTAAGTTTGACTTGGTCTGTTTATTTGAAGCCCACCATGACGTTAGTCCTCAACCTTGATATGTGGCTTCGTTGCTTGAACCTTCAGAGGTGGACGTAATAAACATGGAGGCTCCAAACCCACAAGACTTTCACGTAGTTTGTTTAGGAAGCTCTTCCTCCACTTCCTGTTCTGTGAACATTATGTAAGTCACATCTTTGTACTCTGATGTCGGCATTCTGCGTTTCTCTAAACCACAGATACGTTGATTGAGGACATTTCAAAAGACTTTCACCCAGCAGAGGTTTGTGTCCTGAGTGAAACCAAAAGTTTACGTTGATTTAATGTTAATGTATTTATGCTCGGTATGTATTTAATAATTGTTCTGTTGGAGGGCGTATTGCTGGGCCTTCTGGAGGGCAGGGGGGCGAGGGAGAACCAGGACTGACTGAGACGAGTCAGACCCAGCTGTTGTGACATGAGAGGTTTTCTAAAGGGACTAATATGAAACATGTCTTGTTATGAAACATTGCATGAATCCTGTGGTTTGCAGTCACTGGTTTTAAAAGTTGTGTTTCTCCTGTACCCCCCTCCTGAAAGCCCTGTGGTCATGTTGGTGACATCGTCCCAGCAGCTGGCCTCATGCCAGCGCCTCTGACCCTCTGACCCTCACCGACACAGAGCGTGACCTCGAGGGGCGGGGGGCTCACCAGGAACGTGGCGATGGCGGTGCCGATGATGAAGCCGGCGATGACGTCCGACCAGTGGTTCCGGTACTCGGCCACGCGGTTCAGCCCGGTGAGGAAGGCCAGACACACGAGCCCGAGGGACAGCACCGGCTTGGCCAGACGGGTTCCTTTAGCCTGCACCGTGCACGTCACGTACATCTGGAGGGAGAGAGGCCAGGGTTACTGAAGGTCACCTGCTGACGTCATGTGACTTTACATGACGTCACATGACGTCACGTGACGTCACATGACATCACATGACGTCACATGACGTCACGTGACTTTACATGACGTCACATGACGTCACGTGACAAATTCCTTTAAGAAAAGATGCAAAACTCCTCCTCTGTTGAGGAACATTATGACACTACAGTCACAGCTCAGTCTGAAACCCTGCAGAGCCCTGCAGCACTACATCACACACACACACACACACACACACACACACACACACACACACACACACACACAGCGATCACTGACTCCACGGCAGGTTTATTAGCAGCAATTAAAGACTAGGTTTTACCATAATTTCATTATTTATGTCACTATTAGAACTCATTTTAATTCACACGCATCTAAGATCACAAAACTTCTCACAGGTTCTTTTGATGTGTCGTTAAAGTCGTTGTATGGTATTTATACATTATAGTATATTATGCCATAAAAGTGTCTATAAAATAGTATAGTGTGTCGTAAAAAATATAAAAACTGTTCAGTATGGTATTAAAAAGTCCTAAAAATGTAAAGTACGTCTTCTATAAATCCTAAAAAGTTTTGGAACTGTAAGTCATGAAGTCATAATGACTATAATAACTATAATAACTGGTCCACAGCGTCAGAGGGGCCTTGCAAGCTGCAGGGTGACGTAGAGCAGTACATATAGTCAACTCTTTGCATGTGTTGTGAACACATGAATAAATGTGCATCCATGAAAGGTTCCCCGTGCTGTGTGGAGAGACGGGTGAGGTGTGTGTTGGTGACAGTGTGAGGTGTGTGTTGTGTGTTGGTGACAGTGAGGTGTGTGTTGTGTGTTGGTGACAGTGTGAGGTGTGTGTTGGTGACAGTGAGGTGTGTGTTGGTGACAGTATGAGGTGTGTGTTGGTGACAGTGTGAGGTGTGTGTTGGTGACAATGTGAGGTGTGTGTTGGTGACAGTGAGGTGTGTGTTGGTGACAGGGTGAGGTGTGTGTTGGTGACAGTGTGAGGTGTGTGTTGGTGACAGTGTGAGGTGTGTGTTGGTGACAGTCAGTGCGGTTACATGGATTCGAATTACTGGCTTAGTCCGACTAAAATCGAATTATCCCGTTCATGTAAACACCTTTATTCGAATAACTGCGGTCCGACTACGATCCGATTAACACCCCTGGATAACTCGATTCGACTCGATTGATAATTCAAATAACGCTGCATGTAAACGCTGAATCGGATCGGAACTGGACAATGCGTTTGTGCGCATGCTCAAGATCCCGCCGCCTCCTCCCTCCCTCCCTCCCAACTCGTGACCCGGAAGTCGAAAGAGACGATAAGTTGTCACGGCCGGCAGAAACAAACAAACGTAAAAGTCGGGTTACGAGCCGATACTACCTTCGGTGGGTGTCTCTGCTAGCTCTCTGATGTAGCCAGCTAGCGCTGCTGCTAGTTCCCTGTTTGCTTTCCGCTAGCTCCCTGTCAACCACAGAAGCTAGCGGGGTTCTCTCCATTATGAAGAGTAAAGAGGTCAAGCGGAGATGGCTGTATCACCACTACATGTAATGAAAACAGCGCCACCTGTCGTATCGGATATGACATGCATTCGGCCAATGATTCGATTTATTCACTGCCATGTATATTCGGATAACAGCAGTTGCCCCGAGAGAGAGCAGAGTCCGACTAAAGCAAGATTTGAATTATTACCAGCATGTAAACGCACTGATTGTGAGGTGTGTGTTGGTGACAGTGTGAGGTGTGTGTTGGTGACAGTGAGGTGTGTGTTGGTGACAGGGTGAGGTGTGTGTTGGTGACAGGGTGAGGTGTGTGTTGGTGACAGGGTGAGGTGTGTGTTGATGACAGTGTGAGGTGTGTGTTGGTGACAGGGTGAGGTGTGTGTTTGTGAGGTGTGTGTTGTGAGGTGTGTGTTGGTGACAGGGTGAGGTGTGTGTTTGTGAGGTGTGTGTGAGCCTCATGCTGCATGTTTATGAGGATGTCTCCTCTCTCAATAGGAAAATGCTGAAATACATTATTTTAGTTTGACTTTCAAAACTAATGTGGAAGTTGCTGTTCCCCTCATGTTTTATTAAAATGTGGTGAGAAGCAGCAGACGCTGTGACTGTGTGCAAACAGGAGCTGAGATGTTCAGTCTCTCCTCAGGGCATCTTTCTATTGTCTCACTGCTGTGTTTAGAGGAGAGCTGGCAGTGGAACCACGATGAAAACATTATGAAAACACACACACACACACTCACACACACACACACACACACACACACACACACACACAGTGTCTCTGGAGAGAGACACAGGGAATAGGTGAAGTAAAGAGAGAAGACGAACACAGAGAGGAGAGGGACAGAGGTGAGGTGTTGAAGGAGAGGAGAGGAGGGAGCTGATAGGAGGAGAGAGGAGAGGAGAGGAGGGAGCTGATAGGAGGAGAGAGGAGAGGAGGGAGCTGATAGGAGGAGAGAGGAGAGGAGGGAGCTGATAGGAGGAGAGAGGAGAGGAGGGAGCTGATAGGAGGAGAGAGGAGAGGAGAGGAGGGAGCTGATAGGAGGAGAGAGGAGAGGAGAGGAGGGAGCTGATAGGAGGAGAGAGGAGAGGAGGGAGCTGATAGGAGGAGAGAGGAGAGGAGGGAGCTGATAGGAGGAGAGAGGAGAGGAGGGAGCTGATAGGAGGAGAGAGGAGAGGAGGGAGCTGATAGGAGGAGAGAGGAGAGGAGGGAGCTGATAGGAGGAGAGAGGAGAGGAGGGAGCTGATAGGAGGAGAGAGGAGAGGAGGGAGCTGATAGGAGGAGAGAGGAGAGGAGGGAGCTGATAGGAGGAGAGAGGAGAGGAGAGGAGCTGATAGGAGGAGAGAGGAGAGGAGGGAGCTGATAGGAGGAGAGAGGAGAGGAGGGAGCTGATAGGAGGAGAGAGGAGAGGAGAGGAGGGAGCTGATAGGAGGAGAGAGGAGAGGTTTGGTTGGACCAGCTCTCCACTGCCGGCACCCTGAGCTCGCTTTCTTTGCGTCACAGCGCCGGACAGACAGTTCCTCAAAGTGTGTGTTGTTTTCTTTCTAGCTGAGTATTTTAGGCTCAAAATGAACAAAACCCCAGAAAACACCTCTGAGACCCCGAGGGCCCGAGACCTTTCAGAAGACTAAACCGGCCTGCCAGACGAGGTGGACTCTCCACTCAGGGTAGCAGCACAGTGAGTAAGCGGGCTCTGACTTGGTGCATAAATGTTGACACAACAGTAAACACAGCCTTCTGCCATAACCTCAGCACTGATGCATTCGCTGCTGTTCTGAACAGGGAGCATGAGGGTGCATGAACCATGAACCCCAGTCTACTTCATCTGAAGGAGAGATGGTCGCGTCCCACCTGCTGTCCTACAGCCAGCAGCGCCTCCTCCACGGACACGTCCAGGGGAAGCAACCAGACTCCGGATGGACGGCCGTGAGGTGTCAGAGGACGCCATGCTCCCAAAGCACGCCAAACACACCACCAGTACTGCTTCGTCTCTTACCGGGTCACCAGACAGAAGAATAGAAGACCCAAGAAGGGACAGTACATTAATCCAAACTCCGCCCACTCTCACATCCACCAATTACACGCTCACTACGCACACGGGGAGCAGAGAGCTGATAGGAGGAGAGAAAGACAAAAGAGAGGACAGAGGATGACACTATGCTCTACTCCTTAATAATATACTGTTTTTCAACAGGAAATGCATTTTGGGTAAAAAGCTGGTAACAGTGAAGTGGAGCAACAGAGCCTGCAGCCTCTTCCTCCTCTTCCTCCTCTCCATCTGGGCCTCAGATGAGCTGCTGTAAATAATGCAATAATGCATCATTATCAGAGCTCTGTCACATTCTAGTTCAGCATCGTATCAGAGCTAAAGCATCGTATCAGGGCTAAAGCATCGTATCAGAGCTAAAGCATCGTATCAGGGCTAAAGCATCGTATCAGAGCTAAAGCATCGTATCAGGGCTAAAGCATCGTATCAGGGCTAGAGCATCGTATCAGGGCTAAAGCATCGTATCAGGGCTAAAGCATCGTATCAGAGCTAAAGCATCGTATCAGGGCTAAAGCATCGTATCAGGGCTAAAGCATCGTATCAGAGCTAAAGCATCGTATCAGGGCTAGAGCATCGTATCAGGGCTAAAGCATCGTATCAGGGCTAAAGCATCGTATCAGGGCTAAAGCATCGTATCAGGGCTAAAGCATCGTATCAGGGCTAAAGCATCGTATCAGAGCTAAAGCATCGTATCAGAGCTAAAGCATCGTATCAGGGCTAAAGCATCGTATCAGGGCTAAAGCATCGTATCAGGGCTAAAGCATCGTATCAGGGCTACAGCATCGTATCAGAGCTAAAGCATCGTATCAGAGCTAAAGCATCGTATCAGGGCTAAAGCATCGTATCAGGGCTAAAGCATCGTATCAGGGCTAAAGCATCGTATCAGAGCTAAAGCATCGTATCAGGGCTACAGCATCGTATCAGAGCTAAAGCATCGTATCAGGGCTAAAGCATCGTATCAGGGCTACAGCATCGTATCAGGGCTAAAGCATCGTATCAGAGCTAAAGCATCGTATCAGGGCTAAAGCATCGTATCAGAGCTAAAGCATCGTATCAGGGCTAAAGCATCGTATCAGAGCTAAAGCATCGTATCAGGGCTAAAGCATCGTATCAGGGCTAGAGCATCGTATCAGGGCTAAAGCATCGTATCAGGGCTAAAGCATCGTATCAGAGCTAAAGCATCGTATCAGGGCTAAAGCATCGTATCAGGGCTAAAGCATCGTATCAGAGCTAAAGCATCGTATCAGGGCTAGAGCATCGTATCAGGGCTAAAGCATCGTATCAGGGCTAAAGCATCGTATCAGGGCTAAAGCATCGTATCAGGGCTAAAGCATCGTATCAGGGCTAAAGCATCGTATCAGAGCTAAAGCATCGTATCAGAGCTAAAGCATCGTATCAGGGCTAAAGCATCGTATCAGGGCTAAAGCATCGTATCAGGGCTAAAGCATCGTATCAGGGCTACAGCATCGTATCAGAGCTAAAGCATCGTATCAGAGCTAAAGCATCGTATCAGGGCTAAAGCATCGTATCAGGGCTAAAGCATCGTATCAGGGCTAAAGCATCGTATCAGAGCTAAAGCATCGTATCAGGGCTACAGCATCGTATCAGAGCTAAAGCATCGTATCAGGGCTAAAGCATCGTATCAGGGCTACAGCATCGTATCAGGGCTAAAGCATCGTATCAGAGCTAAAGCATCGTATCAGGGCTAAAGCATCGTATCAGAGCTAAAGCATCGTATCAGGGCTAAAGCATCGTATCAGAGCTAAAGCATCGTATCAGGGCTAAAGCATCGTATCAGGGCTAAAGCATCAGGCCTAAAGCATCGTATCAGAGCTAAAGCATCGTATCAGCGCTAAAGCATCGTATCAGAGCTAAAGCATCGTATCAGGGCTAAAGCATCAGGCCTAAAGCATCGTATCAGAGCTAAAGCATCGTATCAGGGCTAAAGCATCGTATCAGGGCTAAAGCATCGTATCAGGGCTAAAGCATCGTATCAGGGCTAAAGCATCGTATCAGAGCTAAAGCATCGTATCAGAGCTAAAGCATCGTATCAGGGCTAAAGCATCGTATCAGGGCTAAAGCATCGTATCAGGGCTAAAGCATCAGGCCTAAAGCATCGTATCAGAGCTAAAGCATCGTATCAGGGCTAAAGCATCGTATCAGGGCTAAAGCATCGTATCAGAGCTAAAGCATCGTATCAGGGCTAAAGCATCGTATCAGGGCTAAAGCATCGTATCAGAGCTAAAGCATCGTATCAGAGCTAAAGCATCGTATCAGGGCTAAAGCATCGTATCAGGGCTAAAGCATCGTATCAGGGCTAAAGCATCGTATCAGCGCTAAAGCATCGTATCAAGGCTAAAGCATCGTATCAGGGCTAAAGCATCGTATCAGAGCTAAAGCATCATATCAGAGCTAAAGCATCGTATCAGAGCTAAAGCATCGTATCAGGGCTAAAGCATCGTATCAGGGCTAAAGCATCGTATCAGGGCTAAAGCATCGTATCAGGGCTAAAGCATCGTATCAGGGCTAAAGCATCGTATCAGGGCTAAAGCATCGTATCAGAGCTAAAGCATCGTATCAGAGCTAAAGCATCGTATCAGGGCTAAAGCATCGTATCAGGGCTAAAGCATCGTATCAGGGCTAAAGCATCGTATCAGAGCTAAAGCATCGTATCAGGGCTAAAGCATCGTAGCTTAGGTGGGGCCAGGAGAGGACGTCATCTGACGCAGGAGAAAGAACGTCTGGGGATAAATGTGTCAAAAACGACTTTAAGTTACGTTTGTCAGTCAAGTCATGAAGGTTACATAACTTACGTCTACAGCAAAAACGTGTACAGTTGAAGCTAGAGCAGTGTTTCTCAACCTAAGGGTGCTGGGACCCCCAGGGGTCCTGGAGGGACTTCCATGGGGTCCATCAGAAACCTTTAGGGATTAGTTTGTTTTTACTGTTCACAAGTAAGCCATTATTAAGTACAGTTAAGGACACACACACACACACACACACACACACACACACACAAACACACACACACACACACACACAAACACTCACTGATCCTCTGATTGAAAGACGGGCATGCTAACCACTGAGCCACAGTCGTCATGGCTTCTGTCGACCTGTAGTGCATGACCACACTGATTTATCACAACACACACTCACACACTTTTCACACTTCTAGTAAAAAGGAAAACACAATTAGAAAATGTGTTTTCTGAAACATGCATGTTAATATCCAATGTGGCCTTGATTTAGTGCCACGTTATCAGTGTTGGCCAAGATGGAGGGAAGACAGCCAAGAGGGAGGGAGAGAGGAACAGAAATAGACCAGAGGAGAGAAGTCTGTGTTTGGCTCCACTCACTAATCTGTTGTGTCGAGGCAGAAGACAAGGAGATCAGGCCTAATTGTATTTTTCATTAGAGTGCACAATCTCTTCTCAGGCCTTATCAAGTGTTTCCATGTCTCTCTCTCTCTCTCTCTCTCTCTCTCTCTCTCTCTCTCTCTCTCTCTCTCTCTCTCTCTCTCTCTCTCTCTCTGCCATGTATTAACTCAGCAACTCTTTTAATAATTCAGGACTTAAATAGATGGTGGTTTGAGGGATCATCCTGTAAGGGTCCAAAGTTCTTCTCCTTACTGGTTTCTCCTCCGTTTACACTCCCAGTGATCGTCCACACGTCCTGCTAAAGGACACAGTCGCTGTAGTAATGCTCCTCACACTGAGCTCTCGGCCTCCCGGCTTCTGTTCCTCTGTTGCTCTGAGGAAGAGGAAGCTCTGCTTCCATGACACACGGGACGCCGTGCTGATCGCACCTCGGTGTGTCGTGGGCGTGTTCACTGATTCTTGCAAGTCAATGGCTGGTTTACTATGGCGGTTTGAGCCCAAAATAAAACAATTTTCTCGTGATTGAATTGCAAAAACTTGATAATGCTGAAGCCTTTAATTCATGCTTTGTGAGTTCTGGCCACAAGACGGCGAACCGACATCTTTAAAATGCTTGCTTTCTGAAGGAAGTACGGATTGGTCGGTGCTAAGCTTTGCTAATGCTAATCAACGCTCAAAATAATGCCATCGAGCCATGAACATGATGTTATTGTTTGTAGCATAAACGATGCATGGTTCACACACAAACATGAAAACACACAGGCTTGTCCAGAGGATGAGGTGTCATAGAGGTCGGGGGCACGGCGCTGACATCAGCACGTCCTAGCATGAATTAGCATCTTTGCATTGACTTTTTATTTAACGGCACAAAGCAAGATACATTAGTGAACGCCTGATGCAGCGACACACTTCATCATACAACATGGACGTGGAGCTGTGACAGTCACGAGCCACACGTGTTCCTCCATCTTCATTGAACACTAATAATAGTTCACGTTCAACGTAATCTCTGCTGAGAGTTGCACATGAGCCACTCGCGAGAGACTGCTGGCAGAAAAAGAGAAAGTTCATGAGCTGAAGAGCAAGCGAGCGATCTAGTGATCCACCAATCCTATGATCCAATGATCCACCGATCTAATGATCCAATGATCCAACGATCCAATGATCCAATGATCTAGTGATCCAATGATCCAACGATCCTATGATCCAATGCTCCAATGATCCTATGATCCAATGATTCATCAATCCGACGATTCTATGATCCAATAAATCACCAATCCTATGATCCAATGATCCAATGATTCACCAATCCAATGATCCAATGATCCAATGAGCCAATGATCCATCAGGAGGTCAGTCAGAGCAGTCGATCCCAGAGACTCGGTCAGAGGAGACTTTCATCAGGCACCTCATGAGTCTTTCTTCCATGTTTAACATTTCCATCTGCAGGTCACACTTGAGCCACATGAGGGAAACTGGCATTGTCAAATTTGGCAATGTTACGTTAGATAAGGCCGACGTGAGAGGATGTGGGCGAAACCCAACGACGTAGAGCGGAGTGAAGCGGGGGTTTGAGAACAAACCGGTTTGGTCAAACCGGTTTCAGAGGCACGGGAAGTGTCCCATGAACATCACTGCAGCGCCTCGACGACCTGGGACGTCACATGATCACGAGACAGGGAATCTCTAAACTTAAGCCTTTATTGTTATTTCATAACCTCAAGAATAAATATAATGATTTCAAGTTCAAATGTACTTTGGCTTAGATTTAAAAAACAACTAAGGGCGAGTGAGGAAAAGTGCTGTTAATTGCAGCAGAGTACTGCCAGAGGTAATGTGTGTGTGGTTGAGTGGTCAGTGTGTGTCTGTGTGTGTCTGTGTGTGTCTGCATGTGGCCTGCATCCTGATACACATCTGTGCATGTCCCGGCTCTGCGATCATGATTCATTTAAGTTAATATCCATTCATGAAAATAACAACGAGTCTTTGTGTTGGTTTGTGTGCGTCGTCCTTTCTCATAGGTAAACAACATTTACCCTCTTGGCAATTTATTGAAAAAAATGAAAGAGCACATTTGCATTAATATTCTGGAAAAAGAGTTTAAGAATACATTTATTCCTCCATTTGTCTTCAATTGTTTCAAAATTACCAGAAACAGAAGTTAAGACTTGATTAGAGCAGCATGACGTTTACTGGTAGTCATGTAGGATTGTGTGTGTGTGTGTGTGTGTGTGTGTGTGTGTGTGTGTGTCCTTCACCGGGTCAAGGATCTTTCTCCCCGTGAGCCTCGTATGAGCTGTCACATGCTATCAGTTTCATACTTTATCGGGCGTGGAAGCGACCTCCTGGTTGACCTTCATAAAACATGCATGTAGCGTGTGAACGCCTCTCTGCTGACCTGACACTCCTCAGGTCAACTTCATTTGTTTTAACAGCCTTTCCTCCATCGTCTCATCGCCGTGCGCGCTCACATCTCCCAGATCATGTCGGGCATCAGCAGCCGTCAGCTCTCTCTCTTTATCCCCAGACCGATGGGGACGTGACGGCATCAGCCTCAGCCTCAGCCTCAGCATCAGCCTCAGCATCAGCCTCAGCATCAGCCTTAGCATCAGCCTCAGCCTCAGCATCAGCCTCAGCATCAGCCTCAGCATCAGCCTCAGCATCAGCATCAGCCTCAGCCTCAGCATCAGCATCAGCCTCAGCATCAGCATCAGCCTCAGCCTCAGCATCAGCATCAGCCTCAGCCTCAGCATCAGCCTCAGCATCAGCCTTAGCATCAGCCTCAGCCTCAGCATCAGCAACAGCCTCAGCATCAGCCTCAGCCTCAGCCTCAGCTTCAGCCTCAGCATCAGCTTCAGCCTCAGCCTCAGCTTCAGCCTCAGCATCAGCCTCAGCCTCAGCCTCAGCTTCAGCCTCAGCCTCAGCTTCAGCCTCAGCATCAGCCTCAGCCTCAGCATCAGCCTCAGCTTCAACCTCAGCCTCAGCATCAGCCTTAGCATCAGCCTCAGCCTCAGCTTCAGCCTCAGCCTCAGCCTCAGCCTCAGCCTCAGCCTCAGCATCAGCCTCAGAATCAGCCTCAGCCTCAGCCTCAGCCTCAGCATCAGCCTCAGCATCAGCATCAGCCTCAGCATCAGCCTCAGCCTCAGCATCAGCCTCAGCATCAGCCTCAGCCTCAGCCTCAGCATCAGCTTCAGCCTCAGCATCAGCCTCAGCCTCAGCATCAGCCTCAGCATCAGCCTCAGCATCAGCCTCAGCATCAGCTTCAGCCTCAGCCTCAGCATCAGCATCAGCATCAGCCTCAGCCTCAGCATCAGCCTCAGCATCAGCCTCAGCCTCAGCATCAGCCTCAGCATCAGCCTCAGCTTCAGCCTCAGCCTCAGCATCAGCCTCAGCATCAGCCTCAGCCTCAGCCTCAGCATCAGCCTCAGCATCAGCCTCAGCATCAGCCTCAGCATCAGCTTCAGCCTCAGCCTCAGCATCAGCCTCAGCCTCAGCATCAGCCTCAGCATCAGCCTCAGCATCAGCATCAGCCTCAGCATCAGCCTCAGCCTCAGCCTGACGTCGCCCGGACATCCATCTCTTCGTCTTCACAAGTTCAACCGGCGTCCTGTCGGTGTGCCTGAGGAGCGCTGCTCCAACACACACACACACACACTCACACACACACACACACACACACACACACACACACACACACACACACACACACCGTGGTGGAGCCTGTGTTCATATATCAGGCCGAGGGAGACGTGTCTTCTCTTATTGCAACCGTCTCAGGGCCGGTCGGAGCAAATACTCATTTATTGTAGTGTAGATGTTATTAGGAAATATTGAAGTAGAAGTGAAACTGTAATGAGTTCACACAATTACCAATAACTATGGTAATGTTATCTTCCATAATACAGAAAAGATGTGTGCTCACAACACTATGTATTGTATCGTGATGGCAAAGGAAATAAAGAAAGAGTAAACATCTTTTGCTTTGCTTTACTTTCCGCTCTGCACACACAGGATGAGTAACGTGGGAACGTTATAATGTTTCTACATTTGGAGATGAATTAGAAACTATTTCCATACAACATGCTCTGATGAGCTGAGCATGTGTGCTCTGGAGCTGCTTTCGGTCGTGGCGGCTGAAGAAAGACACTTGGTAGCGTTGCTCATAACGTGACTGAGGCACAGGAAGAGCCTGTGAGTGTGTTGCCTCTCTGTCTGCAGACGTTATGTAAGCAACCTTCGCTGGAGAGGAGAGCTCTTGGTATCTGGTTCTCCTAACAAACCCTCAGAAAGCGTGTGCATGTGTGATTGTCTGGTCTTCCCTAAAGAGAAATCCCCCGGTGCAGAGGAAGACATCTCCCAGGCTTTATTTTGAATAAACAGAGAAATAGCTCAGCAGTGATACGATATGCAACACGGCTGAACAGACACATCAAACACTGCCTTCAGAAATCTAAACTTAAGAAGGAATTGTGGAGATGTCACAGTACAGTGCTGCACCGCCCACACTGCCTGAGTTCAAAACAAACAACAGACACAGCAGAGCTGGGACTAAACAAGGAGCCGGCTCACAGCTGGAGAGACGTCCTCCAGAGGAAGAGCTGTGCGCCGCTGTCCGTCTGCACACGCCACGCTGCATCATCAATGCAACGCCACGCACGCTCCGCATGGGGCGACCGCCACGATGCACGATGCAGCCTCCAGGAAGGTTTGAAGGAGCGGCGATGCTGAAGGGAATTATGTAAAGTTAGAAGACCTAACCTTCACCAGAAACGTTGAAACGTGACGTAGCAGTGCGTAAAGGTCACTGTGATGCTCGCTCGCTGGTTTCCGTGGCTCTGAGGGCCAAAGCAGCATCACTAACAGACCAAAGCTCTCTGTTCCTTTCAGTGACTCCGTCACGTTCCTCTCAGACAGCAGAGCTCTTCATTGGGAAGAAGCCATCCTCACAGTGTTTGAGATTTTGAATGAATTAGTCTGTTTCATTACTGTAAGAGGTTCCAGGTGTACTCGAACTCCCTTTACCTTTATGTTTGGGCTGGCTGATGTCAGGACATGAATATAAGAGGAACAGAGGTTCTGCATCACAGACCAGTATCACAGAGATTAATGTTAATATCTTGTATGATGAAGACTCTCACGTTTTAATGGTATTAATGAGAAAGGGTTTTTTTAGACAGAAAACAACAAGTGGAAGGAAATGCGCCGAGTGTGTCCTGAAGGCAGGACCAGTCATCTTATTCTAAAACAACTGATGACATTTCTGTCCAAATTCTGATTACAACCCAAATATAATAATCAGAAAATCAAATATAAAAACCTGCTATCTGTGGCGTCCTATCGCGTCATTCGGCCAGAACGTAATGATTGGAAATGATACTATATATATATATATATATATATATATATATATATATATATATATATATATATATATATATGTATATATGTATATATATATATATATATATATATATATATATATATATATATATATATATATATATATATATATATATATGTATATATACATATATATATATATATATATATATATATATATATATATATATATATATATATATATATATATATATATATATATATATATGTATGTATGTACATACATATATGTGTGTGTGTGTGTGTTTTTAGGTTGGGTAACTTTTATTATCTAGTGTTCTCTGCTAGTTTCTCAGGATAAGTCTCGCTTTAACTTATTGGTCAGAAGACTATTTTACCCACAAATGAAATGTCAAAGACACATTTATAACACGCTGCACACAGAGGCCAGGCCAGTTTGAACAAACTTGTTTTCAATTAAAGACAAAGGTGAACACATGAATGACGTAACCCTACAGCAGGTGTAGTAGTTCAAGGGAAAGCAGTTTCACAAGCGAGGTAATGATGCGCTGCCTTCAGCCTCAGTGTGCGATGGACACACTGCTGCATGAGCAATAGGAATTAGGTGAATATATGTTGGGAATTAAAATATGCAGGGACATGTTTTGGACCAAATGAGTCATACATTGCAGCTAAAAATAAGATGAAAACATGAGCATTTGTAATTTGAAGTTTCTGCATGGCAGTCACATGGAGTTGAAGGAGGTAATTACAGCCTCGTTCCTATAAACCCTCAGCTGCACGGCTGTAATGACCGAGACAATGACAGCGTGAGGAGGAGTAAGCCTTATCTCCTCAGAGCTGTGCGTGTGTGTGTGTGTGTGTGCGTGCGTGTCTGTGCGTATGCGTGTGCGTGTGTGTGTGCCCTCGTGTCACTTGTATAAGTGTCTTTGTGCGATCTGCATGTACGTCCTGAACGCCGAGCCGTACACAAACAATGGCCTCGCTAAGTGACCTAGATAACAGAGGCAATCTGCTCTCCTCGTCGCGCTGAGAGTCACTGATGGTCCAAAGCCGCGCTTCCGTCGCTCATAGGCACTGAGGCAGGCGCAGCGCTGACACAGAATAGCAAAACAGACCATCAGCTCGAGTCAGAGGCTTTCTGGAGGGGATGGATCCACAGGGAGGGCCGAGCGCTGCTGCCGCTCGGCTCCGTGTTAGAGGACCACAGAGGATGACTTATTGTTGTCTGTTTGTTGTTGTTGAGAGGACATTGTGCAAAAAATAAAAGAGTGCAGTGCAAAAGAGTCTTTTCAGTCAAAGAGCTGTCATTGTGCAGCTCGTGGTCACGTCTCTAATAGTTTTACTTTGGTGAAGTTGGGATTTATTGCTTTTGTACAGCGTTTAACTTCTCGTTAGTCCAAACCAGGGGTTTCTCAAACTTAGTTTTTTATGCCTCACTTTGGAGAAACAAAAATGGCAACAACATTGGGACAAAATGGTCTTTGTTCAACTCTTTTGCAAGATTTTTGAGCCGGACTCTGAACCGCCAGCTGCTCCCCAGCTGCACGCTGCTGCTCCATCACAAGGGATGGGCAAATAAAGAGAATAATTTCCCCGCTGTGGGATTAATACGGGATTATAAAAAATCCCCCGCGCACCACCGGTGATACCTCCGCGCCCCACTAGAGACACCAGTGTGAGCAACACTGGTCTGAACTGCAGGGGCTCAGCAGCTTCCTGTTCCTCTTCTCACAGCCGAGGAGCCTCACAGGCCACTGAGCTTCAGCCATGAGGTGAGACGTCCAGCACCAGGATCCCCTCAGTCAAACTGTCTGAAGGTACCTGGCTGCTAGAAAAGATGTAATGTCACCGGCATGGGGTTAGTTTGCCCGCTCAGTATTTCCCATGTGCGCGTCCTTGAGGTCTGTGAGACTCAGTGTGCTCATTCTGCTCTCTTCACTGTGACAGCGTTAAAGACGCCGCGTCCTGTTTGCTCGGTCGGTATAGTTCCACATCCTCAATGACATCAGAGGATCTGCTGCTGGTTCACATGTCTGGTTTTGTTTGATGAATCTGTACGTGTATTGTGATACTTTGAATCTGTTATTTTACTGCTGCGGCTGTTTGATTCTAGGAAGTGAACGAGCACATAACAGAGTCCAGAACTGAAAGACTTCCCTTGACCTCGCCACTACGTGACCTTCTCTCCTGTCTACATGCAGACACAATGGGACTTCAATGGGCCTTCACTTGTGTGCGTTGGTTCACAGCCACGTCTCCTCTGAGACTTTGGGTGAAGATGACCGCTCTGCTTGTTTCAAAGCTTCTTCAGAAACTTGTCACTGATTTCACAGGAAGTTGATAGCGGCGTCATCTTTTTTTATTGTTGTATTTCTGAATCCTGACGAATGTTTTTCTAAAGTTATGAATCCAAAGCCTTTTTAATTGTTTGTATTCATGCTGCAGATGATGCTGCTAACCTGAATACATGAGTATGGGACATCTGATGGAGCAGGATATCTTCTATAGACACCTCTGGGGTCAGATCTGATGTCTGTGAGGCGACGGTCGGCCCCGCCTCACCGACACTCTGTGATCTAGAGCGGGGCAATCGACTGAGACATGAAATGGGGAGTTAACTGAATCGGGGAGTTAACTGCGATAATCTCATTAGACATCAGAGAGATTAGATGCAAGGTCACACACTGTCGGCCCGCGGTGGAACAGAAGAGTGCAAACACTGTGACACAGCGCGGTGGAGAGGGAGACGCTGTGCACCAAACCTCAGCAACAAGCATCCCTCTGAGGAGAGCTGCTCGGCGAGGATCCCTCTCGCTCCGCGCTGACATATGAACCATTCAGCCTTCGCTCGCAGAAGAAGCTCCAGCGTCTCCCGCTGAGGGTTTTAGCATATTCTGATAACAACACTCAGTGGAAATAAAGTGCAAACTGAGTAGAAGCTGAGAGTCCTGGGATTTAAGCCCCTTCTGATGACTACACAACGCTATCTGGAGCTGCCGGGTCAACAGCTGAACCAGCTGCTTAAAAATTGATGCTGCAGCATTCTGTGTGCAAAAGCAGTTTGGGCTGAATATTATTTGCATAAATATAGCACTAACATGCTCAAACCTACGGAAAGAGACTTTTGGGAGAGAGAACTGGGTTGGAACCGCTCTCTGGGTCCGACTTCCTGTGTAATGGTTTCTACAGCCGTGCAATACCTAGAAAATACAACAACTTTACGATGTGTTAGTTCTGCTCAGCTCTCCATCCGTTATCAGCAGCAATATAACCCCAAAGTCCCCGTTTCTGTGCATTCACTCCTCTTCCCATTCATCTAATCTTCTTTTGAATAGGTGTTGGTATTGTTTGTGTTCTTCCTGCATGCCAGAGGCATTACACAAAGCAGATGTGTCTTCTCTTGAAACCTCAAATGAACAAAGTCACAGGTGTGACGTGTCGGCTGCCTGCCAGCGGGACGTCATGTTGTCGATGTGCAGAATATTTTCCCTTTGAGAAAAATGTGTGATTTTAGGCTAAGCAAAATAATTATAATTATTTGTGCACATTCAAAAAAAAAAAAGTTTGGAGTCTTTCGTCCATATAGTTTAATGTTATGAGTATTTAAAAATGGGACACGCCCCTAAAAGGTTAATTGGTCTGACTCTTCTCAACGTAATGAGATAATAAAAATCTTTCAACGCAGTCGTGAAGACACAGCTGCATTTATGATCCACAGAGAGTTTGGTATGAATCGGACCAAACGTTCTAGGATTAAAGTGCAAAAACGTGTTTTTCACAAAATTCAAAATGGCAGAATATTTTGGTCGGAGGACTTTATGGGTTGAGAGGCTTTTTTGTAGAGCAGGTGAGCTGGACAAGTGTGAATTTTTTCAAGTCAATCAGACAATCTGGGCGAGGGGCGTCGCCGGTCCAACCTCTAGGGGGCGCTAGAGAAACATTTCTTTTGATGCAAATTTAATGGCTATTTTCACAGGTGTTCAAAAATTGGTGAGTTTTGGAGAATGACAAGTCCCCCAAAACAGCGCCCAATATTCTAAAATACAAATCATAAGAAAGCTAACAGTTTCAATAGGTTCCTTTAATAAACTGAATATATTCTTTATTAACGCAGACACTAATGGCACAGCGCTGTGTGTTATATCTTTATATTGTTCTATCGACATCATTATTTTGCACTTTACTGATAACATGTTGAGAACCAGTGCTCTATACAACCAGAGGAGTCGCCCCCTGGTGGTCAGGAGAGAGAATGCAGCTCTAACACATGAAGCATAGACTTCTATACAACCAGAGGAGTCGCCCCCTGGTGGTCAGGAGAGAGAATGCAGCTTTAACACATGAAGCATAGACTTCTATACAACCAGAGGAGTCGCCCCCTGGTGGTCAGGAGAGAGAATGCAGCTTTAACACATGAAGCATAGACTTCTATACAACCAGAGGAGTCGCCCCCTGGTGGTCAGGAGAGAGAATGCAGCTTTAACACATGAAGCATAGACTTCTATACAACCAGAGGAGTCGCCCCCTGGTGGTCAGGAGAGAGCATGCAGCTTTAACACATGAAGCATAGACTTCTATACAACCAGAGGAGTCGCCCCCTGCTGGTCAGGAGAGCGTGCAGCTGGCTCACAGGGCTCTAGAGGCCTCAGTCACACCGTGTGTGTTGTGATGAGGAGCATACGTAGGGAGAAGTGACTCACAGCCAGGTAGAGGGCGGCGTACACGCTGAGGGCGGCCTCCTTGGAGGGGAAGGTCTTGCGGGCGCGCAGGATGTCGTCCTGGTTCCCGGTGCAGGCCTCCTGGTGGCTGATGTAGCGCAGCGCCTGCTGGCAGCCCAGAGCCGTGTAGTTGGGCTTACAGACCGTCAGGAAGTAGGGCGCCAGGTTTCCTGTCACCACCTGGCCCGCATTGACAAAGATGTCAACGGTGAAGAGGCCGAAGGTGTAGACTCCTGGAAGAAGAAGAAGAAGAAGAAGAAGAAGAAGAGGAAGAAGAAGAAGAAGAAGAAGTCGTTAAAGGCACGCATGGGACCGATGGAGCAACATGTGTGGCACCAGGACTAACGATGGTGCTGATGAAACACAGCGAGCTGGTTGTCACTCCACCTGCAGAAACAGATATCACCAACAAGCAAAAGTGTGAGATCCATCAGCCTAGACAAAGATATCAGCCTGAATACGATTAGTATTGCAGATTATTCCCAGATTAGATCATTATACATCTCCTGCTCCTGTTTTTCAGGATTGCAAGTCAAATTACAAAAGATGTACAAAAGCTTTTGTTTGGTGAACAGACTCAAACTAAAGCCTTAAGGAACCTCATATGATGTCATGGTGAGGGGTGAGGTCAGTGTCATCGTCCTCTTTCAGACAATGATAATGAACATGAACGCACTAATGTCTCTACCCGCTGACGTTGCGCTGAGCTCTCTGCTCATTGATCTGTGTCCTGCAGATGGACACATGTTTAATCCAGTTAACTCAGTAAACCCGTGAGTGCTTTTCCTCCCGTGGTTTCTATGGCTGCCGTTGTTACGGGGAGAGTCATCATCAACACGACGCAGCCGTCACGTTGACGACAGCCTCGCGGCCTCCACGCCGCAGCCTGTTGAGAGGCAACATGGAGGCAGACGCAGCAACCGCTCAGAGAAGACATGTCTGTGCATCCTCTCTCTCTCTCTCTCTCTCTCTCTCTCTCTCTCTCTCTCTCTCTCTCTCTGTCAGACGTCAGGGTCTGAGCCCCATGTTTACAGGACTTCTGCTGGGTGAAAGAAGTCCACCTTGACTTGTTTTCCCACATGAGGAGCACCCTCCTGACATGAGGAGCACCCTCCTGACATGAGGAGAGCCTCCTGACATGAGGAGCACCCTCCTGACATGAGGAGCACCCTCCTGACATGAGGAACACCCTCCTGACATGAGGAGAGCCTCCTGACATGAGAAGAGCCTCCTGACATGAGGAGAGCCTCCTGACATGAGGAGAGCCTCCTGACATGAGGAGCACCCTCCTGACATGAGGAGAGCCTCCTGACATGAGGAGAGCCTCCTGACATGAGGAGCACCCTCCTGACATGAGGAGAGCCTCCTGACATGAGGAGCACCCTCCTGACATGAGGAGAGCCTCCTGACATGAGGAGAGCCTCCTGACATGAGAAGAGCCTCCTGACATGAGGAGCACCCTCCTGACATGAGGAGCACCCTCCTGACATGAGGAGAGCCTCCTGACACGAGGAGAGCCTCCTGACATGAGGAGAGCCTCCTGACATGAGGAGAGCCTCCTGACATGAGAGCCTCCTGACATGAGGAGAGCCTCCTGACATGAGGAGAGCCTCCTGACATGAGGAGAGCCTCCTGACATGAGGAGAGCCTCCTGACATGAGGAGAGCCTCCTGACATGAGGAGAGCCTCCTGACATGAGGAGAGCCTCCTGACATGAGGAGCACCCTCCTGACATGAGGAGAGCCTCCTGACATGAGGAGAGCCTCCTGACATGAGGAGAGCCTCCTGACATCCTGTGTTGGGTGACCTCCTCCTCCCTCCACCAGGTGGAGGTGCTGAGGGTCACATGTCCGTTAGCGTCTTCCTGCCCCTTCACTCTCAGGCCACTCTGTTGAACGTTGGCTCCTCTTGACAGCTTATAGACCTCATGAGGACAATGAGGAAGCAACAGTGGGAACTTTGGTGAACATCGTGTAGAAAACGATCCTCGAACACGCAGACAGACATTTATTCTCCATAATCATCAGTATTCATTTCACATATATGTCACTTTTAGAGCCTGTTGACCTTTTAAAGTGTTTAACTGTCTCAGCCATGTTGTGTCTCTTTCATGGTGATGAGCATGAAGACACTCAGAAACTATCCTCAATAATCAGGATGTTTTATTGATGGCCATGAGTCAGATGGACGTGTAATGAAAGGTGATCTTCTCACATTGTAATTGCTCTGTGTAATCTGTTCTTACAATCCAGATTACACAACTGATCTTAACAGTTACTTAAGATGGTTTAATATAAATGAGCATTGAGCCAAAGACACTTCATATTCATAAAGGAAGAGAATTATTATTGCATTCACATGTTTCTCAGTGTTCTGCTTCATTCAGGTTGTTGTGCCTGAAAACAGCTCCACGCATATTATGGGATGCAATAACTAAAAGAAAACAAAGGTTTTGTATATTATTATTCAAAAGCTGTTTCACCAAGTATGAAGGCAGTTGTTACATAAGCTATATTTGACATTATATGTAAACCTCTAAAACCTCTTGTACCTCTCTAAAGGGACAAGAAGACAAGAACACAAGAACACAAGTGTACAAGAACACAAGTGTACAAGTACACAAGTGTACAAGAACACAAGTGTACAAGAACACAAGTGTACAAGAACACAAGTGTACAAGTGTACAAGAACACAAGTGTACAAGAACACAAGTGTACAAGAACACAAGAACACAAGTGTACAAGAACACAAGTGTACAAGAACACAAGTGTACAAGAACACAAGAACACAAGTGTACAAGAACACAAGTATACAAGAACACAAGTGTACAAGAACACAAGTGTACAAGTGTACAAGAACACAAGTGTACAAGAACACAAGTGTACAAGAACACAAGTGTACAAGTGTACAAGAACACAAGTGTACAAGAACACAAGTGTACAAGAACACAAGTGTACAAGTGTACAAGAACACAAGTGTACAAGAACACAAGTGTACAAGAACACAAGTGTACAAGTACAGCAAGACACCAGAACGCAGACTGAAAGTCTGAAACACTTCCAGTAAAAGTTTACTGGATGTTTTATGGTGAAGCTCATTTGTTAAACTAAAACCCTTCCACCCTCGGCACAACCAGCAGCCTCTTCTCCTCCTCACCCTCTCACCTCCTTGCCTCTCGCCTCCTCGCCCTCTCACCTCCTCGCCCTCTCATCTCCTCACCCTCTCACTTCCTCACCCTCTCGCCTCCTCGCCCTCTCACCTCTTTGCCCTGTCGCCTTCACATCCACTCTTCTACTCGCCCTCTTACCTCCTCACCCTCTCGCCTCCTCACCCTCTCACCTCCTCGCCCTCTTACCTCCTCACCCTCTCACCTCCTCACCCTCTCGCCTCCTCGCCCTCTTACCTCCTTGCCCTCTCGTCTCCCCACCCTCTCGCCTCCTCACCCTCTCACCATCTCACCCTCTCGCCCCCTTGCCCTCTCGTCTCCCCACCCTCTCACCATCTCACCCTCTCACCATCTCACCCTCTCGCCTCCTCACCCTCTCGCCTCCTCACCCTCTCGTCTCCTCACCCTCTCGCCTCCTCACCCTCTCACCCTCTCACCATCTCACCCTCTCGCCCCCTTGCCCTCTCGTCTCCCCACCCTCTCACCATCTCACCCTCTCACCATCTCACCCTCTCGCCTCCTCACCCTCTCGCCTCCTCACCCTCTCGTCTCCTCACCCTCTCGCCTCCTCGCCCTCTTACCTCCTCGCCCTCTGGCCTCCAGATGCTGACAGGTACATTTCCCTAACAAGCATCACTGGGTTTCATCCCGGCGCCGTGCGACTCGCTCTGCGCTCGGCGGGCGGTTTCCGGCGCTGTCCCACTTTCTGCTGCAGGAACGCGGCCTGGCGCTGCCCGCATCCCGTCTGGCTGCGGGAACACCGAGAGGGACGAGCGGATGTGCTTATTAGAGCATGAGGCTAATCCAGTTTGCCTTCAAACAGGATCTGCTGCAGAGCACTCTGGAGCCGCGGAGCCACGCGAGCTCGTTGGATGCATTTCATCCTGTGTGTGTGTGTGTGTGTGTGTGTGTGTGTGTGTGTGTGTGTGTGTCTGTCTGTGTGTGTGAGCAGGGTTGAAGCACTGCACCTCTTCTTTGATCCGCTGCCAGCGTTTCCTCAGTGCTGCAGTGTGATGCACGGCCCGGTTGGTCTGCAAGTTATCTCACTATCTCAGACTCACTCAGTCACTGGCCGAGCCGCTCTACTGGACGGCTCGTGTTGATCGTGCAGCTCGTGGTATCAGCTGCCGTCAGACGGCCGTGCGTGTAAACAACAGGCTTCTGGTGCTTCGTCTGCAGACGCAGAACATGTCATGCTGATGCTTTCACAGCGGGGACACGCACAATAAGTTTGAGTCCAGTTGCAATGATCCAGAGGCCGAGTGTCAGTGCGTGGTGGGGGAGGAGACACACCGAGTCCATCCAGGCGCTCTCATGTCTGAGTCATTAGTGCAGCACAGCACACACACGGTGGGCAGAAAGTTATACATCATTCATGATGAAAAGTGAATTACATTCTCTTATTCTCAGGTTTTTGTGTGTGTTTATTAACTAAGTTTTACCCCAGTTGAAGGCGTGAGAGGCTTACACACAGCAGCTCCTCATTAATCTGTTTAATCTGGCTTTTTCTCTCACAAGTTTTCAGAATGCACACTTAGGGAAGCTTTATTAAATACATTTTCCACCCCAAAATACCAGACATTTATTGAATAGATGAATGTGCTTCATTTACCACCAGATCTCTGAAGACTAATACTTGTTCAGTAAGTGTGTGGCTATTAGCTCTGGTCTGTGGACGCTTAAGAAACAAGGCTGAATTGCATGCAAGGGAACCAATTCTGCTCCAAATGTCTTCTTACTTCCTAATTTAAATGGGTGCAAATAGCACATGAGCCGTGAGACGCTGGGTGCTCTGCAGAGCAGGAACCCTTTGCAGCTGCTTAGAGAATCTTTTATCTCTAGTTTCGTTTTGTCTTATTTGTGCAGGTTTAGTGGCACCAAGAGCCTCAACATCCTGGAGTGAATTTGCCCCTGGGTGTTAATTTACACGTTTCCTTTCCACACTGGTGTTGTTTTCTTAATGCGGAGCTGCAGAAAGAGTGGGAATTACTTTTTTGAAGATGTCTATAGGGGGGCCGGAGTTAAAAATGAAAAGTCTTCATCACTACGATAGTCCTGGTACATTGTATCTGTGTGCAATAACAGTGCTTTGTGTTCCCAGAGGAATAGCCTCACATCATTTTAACATCCATGTTATGTGAGTCTTTTACATAATGCCCTGAAAGAGGGGGCTGCGCATCAACTTCCTGAATCTAAAGTTCAACAAGCCTTAAAATGCATGAAGGTAAAACAGTGTGAGCGAGCGACACGACCCGCGGCTGTGTTCTAAATTTAATCTTCCCCAAACAGCACAGCCCCTGTGAGTCATTATGCAAAGCGACGCCGCGGCCTGAGTGAAAAGGGGAGTGAGCTGCGAGACGGCCGGCTCACACGATGCCCTCCAACAGATGTAAACGCTGGCAACGAGCATGAGCAAGCATGTGCAAGCATGCGGGACCCCATGCGCATGAATGCACGCACACGGAAACGCACACACGCAGCCCGCGCTCACACACGCGCCGCGTCACGTGTGAACACTAACACACTCTGACATTAGCAAAGACAAGCAGGAGAAACACTAACGAGAGGCTTCTGGGAGCAGCTGAAAGAGTCCAGCCTCTGCATGACAGCTGTAAGACACAGCAAAGCACTCTGGGTGGGACCAACAACTTTACACCACGGTTGCGTGCACTTTAATCTTTAATGACGTTGCAGAAGGACACATTGTATATCTTAATGCACTATATTCCATTTCCAGATGAAGATCTTGGAATGAAAAGCTACAATAGGAAATCAATATGGCAGCATTAGTATAGATAAGTGGTTCCCAACGTATTTAGCTAATTCCTGACAAGGAGACTACCAAAGAGACATTTTTCCTCTCAAATTGACGTATAGTTAAATTAGAGGTGGGTTGATACCAAAACTGCCATCGGATTCTGACTCACATAGATGGATCTAGTATCGTGACAATGGAACAATCTGGCATTAGTTATAATTGCTGTATTATTACACATTTCCATAGGTCAGGGTTAGGATATTAATTATGAGTCAAATTAATGTAGTTCTTAAAGCAAACACAGAGAGGCCTCCTCCTCTATGGATGGGCAGTGATGGCACATTCTACACACAGCTGTTCATTTTGCCCATCTGCCTCACCATCTGTGTGGATGTGATGTGTCATCTTCACTGTGGGTTTCTCACTAAATGCATATGTGGAGAGTAGATCTCTTTTTCCATTCTATGTCGATGTGTTTCTTTGTTCTGGAAACACTCTTTAGCCGTTTGTGCCAAAGTAAAACAAAATGGGGATGTTGATAGTCCAGGAAAGGGTATTTGCATGCTAACATTTAAACATCATCACTGAACGCTTAAGGCACAGTCGAGGCCATCGCCTGGTTGTTGAGATATTTCAGTCCAAACACAAAATGTTTCATTTCACAGCAACATTGCTGGTCGGTGGCAGCGAGCCTCGTCCTTCAATCAGACGATCGGCAGTTCGTTCATTCTTTTAGAAAGAGAGAGATGTACGGCTCTGTCCGGGGTGTGGAACAACCTCCATGACGGAGGCGGTGAAGTGTGCCTTGTGGTGCTCAGGGTGGACCAGGTCTGGCGCGACAGAGATACCTCCAACGAGGAACCGTCAGTTGTGCTCTCTAGTCTTTATCACCATGCACCATCAGCATATCAGTACCTTAGTTATCTATTATTGGCTGAATACAATTGTTCATCTTCATAGATGATATTGTGGAACAATGTGGGAACAAAATATGTCTCTACAAAGATGGTTCCACCATCTTCACACCTGTAAGATCATCAAATGGGTCTGAAGTGGCAACAAGCTGCAAATTGACCTGTACAATGTTGGGATATGGGCTGATGGCTGAGAGGTCATCTTTAAGCACATTTGAGGTATGATGCTATCCAGAAAGACAAATGCATCTTGACCTGATCTATTCTTTGGGGTCTCTGAGACCAGATGAAAGTTATTGGACAGAAAACGACAGCGGACCAACCATCCATCTCAAAACTGTGACCATGCAAGACAACACCTCGGAGACTTGCAGAAGTTGCCCTACAGGCGTGATCCTAGAGGCAGAGCCAATGTCTACAAAACCCAGGTCAGGAGTGTTATGGAGTCCTTCAGCCTCGCCTGGATGAATACCTCACAAACCACACTCATGCTTACAAACCACACGCTTGGCCTTTATGTTTCTAGTTAATGGTTGAAAGACCTAAAAATAGGGTGTATCATCCAAAAACCTCCACCAACGATTGAAACATAGAGAAATATTGTCGTTATTTATGGGTTATATGCTGTGATTTTACTGGTCCAGCCCACTTGAGATCAAAATGGGCAGCATGTGGCCCCTTCACTCAGATGAGTTTGACATCCCTGCCCTAAAGGATTCAAAATGCACACCAAATGTCTTGAGGGAGCTTTCTCCACTCTGCTATGACACCATGGGACAGCAGGAGACCAAGTAGTGTTTCATGCCTTCAAGAGATTGAATAAACACCTCCTCAGCATGAGAGTGCAAGCCTAAAGCAAAATGACTTCAAACTGATACAAATCATTGTCATATATTTCTGAGTTGCTGCAGATATTCATGAAGCTTGTATTTGCTAGAGCAAAATATTAACAAAACAGTGTCACATCATTGGATCAGACACCGCCCCATTTACAGAGACTTTAAAAACAGAGGGACCCCAAGGACATCTTGTTGTCTCTTCCCTCATTGTCATGCTTTGTCTCCTGCTCGCCTGGAACTCAGCCGGATCCCCGAGCCCTCCAGAAATGCTGGAGGCCGGCCCCCAGACAACCTTAAGAGACAGAAACAAAGGATCCTGCTCCAGTCTGTTTTCTAACATCACTAGAGTGACGGATACGCTCAGGCCAAGCCTCTTCCTTTGACCGCTCGCTAATGAGAAAACTGGAGCAGTCCAAGGAAGACGTCCATCGAATAGAAGACGCCATTAGAATAGAAGACGCCATTAGAATAGAAGACGTCCATAGAATAGAAGACGCCAATAGAATAGAAGACACCATTAGAATAGAAGACGCCATTAGAATAGAAGACGCCATTAGAATAGAAGACGTCCATAGAATAGAAGACGCCATTAGAATAGAAGACACCATTAGAATAGAAGACGCCATTAGAATAGAAGACGTCCATTGAATAGAAGACGTCCATCGAATAGAAGACGCCATTAGAATAGAAGACGTCCATAGAATAAAATACACCATTAGAATAGAAGACGTCCACAGAATAGAAGACGCCCATAGAATAGAAGACGTCCATAGAATAGAAGACGTCCATTGAATAGAAGACACCCATAGAATAAAATACACCATTAGAATAGAAGACGTCCACAGAATAGAAGACCCCCGTAGAAGAGAAGAGGTCCACAGAAGATTTGGCGCTGATCAACAGCTTCTTCCTCCCCTACAGCAGAACTGTCCCTTGCTGGAACATCAGGAGAACCTCCATTGTCTCTGGTGATATTTGTGTTGAAGCATATAGAAGAAGAAGAAGGAATGTTAGGGAGAAGATCTCCAACAGTAAAGAAATGTCCTTTGTACTTCACAACCATCTCTCAGCTGTAGAGTGAGGCGTTATTTCACTTTCACTGCTTAATGTTGACGTTTTCATCTTCATGGCCAAACGCTGTATTCATGGTCTCATTCATCATTGCATTTAACAATTCACTGATGTCTTCATTTGTTAGGTGCTGTGTGTGTAGTTAATAGTTCATTAAAGCTGTCGTTGATGAAGAGGTTGAGTAAGTCTTTTGTGTGTGTGTGAGGTATTAGTGTTTGATAGCCGAGGCCTCAGCACTGATTGAGACTAAATTCATTATTTGGCTCATCACTTTCCTTTTGAAAGGGTGGTGCCGGAGGTTGATTTAACACAAGTTAAATTATGTTACTCAGTATAAATACTGACTCCTTCATATTGTGTACCAATTAATGCGGTTAGTCGCTTGATCGCATTGAGACCTTGTCGGGGAATCAAACCCCACAAAGGATACAGGCAAACAGGATGTCCTCTTGGTTATTGTTTTCAATAAACTCAACCACTCCAACAGTTATTTATGGCCAGGTTCGAAGCAAAAAGGAAACAAACAAAGCAACCGTGTTCAGGATTCAGCTCAGTTCCTCTGCAACACAACATTTGACTTAATAATAATAACCAGGTTTCCATTACAACTCAGTTCAGGTCAATAACTAAAGATAATCAGGGTTTACCGGTTGCCAAAGAAACCAAAAGAATCAAGAAAGCCCAAGCTTTTGTGTGAAATAAAAAAAACAAAGGGGTACCAGGCTTGAACTGGGTGAAGCACAGAATAAATACTGCTTCTTCCCGCCCTCAGATGCCTTACTAAACCTTTGTCTAATTTCAAATAACGACATTTTGCACTATGGGGTCGTAAAGTCTTTACTGCAAATTACATTTGTACAGCAAGAGATAAGCCCTAAAGAAACAAACAGCAGGTTCCCAATTAACTCCATGAGCTGCCTCAGCCTCTCAGTCCTCTGCTGTGAATGGGAGGCGCTGCAGCGAGCGTCCCACAGCAGGTGCAGGTGGAGCCTGCAGGGCGGGCCAGATACTACGACCTGCTCCAGCTCCAACATCTAAAGCCCCTTGATCTCCCTGACACAAATCCCCCCAGCGATAAGTCCAATCAACTCAGGAGGCCTTCGCCTCCAGGCTGAGAGACGCTGGCGAACGACAGTGTTCAGGGCAGGGATGCCCAATGGCTCAACAACAGCGTTTAGCCTCACACGGGCGCTCAGCAGGGCAGGGATGCCCAATGGCTCAACACAGCGCAGCCATTGCGCTGACTCATTCATTCCTTTGTGCGCTTACACTGCGCCAACAAGCCTGCCAAAAGTAGTTATCAATAGCCACGGATCAAATGCACCATAAAACACACACTGCACAGAATGGGAGTACAGATTGCGTGTCCTAAATCGCGCCTTGTAATATGGGAGAGCGGCTGATGCTAATGCTGCTGCACGGAGGCTCCGACAGCTCGCCACAGCCCATTAGCTGATGTTGGTACAGTAAAGTGCTGCACACCTACTCTGCACTTTGCTTCAGCGAGTCCTGAGCATTAAGTTAAAGGACAAAAAGACGATTGCCTCCATCTCTCAAACAGATGGGATCGTCAAAGCGTCTTCTAAAAATACTTCTGAAGTTGTAAAGCTTGCATTTCTTTTTTTTTTGTTTTGCTTGGTCCATCTTACATTTAACTCCCTCGTGCAATAGCTCTGATCACCACTGGAACAGAACTCAAGGGGTTAAGAGCTGCTCGCAGACAAACAATCAGACCAGTTTAAAGGTTATAAAAACATTTCACATTGAGCTCAAAGTCAAAGTCAGTCCCGATGAGATGTTGCTAACAATCCCTTGTTGCGAGACACAAACCTCGTGACCACGTATTGGCAGTGGTGCATCTTTTCTCCTTCACGTCCCCTTGGTGAGGAGGTTTCTGTACCAAAGCTCCTCATTCACTAGCGCTCAATCAGAGGAGCTCACTGGAGGAGTTCAGCAGGTGAATTCGTCCTACTTGCTGTTGGCTGTGTCATTTCCACTGAACGTCACAATATAAAACATGTGTTTCTGTACTAAACCTCCTCATCGTACAGATACCTCGTCATTTCAGCAATGCACAATTTGTTTTTTGCATTTCAATAGTTTGCATGTGATTTCCACATTGCAACTGAGTCGTCAATACAACACAATACAATAAACTTTATTGTCCCACTTCAGGGAAATTTGTCTTGCACACGTCCCATAACAAACACATACAAATACATGCTAAAAGGATACCATAATAAAAGCACTATTAAAAAGCATTTCATAGACTTCAGTCTCAAGCACCATTGTTAAGGATTTTGATTGAAGTCGGAACAAATGAGTTTTTAAGACGGTTTAATTTACAAAAGGGGACTCTCTATCGCCTCCCCGAGGGCAGGAGGTCGTACTCCGAGTGGAGAATGTGCAAAGGATCATCCACTAGTTTCTGGGCTTGCCTGAGAACAGACTGTTCGTAAATAGGCTGCAAGGTCTGGTAGTTGTTTTTCCCGATGACCTTCATGGCCGTGTGCACCAGACGAGCAATTGTGGCTTTTAATCCTGCGGTGAGGTTCCCATACCAGGATGACATCCCATATCGGATCAAACTCTCCTGCCTGGTAAAATCAAAACTGATCTGGTCTCTAGTGGTCCCAGTGGGATCCAAATGAAACCAGCTACCAGCATCTAAAACCACCGAGCCCCACGAGGAGGCCGTCTGGAAGTGTGTGCCGCTTTCTCCATTTGTATAATTGTTACTTCATGCAGACAAACTCAAGCTCTCCCTGGTCTGAGGCACATTCATCTTAATTAATCTTAATCACGGTCACACAGGCAATCTTCTGATATGATAACGTCAATAAGTCAGAGGAACTGATTCAACTTGTCAGATCATTCTGTAGAACATCTTCAAGAACAATCAGTGTGCGTTGTGTTCAGGGACAGATCATTGGGATTAAAGGCCTCTCAGGTCATTGTATTCTCCGTTTCACAGCTTGTGTTGATTGTGTTGTCGGGTGAAGTGAGACTCGATTAGCATGTGTGTCTTTAATGAAGGTTTCCTCCAGCAGGGACGGTGGGACTTTACTGTAACGCAGAGATAGAAACAGCTGAAGCGCTTGATCTTCCTCGCTCTGCTTTGCAGGGACGGCACACCGCACAGCGCTCTTTAAAACTGGCATCAATTAACACTAAGACATAAGCCGTATGCAGATACGACACTGTACCGGTGTATAATATATGATAACCAATTCCAATGAGTCTCTCTGGGATGAGAGGAGCTTCAGCCGGGAAGACAAGGCCTGTTAACATGGAGGAGTGGTGTGAACGGCATGCTGGATGTGTGGATGTGAGGGCAAAGTGGATTCCCCCTCTGGGATCCAGGTAATAATCCTCTCCTGCAGCCTTATCTCCTGCTCTCACTTAAGCGAGCGAGAGGGCAAGGAGAGGCCAGCGCTGAGCTGCAGAGTGTGTGTGTGTGTGTGTGTTATCAATAACAGCATGTGCACGTTTGCTCTGTAAGCATGTTTGTGCATGACAGATGATGTGTGTGTTTCATGCAGAAAGGACTAAAGGTTTATCTCGCCACATTTCCGTGTGTATCTGCATCTTTAAGCAGAGTGTGTGTGGAGCTGTGAGCTGGAGGCGCGCTGACACAAGCAGAGACGATGTGTGAACACAGGAATTAACACGGAAAATACCAGTCAGAGTAAGAGTACATTTTCAAATTCTTATCTGAAACCTCTTTTCTTCCTCATTAGAGTTGCTCGTTTGAGTTTTATTTAGTAGATTCTTTGAACTGCACATTGTCATAATTCACCTGTGCATGAGTGAGATTGGTGAGATTGAATCATAAGCATACTACGTCATAATAATCTTCATAAGGCTACCTGTTGTTAGGTTTCCTGCATGAAAAATCCTCTTTAGGAAATCCGTAGATGAATTGTTGAGTAGATGATTATTTTCTTCCAACCATAGTTCACTACCTGAGCCTGCTCACACTGAGCGTTACCTTGAGTCGTCCAGTCATCGGGGTTTTGAGCGTCAGCAGTCAGGTGCCAACTCGTTCCATTACTGAAGAATAAGTTCACATCTCAATGGCTGATGTCACTCACAGCTTCGCCCTCCAGACGGTCCACGCGGAGGAATAGGACGACGGTTCAATGCTGTCTTTCTGATTTAGTGATGATTTAGTGACGAACTGTCCCTTTAACGATCCGCTCTGCAGGACCGAAACCAGCTAGCTTGACACTAGCTTTCTTTGTGTTGCAGGAGTAGTTTTCGTGGTGGAAAAGTAAAGAGCTTTGATGTTAAACAACCACTAAAGCTGCTGGTTGTTGTACGGCCGTCAAAAGTAGTAGAAGACGGCTCATTCAACACTTTGTCCAGAATGTTTCTCGACATCACTGCCGACAAGACGACAGGAAGGGTTCTGGACTGCATGACGTCCGTTAACGCAGAGCTATCACACTGCCGAGCTTCCACATGGAGCTGGTTTTACTGGAAGCGTGCAGCGCGCAGCTCCATCAGGTAAAACACGGGGCTGAAACACACGGGGCTGAAACACACGGGGCTGAAACACACGGGGCTGAAACACACGGGGCTGAAACACACGGGGCTGAAACACACGGGGCTGAAACACACGGGGCTGAAACACACGGGGCTGAAACACACGGGGCTGAAACACACGGGGGAGACGCTCCTCTGGTCCCGGGGGACGTGCAGACAGCATGCAGACAGCATGCAGGGAGGTGAACTCAGTGTCTGTGAGTCACAGACATCATCAGCAGAGTGCATGTAAATGCACACAGCGGTCAACAGCGGCAGAAATCAAGAAGCTGGTCGGCCGGACTCACCGAGGAAGCGGAAGGTCCGGCGCACCAGCGGGTTGAGGTAACAGCAGTCCCCCGTGGCCACGGTCTTCTCTGAGCGGTCAAACTCTTTGGACGTGTACTGGACCAGGAACAGCACCGTCTCTGTCACTGTGATCTGGTGGAGACAGAGGAAGGAGTCAACATGAGAGGATGTCTCTCTCTCTCTCTCTCTCTCTCTCTCTCTCTGTCTCTCTCTCTCTCTCTCTCTCTCTCTCTCTCTCTCTCTCTCTCTCTCTCTCTCTCTCTCTCTCTCTCTCTCTCTCTCTCTCTCTGTGTGATCTGGTGGAGACAGAGTCAACATGAGAGGATCTCTGTCTCAGAGCTCCAGTGACTGCTCTCTTCCAGTGGACTCCATCTGTAGACACAGCTGTGGAAGACACAGGGACACATGGAGAAACAAGGTGTGTGTGTGTGTGTGTGTGTGTGTGTGTGTGTGTGTGTGTAATATTGTATCACAGAGACTTAATATTGATTTTATATATATATATATATATATATATATATATATATATATATATATATATATATATATATATATATATATATATAAAAATGGGATTTCATGAGCCAATGGGTTGTTGTTGAGGCGATTTTTTCTTCACAAGACACATCCTCATCTAAAAGGGTCCAGAACATGTGAAAGTACTGGAAACTAAATGATTATTTATGAAATATAATAATTGTTCTAAGTTTCAACAGCGACATCTGTGAGTGCTGTCATTTAATTCATGTTTCATGATCAGATGGAATCCAGATCCATCAGCTGAAAGCACAAAACAAGTGTGAACACAAGGTCTCCTGCAGAGCGACTCTTGACCAGTCACCTGACTCTCTGATGCACAGACTGTCCCTGAACACAACCTGTATGCAGGAAGCCTCAGGGGGCCCTGCAGGGACGAGCTCCACCTGAACAGTGCATTGCATAGAAGAAAGCAGGACGTTGACATGAGCCCAGACAACAGCACAATGCCAAAGGAGGAAGAAGGAAAACCAACAGAAAGCAAAGCCCAACATTGTTTCACTCAGCGCAGCAGCCTGATTTCAAACTAAATGAAAATCTATAAAGAGACGGGGAACAGCGAGAGGGAAGGCCGGTTTGTTCTCTGCGGATGGACCCAGCGGGGCGGAGCCGCCGAGCAGCTTCGAACCAACACACACGCGTAAAGAGGTCCGCGGGGTCGATTCTGAGGACGGACCGGCTGCAGCCGGAGGAGCTGCGTCTACTGCACGTCTGCTGGGCTCCTGTCCTCCACAGTGGTGGAATAACATCATTCAATAATGACATCATCACTTATGTAACACGCTGGTGTGCCCAACATGAATGGGAACAGGGTTGCATAAGAGGGACAGAAAACACAAGCAGAACAACCCGCATGCAGGAGGAAACATCACGCTCGTGTGGAGAAGACGCAGTGGAAACGCTTCCATGTCTCGACATGAAATAACCAGTTTTCACTTCAATCTCAACACGCAGTCACGTAGGTCAGGTTAGCCCCGCCCACTCCCTCCTCAGGCACTGGGGAGGGAGTGGGTTTGACTGTGGTTTGATGGAGGCGAGCACTGAAAGTAGTTGAGGTGTCAGTTGAAATGTAAGCGAGTAAACTTTAAAGTGCTGAAATCAGTTGAACTGTTGGTTGGTGTTTACTGATCATCAAGAAGTGGAAGTGTTGAGAGGTAAGAGATGCAGCATGTGAGGCAATGAGGTCTGAAAGCATGTGAAGTGTCAGTTGAGAAAGAGATGAAAGATATTCACAGGTCAGAAGAATAAGTGAGGGAAGTTGAAGTGGAGGCTCTATCCATTTCTCCAATTGAAGTGTCAGTTGTCGTGTGAAAGCAGGCGAAGTGTCAGTTGAATATTATAAAAATGTCTCTCTTGTTGCTTTGAAAGTCATAGTTCAAAAAGATTTGGTCCACACATGTCAGACTGTGTGAGGAGGACTCTGGTCCAGGACTCTGTGCATGAAGCGTGCTCAACCTGGGAGTCAAGAGCACGAAGCGTAAAACCTGCTCCTCTGGATTAAGGTCGTCTGCACTAGATGCTGTGTGATGGATGTCACATTAAACACACATTTGTTTCCGCCTTCTCTTGTTATACATGTTGATGTTTTTAAAGCCCATGGATTGAGGTAAAGGTGCTGGAGTCAGCTGATCTCTCCGGGCGCGGCCCCCTGCTGGTGTTCCCTCTCGGCTTGCTGCCCTTCAGGAGTCACTGCCTCTGACCTTAAGGACCTGAGCTATGGGGACCAGCTATGGGGAAAATCATACAAAACACAACTTCACATACCGGCAGCGTCACGAAAAAGGAAAGATTTAGTGTAGAAGAAAGAAACATGCACTTTATTAATCCCCTTGGGGAAGTTCTTCTCTGCGTTTGACCCATGCTTTGACCCATGCTTGATTCAGGAGCAGTGCGCTGCCCTGTGAGGCGCCCGAGGAGCAGCGAGGGGTTAATGCCGTGCTCAGAGACACCTCGACGTGGGAACTGTGGGGGGACTGGGGATGGAACCGGCGACCCTGTGGTAACGTGAGGACCACTCGTCCCCCTAAGCTGCAGCCGCCAAACACAGGTTCCAATAAAGCTTCCACACCCAGAAGCCTTTTAACGTGAGACTGTGAACGGAGAGAGGACGACTCCTCTGGCATGCTTCATAGGAAGACGTGTGCCTCTGTAGAGATGACCCTGTGCATAACAGTACAGTTTATAATGCAATGATGTCACAACCGAGTTGCCATACCAGCTATGTCGTGTAAAAGGTCTCATCATCGGTCTCAAGATGGATTTCTGACTTTAAGGTAACGTATGATCGTATTAATTAAACATTCCCGAGCCACTGTGCCGTCATAATAAGAGGCCGTGTCTCAGACACAGAGGCCTGTTAGGAGCCATCGCCACAGTCTAAGATGAGTTGTCAGGGGTGCAGTTGCCTTTCTGAAGTGCTGCATTAATGGCATCAAAAGGCCGCTGTAGTGCATTTAGCGAGAGAAGTCAGGACTGCACAGCAGCCGCTCATGGAGGGCTGATAATCCCAGTGAGGTTGTGTCAGCGCTCTGCAGAGCCGCACGAGCCTTCAGTGATCCCCGTGACCGGAGGCCCGACCGGACCGGATGAACACTGCCGTGGCTGCTTGTCTCCAGGATGTGGCCCCTGCCCCCCGGGGCTCCTGGGCCCACAGCGATGCTTCCAGCGCTTGGCCGATTTCACACCCGGTGCGCTGACGGATTCATCTTTAATTTACAGGTTCCCCTCAGCGGGGTTTGGACCGTCAACCTGCCGACCTTGCCCGGCGTGAATGTTTCCACCTGGCCGAACACCCGGGCGTCCCGCCCCGAGTGCAGCGACGGTGCACAAGCGGCGCTCAGAGGGCGCGTGGGCGGATGACGGTACTGAGGCCCCGAGCTGGGGGCCACAGAGCTGCCGCTCACCCAGGAGCCGCTGCAGTGACATGTTCAGATGGACTGGTGGGGTAGAGGAACACTCCAGCCAAAAGGTTAACGGACTTACAAATACACAAAGGGTTTCTTCTTCTTTTTGCAAATACCCTTAAATTTAAACAATGTCATGCTGATGTTTTATTTAGCGCGATCCTTTGAGTATTTTCAGGAAAGTCTGGGCAACATCAACAATCGTGGTGGCCCCACTCAGCTCCCCCATGTCCCCCACTTACTGTACGCAAGTGTAAGTAATCAGTAACTAGTTTTTTTACTCAACTTTAGGACGGCCAGGCTGGTCCAACAAACCGTTTGGGTTTTTATAATGCAAATAACCGGATGGACAGCAGTTGACATATTACACGTTGTTACTGTATATGTTTTTTTGTTTTGTTCTGATGTTATTCCACTGATGGAAAGCAGTCACTGATTGTCAAGACGTCAGGGACAAAGCCTCGGATTGTCAAGACGTCAGGGACAAAGCCTCTGATTGGTCAAGACGTCAGGGACAAAGCCTCGGATTGGTCAAGACGTCAGGGACAAAGCCTCTGATTGGTCAAGACGTCAGGGACAAAGCCTCTGATTGGTGGACAGACTCATCTTAAGACATCAGGAACTGAACAGTTGGTTCATCCAATCCCATGCTAATTATTGTGAAGAGCCTTTTCCAAACGGTTCCCAAAGACAGATTCTCAGATGCTGGTGTAAACAACCATCTGGTGGGTCAGGGTTTGGGACGAGTGCAGCAGCAGTAAAAAAAACATTCTTCAAAACATAATCATTGTAAATTGGCATGGCAGATGGAAAAAGATGCGTTTCCTTCTATGGTACTGTGTTCACATGACATCATTTCTAGTAGCTAGGATGCTAACACAGACACACACACCTCCATCCTGTGTCTTCCATGGACTGGACAGCATGACAAGGTGCCATGTCAGATCTAGTAGGAAAACAGAGTTGTGTGTGTGACACACTCCAGTGATGAAGCGTCTGTTGGCAGCTCAGCCCGACAGACACGTCGCACTGACAGCAGCTGTTTTAAACGCACGCTCCTCAGCTGCACACATCCACTCACATGTTTTGAAAAGTAGAACTGAACGACGGATTCTGATTTCCTTCTTTCTGATTCATTTGGAGTGGAAGTGAAGTGCATTACGGAAGAGAGCGAACACAATGAGCTTGTTGCTGTCAGCCGAAAGACAGGATCGGGACTTGAGATGCATGTGGATGTCAGGTAACAGGGCTGCAGGTCTGAACCAGAAGGTCTCTGGATGACGTGATGACAAGGCGTCAGTCTGCACCGTGTGAGGACTCACACGTGGAGGCTTCTTCTGTCTGCTGAAGTCAAGGTTCTGTCTTAAAACACCACAGGACGTCCTCAAAGAGATGCGCGCGACGTATTTGGCCAACTTTGTCAAGAAAGCCTGGGATTATAAATATTGACATTGTATATCAGGCCGATGTCTCGCCCGCCGGGTGTTGGTGACAACGTGACCCACTTCTTCCTGGTGTACAATTTATTTTCCAAATATAATATAATATACATATATATATATATATATATATATATATATATATATATATATATATATATATATATATGTATATATATACTGCAGGTTATGACATCATCAGGTCATGACATCACCAGGTCATGACATCACCGGGTCATGACATCATCGGGTCATGACATCATCAGGTCATGACATCACCAGGTCATAACATCACCAGGTCATGACATCATTGGGTCATGACATCATTGGGTCATGACATCACCAGGTCATGACATCATCAGGTCATGACATCACCGGGTCATGACATCATTGGGTCATGACATCACCAGGTCATGACATCACCAGGTCATGACATCACCAGGTCATGACATCATCAGGTCATGACATCACCAGGTCATGACATCATCAGTCCTGTGTTCTCTGCTCAGGAAGACAGAGAGCTGCTTCCATCTTGTCGGCGTTGTCCTGCAGGAGGACCTGATCCAGCGCTGATGGAGGAGGAGGAACAAAGAGGAATCTTCTGCTTTTATACCGGGGGAAACTTACTGAGTGGTTGCTATGGTTACACTCACTTTTTTTTAATGAGGAATCAATAAAACGCACGGAGGAGGACACAAGCTCAACACATCTCTGTTTTTACTGCTTTCTGCTCTCAAATGTATCAGGAAAAAACTCCCCCGAGGAAATGTGCACATGTGTTGCCATAGCAACCACATGATCCTGCATGAATATACATCATGGATGCATCCGGGAGCGCCGGGAAGGTGCATTCATGCTCCTTTATGTTCAGTGTTATCAGATGGATTTACAAGTTCATCTTCTGAAATGACCTATAGAGCTGTGTGACGGCTGCAGGACCCAGACCTCCACACACGAACATCTCTCACTTCCATGACTTTATTTTACTGGACATGTTGTCTTCACTACGACAGGACGGACAGTCTGGAGAGCAGACCGAGCGACCCGGCAAGGAGTCTGCACTGTTTGATCTGATTGGACCCCGTTGGGCTCATGCGATGCGCTGCAGCAGGGAGCCACGCCCCTGGAGGACCAACAGGTCTCCAGCACTCTGGTTAACTAACAACTGGCGTTAGTAAAGTATGTAACTTAAAACAAAAGAAAGACAACACTGTGTTGACGTCACACGAGGCACTAGCAGCTGCCGATGCAAACTGTCCTATTGGAGCTGAGCGCCTGCTGCCTGTCGCTCAGCGACCAGGCCGACTGCTCAGGTTGCGTCGCACCTTGTTCTTCTTGTTCTTCTTGTGCGTCCCGTATCAATGAAAGCTGCTCGTTTCTGAGGAAAACATTGGGCAAGGAAGGAGAAACTCCATGTGGCATCATTCTTTAACCGCTTGGGTCCCAGCCGTTCCTGTGGATACATTATCCTATAGCGACCAGGCGCTATTTCTATTTTATTTGTATTATACTCGTGTCGCATTTCCTGTGAGAACACGAGGAACGGCAAGAGATGGCTGAGGGGCCATCTGATTTCCAAAAGGCCTGAGCAGCACTGTGACAGCCACGGCCATTTGTCCCACTTTCTCATCGGCTATAACACAAGCTGACAGGGCCACGGTGACAATGTGCTGCTTCTTTAGTCCTTGATCTCTCTCTCTCTCTCTCTCTCTCTCTCTCTCTCTCTCTCTCTCTCTCTCTCTCTCTCTCTCTCTCTCTCCCTCTCTCTCTCTAAGCCGTAATGACAGAGGCAGGGTGACCCGTGCTGCTTATTCACTCCACTCTTCCTCTGGTCTGGGGTAAACTTGCTCACTCCTCTCATCCTCTTCCTTCATCCCTCTTCCTGAGACTCTTACTGATTTAATTTCACACCAGGGACACTGATCTATCTCCATCAGCATAGCAAGGTAGAGCGCAGCCAACAGGAGAAGACACTGACATTGAACTAATATTTGAGCAAGGCTCTGCTGGTCGGACTGCCCGCCTCCAGGTAGCGCGTTTACAACCTGGCTCATCGTGTCGATATGTCTCTATTTACGACTTCATTGGACCTGCGGTGGCAGATTCAGCAGGAAAGAGGAGGAGAGGTACTTGAGCACTCTGATAGCAAGAGACTCCGGGGATGGAGGGAGCAGAGTATTTCATTCTCAGGCACTGAAGCATGAATGAAACCTCCAGCCTCAGAGGCCACAGAGACACATGGCAGTCATTTTGGACAAAGCTATGAACAGCACAGCAAACCGACAGCTGACGGTTTAGCCGATGGATTCCAAACTGGCAGAAACCGACGTCTCCATTGACATGCAGAGTCACAGGTTCGGTCTCAGGGGTAAAGGTTTGGGAATTGGAGTCAAAACTCAGTCACATCAGATCACACAGACGTAACTCTGGGCCAAGAGCATTTCAGATCCAGCACACAATGAGAGACGACTGCCACACAGGCGGCAAGCTCTGAGTCTGAGAAGTGGAGTCAATGCATGTCTTAAAACCTGCATTCTCTCGCTTCAAGTCTTCTTACACATCATGATGTTCATCTTGTAAATTGTGGTCATTTAGAGACAAATAGACAACAAAGCAGAGTTTGTGTTTTCAGTTCATGGAAGTGAAGTCCCATAAGAATGTTGAATTGAGTGGAAGATGGAGACTACAAAAATAGTTGGCATCTCCAAATCTGAGGCCTGGAAACCGGTGGATTGCTCCCTTCAGGTGGGGACAACATGCCTGCCCCAAGCGAAGGAGTTCAAGTACCTCGGGGTCTTGTTCATGAGTGAGGGTAAGGTGGAGCGGGAGATGGACAGGCGGATCGGTGCTGCTGCAGCAGTAAAACAGGCGCTGTACCGGTCCGTCTTGGTGAAGAGGGAGCTGAGCAGGAAGGAGGAGCTCTCCATTTAGTGGTCGTCTACGTTCCAACCCTCACCTATGGTCACCAACTCTGGGTCAGGACCGAAAGAACGAGGTCGCGGATACAAGCGGCCGACATGAGCTTCCTCCGTAGGGTGAAGGCTTAGCCTTAGAGATAGGGTAAGGAGATGAGGTTCCTCTGTAGGGCTCAGCCTTAGAGATAGGGTAAGGAGATGAGGTTCCTCTGTCGGGCTCAGCCTTAGAGATAGGGTAAGGAGATGAGGTTCCTCTGTAGGGCTCAGCCTTAGAGATAGGGTAAGGAGATGAGGTTCTTCTGAAGGGCTCAGCCTTAGAGATAGGGTAAGGAGATGAGGTTCCTCTGTAGGGCTCAGCCTTAGAGATAGGGTAAGGAGATGAGGTTCCTCTGTAGGGCTCAGCCTTAGAGATAGGGTAAGGAGCTGAGGTTCCTCTGTAGGGCTCAGCCTTAGAGATAGAGTAAGGAGATAAGGTTCCTCTGTAGGGCTCAGCCTTAGAGATAGGGTAAGGAGCTGAGGTTCCTCTGTAGGGCTCAGCCTTAGAGATAGGGTAAGGAGCTGAGGTTCCTCTGAAGGGCTCAGCCTTAGAGATAGGGTAAGGAGATGAGGTTCCTCTGTAGGGCTCAGCCTTAGAGATAGGGTAAGGAGATGAGGTTCCTCTGTAGGGCTCAGCCTTAGAGATAGGGTAAGGAGATGAGGTTCCTCTGTAGGGCTCAGCCTTAGAGATAGAGTAAGGAGGAAAACTTTACAGCATTCTTAAAAGTACTGCCATTTATATGCATTGTATTATGAGTATTTGGAAAGCCTGACTTATTTAATACTATTGTTCTGCTACAATGTGGCCCTACGTCTTGCAACTGCCTCCCTGAACAAAAGCAACTCAACCTGTCATGTGCAAAGTGCGTTAGTATGTTCCATTATCTCCTCCATATTGAGATCCATGGTTGGGTTTTTAAGAGAGGCTCACTGGGCTATTACCACTGAGCAGGATGATGTGCGGAGTGCATGAATATAATGCAGAGGTTAGGACGCCGTGTCTCTCCTGGCTCTCAGCGAAGCCTTTAGCTCTCCCCCTGCCTCCCACTCCTCATACCATTGCTTTTTTAAGCACAGCACCATGCAGCAATACAGTAGAACCCGACAGCTGATGTGTGGACTGGACCGCTAGCTACAGCGGCGGACAGAGATGGATCCGTTTGAAGATGTGAGGTCTAAAATGAAAGAACAGGGTTGGGATTGAACGCTGTGGGGAACCTGACCACTGGGCTGATGGGAGATCAGAGTTTGAATGCCTAATGCAATCGATGATATCATGATCCTTTTTTCAAATGTGCAAAGTGTGAGTGTGTATACACACTGGAAGCCTGGTGTCGCCTCCAGAGGAATTCAGTTCAACAACTTCTCTTCTTCTCATAATTTACTTCCTGGATCACAGGTGAAGTAACAAGCGCTGCAGTTACAGAGGCAGGGAGTCGTCCAGTCAACGCAGGCTGAGCGTCTAAAACAACACCCGAACAGCTGGAAGTTCAGCTCCTTAACACACGGTTTCCCTCATCAGCATATCATAATCTTGTATTGCCATATATACTATACTATAAGTGTAAGGATATAAAATGATGTATCATTATATATAAGGATCAAAAGGCAGTGGTGAAGTACTTTTGCTTTCTATGAGCAATCACAGTAATGAATGTAAGAAATAAATCAGACGATGCACAGTTGTAGCCTTGAAATACGATCCAGAGTCCTCTCTGTGTGAGACCAAGAGAAGAGTTCAGAGTTCAAATGAGGTCACATCCAAGACCAGACATGGAGCAGCCAGGAGGCTTCTGCCCTGGACCGACCTGCAGCCGCCAGGCGACGAGAGACAACGGAGCGCCTGAAGCAGATGAGCGTAGAAGAAATGGATGGACGTGCATGATTCCTGCACTCCTTTGGGTTGTAGCCACAAGGTTGAACTTTCCCTCAACCTAACAAAGCGTCATGCGTGCCGTGTCAAAATGTCCAATTTCACTTAATCCGGCCGAAAAATATTATTTAGTTCCCGCAAATAATGAGCGTTAAAAACATTTTTGTCATTTCGTTTAGATAACTGTTGCATAATCCCAGCTTCAATGTTTTCCACTTCTTCAGCTAATTTTAGTAACTGCAGTACAAGACATTAACAAATCACCAGTGAAATAACTAGATTGTAAAAGCTGCCTGCACACAGCAGATAGATGTGATCAACTCATGATCTCACGTCTTATTATCTGTTTCATCCTTCTCAAAGCAGTCGGTGTGTTCTTGACTCCACAGGCAGCAGATGAATCAACACCATTTATTCAGACTGTAATCAAGTGACTGATTACAAAGTCAGGCATCAGTGTTTTTACGTTTCTTTTGCAGAACAGAGATATTATGTGCTGGGAGACTTCGTATGGAGGGAATACTCTTCTACAAACACTTTCCTATCACCTCAGCCAGCTCCTTGTGGAGAGCACTGTCCCGGTCCAGTGACGGCTTCCTGAGTACGTCCTTCATTGGCATTGTATCGTCAAACAGCAGACACACAGTGTACAACGGATCCATACGGACTTCATCCTCTGTACGGTGCATTGGATGCAGTGGGAGTTGGTCTTGATCTGACTCGGCTTCATAGTTTCTCTCGCCCCGCCTGACTATTTTTACTCCAGCGGGTGATTTCCTTTGCGTTCGCCAGTGACCTTAAACACTTAGTCACAACATGACCCGTCTCACAGCTGCGGTTCGTTCTTGGCAATTTCAGTATCTGTGGGTGGAGAGGTGAGTATCTGCCTCTTCTGCTCAACATTAATCCTGTCTAGTTGTTTCATGTCGGCCTCGACTCTGAAGGGCTGACGCCAGAAGACGAGCTGCACCGCAGATGCTTTTCTCAACACGCAGTGGACACGTTGCACCGACTGCTGCTCCTTTGTAATGTTGTCCCTTTTGTTTTGTTACCAGCTGTTAAGTAATCAACTTAGAATTATCCTGTGAGGCGGATTGCTGCAGACAGAAAACAGCGAGCGTGATGTGCTTGTGGTGCACGCAGCGGTGGAGTGGGCGACGTATCCGCCAGGCTGCAGAACCCAGCACGCAGAACGCCAATAAAACACCGGGGAGATATTTATACCAGGGTGCTGATGTGGTGGGTCTTACGAGAGGTTCTGTATGATGTCTGAATGGTTTAGTTTGGTCAGGAGAAAGACGAGTAAACATCTTGCTGGTTCAGAAGAACATGTCCTCTGCTTCTGTGTGGACGTTTTCCCACAGAGAGAAAGCAGGAAAATGTGTTTTTGTTGATTAGTTTATTAGTATTAAAATGGAAAAACTATTTTTAAAGGACAAAGTTTCCAACAAGCATTGCAAATATTGCAAACAAGGTCTTTACAGATTGTCTGTATCTTTTCTGTGTTTTTTCTCAAAGTGGTTCACACTTTGAGAAATAGCAGCTATAAAAACAACAGATCCATTGTTGCTGAACTGCTTTGTGAAGAAGGATGTGGTTGTCCATAATAATGTCTCCTGGAGACAGAATACAGTTCAAGTCGAGGTAGAATTGAATGTTTCATTAGAATTACGACCAGCAGCTAAAGAGCAAGAGTACTGCCTGTCACGTCCATGCAAGCCATGAAGAAGATGTCTGAGGGAGACGAGGTGAAGGCTGTTGATGAAGGCGTGATGAAGAGGAAGTGGAGTCGTGTGGAGGAGAGCGTGAAGCTCCAGGGACACACCCTCCTCTTCCGCTGCTTCAGCAGGTTGAACGGGGCAGACAAGGCTCTGCATCGTCTGTCAACACACAACTAATCATAGACGAGAGAAACCAGTGGACCCGTCTGGAGGCCAGAGCTGAACCACGAGCAGCAGGACCACAGAGCGGCCGAGCAACCAGCTGCTCACACACAGGCCTTATTCAGACTCAGGTCAATGTCTTCCAGTATGTATGTCAACCTTTTTATTGACTGAATAATTGATGCCAGCAGATAAAACACACATTCATCGCAGGTCCATTTCAAATGAGGGACCAGACACATGGACCCTCAAGGCGGTCGACCCAGAGCTCTTTTGGTCTGGAGAACAATCAGCAAGTTGTCCATGTGATCACTTGAAGAGTTCAATGCTGTAAGATTTCATTTTGGGTGAATTTACCAACATCCTACTGACTTCTGGTGCCAGTTGTTTGCTCCTTTGGTCTCAAGTTGACTTTCAGACCCCGACATGAGAATGTTATCGGGACAGAAATATCTCCTCATAACATACAATACAAACCTAGAGGGACTTTATGTGAAAAAGCCTATTGATCAGAAAAAAATGAACTAACAATATGATCCAAAAGTCCAGGCCGAGCTGTGGAAGAGCAGAAGCTCCACTGTTGAGCGAGCCGGATGCAGAGTCTGTGTGGCTCTGAGTAAACTATTATTTGACTACAACACGCTTCACATGTTTCACTGCACCTGAGTGATGGACCTAACCATACAAATGGTGGATCATCGTCTGAGCGCAGCTCCCCAGAGAGGGGTCAGACGTCCCTCTGAAACATGAAGCAGCTTAATGTTGAGCCTTTGTGCTGCGCGAGAGTGAGGACGACCGTTAAACAAAGGACACACAACGTGAGATGTGAGGCGGCCGCAGCATGTGTGTGCTGGTGAGCTGTGCTCAGCGTGGTGGTTTCATATATATATATATATATATATATATATATATATATATATATATATATATATATATATATCCCTTCTTCTGGACCTTTGTGGTCACTGAGAACAGACCTCGGCCTACAGAAGGTTCAGAGACCTGAGGACGGTCCTCCTGACGACTGAACTGGGGAAGTTGCTTTTCCAAAATACTGCGATGAAAACCATCAAGTCTCAAAAGAACTTCCAGTAACTGTGATGCCGATGACCCTGTGGACCATTCAACATTCAGATTAAGACGTTACCATTCTGACGTCAAGTGTTTTTCTGCTCTGTGGAGAAAGGAGGGTTTGACTCTGAACCACCAAGTTCTCTTCAGTCCTGCCAACCTTGAGGTCTCGAGGCACTTTGTCCCATGATCCAAACGCATGAGAAGGACACAAAAGAAGTCAAGCGAGGACTCCACTGGTTGTGTTTCCAGCCATGTCCTGCGTGTTCAGAGGGGCGATGTCTCTGCAGACGCTCGTCCGTCTTCATGGCTCTTTGGTCAACAGCTTTGTTCTGAGCTTGAAGCGCTGCTGGTTTGGTCTTCTCCACACTCGCCTCTTGGATGATGGGGAATTAGGAATTTATGGATCCATTCTTTTGTCTCTTATTGCTTAGTTTTTCCCCTGCAAGCTGCTGACTCAGTTATTAATTAAGAGCACCAGGAGAATAATGCATATTACAGTTAGCTGGGATGAGGAGCAGCGGAGGTGAGCAGGATTTATGTCCATGAACTAACGCTTGTTCCTCACCTGGCCTTGGGCTCCGGCTCTTTAGTACAATCATTTAGAAAAGCTTGCATGACAAATGATGTTTACGTCAAACTCATTTAAAATGTGTTTTAAAACAAACAATGCCTCCAGGAAACAAAAAGAAAATAGCAGTTATACTAAATGTAACTTTAAAGTACCACAATGACATCAATGTGTTGCTTTAGATGCTCATCTGCTTCAAGTTTAAATGTGTGTCAACATGTTTAAATGTGTGTGTCGTGAAGACTCATCTGGTTATTAGAACAGTCCAATTCATCTGCGCTTATTATGTTAGGACAGTCGAGCGGGAAGGAAACGACTTGTGACGACACGAGGGGTTAAATGTTGACTTCTGCGTTGAGAGTGAAACTAGATGATGACATGCATCAGATTCATACAGGACATGTGTTCTTCTACTACTTGGTTGGTTGACTTGATTCACGGAGCAAAAGTTACAAAAATTGACAATGTTCAGAATATACATTGCGTTTTTGCTGCGTAACATTGACATGCAGTCAAAGTACTAAATCAATAGTACTACAAAAATATACAGAGACGCAAATGAATCACAACAAACCGCTCTGGTGTGTGAAGGCCTCACGCGATATCAAACAAACCCAGTCAACGCTTCTCCAATGAAAGTAGCTCCTGAAGACGCCAGATGAATAAACACAAAGTCAATGTGCAGCTCCAGTCCAGCAGTGGAGCTGCTGTCTCCTGTCAGTCACCAGAACGGCAGGAACACAGCGCTGCACCGGGACAGAAGCAGTTTCCCTCCATTGGCTGTTCGTCACAGCAGAGATTAGAGCGAGAAAGTCTGAAATATGACCTCAGGGGTCAAGCCAGTGTCCGGCTCACAGACGAGGCATCATAGTCCACACTGACCAACAAACAGCAGCAGATCTACCGGTCGTTTCAAGAATGTCAATTCAGCGAAGAACTTAGAAACCTGATACGTGACATGCTGCCAGCTTTGAGAGGCGTATATAACGGTCTGTGTGGACCGATGTGTCTGCTCACTTTGCTTGGAGAGGTTCCTGTCTTCATAGGCAGGTGTGCTGGTCGCACTCTGGTGTTGGCCTGGAGATGGAGCTTACATTTTGTCTGCAACTATTTCAGAGGAAAGTGCACACATGCATGCGTTTACAAATAGTGGACGGAAACCACTCCTGGCAACTAAAGCATGATTCATATTGACATCAAAGTAAAAATAAACATCTTATGCCGACGAGGACTGAGGCAGGAGAGTGTATCTGGAGCACAGAAGCCGCCCTGGAGGATCCAGGACATGATGCATGTCTCAGTCTGGTTGAGTCCTTCAGTCATCAGAACAAAATCCCCCTAAAAGAGGAGCGAGTTACATCACACAGCAGCGTAAACCAAATGTTCAATTCTCTCTTGGAGAAACCTCCAGTGAGACGCTTCCATATGAAGTGATGGCCTGACTTTAAACAGCTGAGCTTTAAATGAATCAACCAGCCGGTGCTGGAACCGCTGGCAGTGTCCTGAAGCAGATGGGCCCCAGCTGGGAATGCTAATGCTATGCTACTGCTATGCTACTGCTTACAGAGAATATGCAATGACTTCCAAATGGACAGGAACCGGGCCTGAGACGACAGGAAGGGGTTAACTGGTGACATCCTTGTTGAGAGCAAAGTTGTTGAATCTGCAAATGCATCTGGAGGATGTCTGCACTTCAGCCGGTGGCCGCGTTCAGGTTTTGTACTCGGCTGAGAACATTTAGCATTAAAAGTACTCGTACTGCATTAGTGACAGAGCGCGAGAGGAGGCTGTGTGTGTACGAAGCACCTGGAGCGCCTTGTTCCCAACATGGCTAACACTTCCTCTTACAGAAACGTTGGATAGATGTCATTGTTGTAAAAGAAAGGAGCAGACATCGTATGACTCTCTGCTCCTTTCCTGGTGGATCTGCTGCACTTTCAGACTGCAGAGGAAATACAGAACGTGAGTGAAACTGCTCCGGGGGTCAGAGGGTTAACTTCTTGCTCAATGTTCGTTTGAACACGGCTCGATCAAAGAGCGAGCTGTTCATCTTTGATGATTCATCCGGGAGAGATGCGAGTGATCAGACTGAGTCACGGGAGCATGAGGTGGTGGGGGGTTGACATTCAGCAAAGGTCCTGCGGCCAGAAACACACGGCAGAATTAGTATTTATACTTGTTTGTGCTGTCATGGCGCTCGGCAACTTTCTTTTCAACAACAGAGACATTTCCTGTTTTTCTCTGGACGCGTTGTGTGACGTTTCACAACCCTGTTAAACTGCCACTGACGGCACTGAATTGATGCTCTGAGCCGTAAACTGCTTCATCACCGTTTCTCCTGCTTTATTTCTCTCATCGTTGTACTAAATAAAGAACCCATCTGCCGCTGGCGGAGGATGGCGTCTCTGCGAGTCGGTGCCAGGCCGCTCTGCAGCGCTCACACAGAAATATCAGCTCCTGAAGAAGCGTCTGTCCGTCTGTGAAGCTGTCGCTGTCGCGCTGCCCTGTTCACTCACGGCGATAGCGCCCTCTGTTCTGGTCCACGAGCCCGACAGAGAGGTCCAGGCGGTCGGACCACAGCATCGGACCCAGCTACCAAGGATCCATGCCCACGTGGCCCCGAGGCTGCACACGTCTTTACGCCTCGCCAGAGACCCGAACGACGACGTCCCGACGCAAATAAATGCAGAAAGAGAAAGTCGCTGCAGACGCTGCTGAGTCTGCTTCAACACAATATCACACGCTGCGGTGCCTGTGTGCAGGGATTTCAGCTGTGTGTGTGTGTGTGTGTCTGTGTGTGTGTGTGTGTGTGTGTGTGTGTGTGTTGCAGGCAGGCAGGCGAGCAACTGAAACAGACACAGAGGCATACAGACAGTCCAACATGCACCCGGCAGCAGGGTCAGTGTGTGTGTGTGTGTGTGTGTGTGTGTGTGTGTGTGTGTGTGTGTGTGTGTGTGTGTGTGTGTCAGGGTGACGCTGGATATCTTTTAGCTCAATCAGCCGTTGGCTCAGAGGGGAGGACTCGGGGTTCAAGCTGATCCTGTTGTTTTGTGGTCAGAATGTAACGTCGGGGTGTATGAATGTGAATGTGATGTCATCAGGGAGTATCCACAGCAACGTGGTGCTGGACTGCTGCGCTTTGAAGACATCCAATCAATACTGAGCCACAGGTCGCTTTCTCGTTGGATCTTTTTAAGTCAGTCTCTGCCTCGCCACCGGGACCGGAGCATCCCATCATGCAACAGGATGCAAAGCTTTCATCTGCAGGGAGCTCCGTCTGCAAGATGCAGGAGCCGACATGTCTGAATCCAAACAGGGCTCAATGAGTGAACACTTCCTGGAAGACGAGGCTCTTCTTCTAGCTTCAGACGCGACTCTCCACCACATTGGTGCCATGAAGCCACGGCTCACTCGGAGAGAGAGAGCTTCCTCTGGGGCTGGTGGAGACCCAACAGAGCTCAAAGAGAGCGAATCCTGGACTCACATCCATCAGGTGACGACAAATGTCTGCTGGGTGTATAAATAGCCAACTGTCTGCGGTCACCACACCCACTTAACAACGTGTTAATGTTGTGTTTCACACGTTTACATTAGCGTCGGGTGCTAATCGAGAACCCTTGACCCGCGACTCCAGACTGCTGCCAACATGTGTGATCGTATTTCTAGTGGTGCGTGATGTTCACCATCACTGGGCGCATTGTGCGTTCTCATGTGCACAGGATCCAGATTAGTTAAACCTCATTGAACAATACGAAGCAATCTCAAAAAGAAGCGGACTATTTAAAATAAAATACTCGAGACAAAACGTTTAGACCCAGAAGGCTCTGATGATGATGATGATGATGATGATAATGATGATGATGATGATGATTCATACCCTGTAAAAGAGGAAAAGTTAGTGTGGAAGCCCTGAGAAGCTTCACTGCCTGTTACGCTGCCCCCTAGTGGCCAAGATGAATAAATCAATGAACCCAACGTAAAGAAAAGAAGCATCATGACAGGAATGCTCAGCATGGATCGTCCTCCTGAGACAGCAGCTGACCAGCGGTGTGACATGACGCCACGAGGAGGCTGAGTCACGACATGACGAGTTATCACATTGAATCAATGCAGCAGCGTTCACATCTGCTCCTGTGCACTTGTCTATTGCAACGCTGCCTGTTCGTGCTTTACAATGCATCCTGTCATTCACAGGACATACATAATAACATCAGGGTAATATTGAGGCTGCTGGCAGCTAATACCTGCTGGGGTTGTGATGTGTGTGACATTTTAAATGTAATGTTCTGGAGAAGCAAACTTCAAGTCAGCAGTAAGCTGCAGGAAAAACTCTGTTTCTGTTCTAAGTCCTAGTTTGAGTTTCTTTTACAATAATCTTAACACACAATTCATGTTACACAAAAGTCTGAGCATTGTGAAAAATGTGTCACCAGGAGATGCTGGAAGCCACCGTGAGGTCTATAAATATAAGGAATGAGTGAAGAGACGCTGAGGACGAGCTCGTGGATGAACACACCGCTGACACAGTGATGGACCCACAGCCCGATGCCACTGTGTCACAGAGAGAGAGAGACAGAGAGAGAGAGAGAGAGAGAGAGAGAGAGAGAGAGAGAGAGAGAGAGAGCTCCAGTGAGGGATGAGCGGTCCGGCAGCACTCACCAGCAGCGTGGGCAGCCCGGCCACCAGCGCGTACAGCAGGACGGGCGGCACGGCGCTGCGGTCCTCCGGGCCCAGGTAGGGCTTGGTGTACGCCGTGTCGTAGCAGAAGAAGCCCTGCACGTGCACGCTGAAGGTGTCGGTGTACTCGAAGTAGTAGGCCAGCATGACGGTCCCGGCCATGATCACCAGCTGGAAGTACAGCATGATGCAGACAGAGGGCGAGAGACATTTAATTAGAATTAGCCTTGATTCTCTCTCTCCCTCTAGCCGGCCTCCTCCTCCTCCCCCGGTGACCGGCTCATGACGGCTCGGCGGCTCGATGCCGCTCTGTGATCCTGGAGGAGGCTCGCTCGCCCCGGCTTCCTCTGCTCACTGCTGCGACTACAGCCTGTGTGTGTGAGAGAGAGAGAGAGAGAGGGGTGGGAGGAGAGAGAGGGAAAGAGAGAGAGAGAGAGGGGTGGGGAGAGAAAGAGAGAGAGCGCAAGAGAGAGAGAGAGAGAGAGAGAGAGAGAGAGAGAGAGAGAGAGAGAGAGAGGGGTGGGAGGAGAGAGAGGGAAAGAGAGAGAGAGAGAGGGGTGGGGAGAGAAAGAGAGAGAGCGCAAGAGAGAGAGAGAGAGAGAGAGAGAGAGAGAGAGAGAGAGAGAGAGAGAGAGAGAGAGAGAGGTAGGGGAGAGAAAGAGAGAGCGCAAAAGAGAGAGAGGTGGGTTAGAGAGAAAGAGAGCAAGAATGAGTAACTCGGGGAGAGAGAGAGCGTGAGAGAGAGCGAGAGAGAGAGAGATAGAGAGAGAGAGAGAGAGAGAGAGAGAATGGGTGTTTGAGGGCGTGCAAGCATGAAAGAGATGAAGAGGCTCGGCTAACACGCCCTCTTCTCTGTGTGTGTGTGTGTGTGTGTGCGCGCGCGTGTGTGTGTGTAAGAGAGAGAGAGAGAGAGAGAGAGAGAGAGAGAGAGAGAGAGAGAGAGAGAGAGAGATTAGTGAGCAATGGGAGGATGGACAGCTTCCTCCAGTTCTGTGTACAAACTCTACACAGAACCAAGACGTGCGTCGCCACGTTCAACCGATGTTTAAGAGCAGAGCGGAGACAAGCAGAGGGAAGGAGAGAGAGGAGGAGGAGGAGAGAGAGGAGGAGGAGAGAGAGGAGGAGGACGAGGAGGAGGAGGGCTACAGACGTCACATGTGTCTCCGACACGGCAGAGGCTGAAGCTCTAGCCTCAGCCCCGTGTGTCATGAGAGTGGATACGTAGCGGTGATGGGCAGACGCTGCGTGGTCACGTCCATTTGATTTGAAGTCATACAAACTCTGCAGGTGTGCGTGCGTAACAGGCTGCATGGCGTGGAGACAGCGAGGTGAAGCGCTCAGGTACTCCACATGAGTGTAATGTAAGACCAGGAGAGGTGAGGCTGTAACCCTCTGAGCACCAACGCCACACAGAGCCACACACCACACGCATGTTCACAGGAAGCAGCAAACACACAGACTCTCTTTGCCTTCTGCGGAGCGTATGAGACACACGGCGTGAAGTTTACTTTGGGTTTCACCGCGGCCTCCTGGGTGAAAGTCTTCCTCACAACGTCCGGCTGCCTGTGCACCGTCTGGCTCCTCATGCTGGTTATTTTACCACAGAACTTTCAACACGCTATATACGTGTTGGTCCCTCGCTGTACTGCGTATCCCTGGTTAGCAGAAAAGTACAACACCACCCTGGCAACAGGGCTCGTAGTGTTGTGTAATATTTCTTGCCAGAGAGCTTCAGTGAAGAGCAAACATTAGCGATTCACCCGTTAGCTCCTGAACCGTGACTTATTTATAATTCTTCCCTCATTCAATATCTTATACACTCCATTCCTTATGTTCACTTTTTTTGCCATGGTACTTTTCGTGTCCTGCTGTTTGACTCCTTCATGACTATGTCCTAACTCCTCGTGAACGTCCACTTCCTGTCGAGCTGGAACGGTTGTGTTACGTAAGATTCTATCTTTCTTTTCTTATCTTCCTTCGGTTGCTGCAGCGACTCTACTTCCCCTCATGGATCACACGAGTCTCATCTCACTTCATACTCTGAATGCCTCCAACCCCGGAGATGCATTCAGGTGCTTCACTAACAAGCTGACGTCCATGAGTGAGGGCTGGCGGAGGAGACGGAGAGAGAGATGTGGAGGGTGAATGGAGTAATGGCTGCTGTTACTCGACTGTCTCTCCATTTTAATACTAAATTAAACAAATCTATACGCTCTGGCTTCATGCTCAGAAACACAGCAGAGAGACGTTCAATGATGCATTTTCCTCCATAAAATATCATTTAATCGTGCTTGACTATAGAACGTGTGCATTATGAACCAAACTGAACGCTGCATAATGAACTATGAACTCTGCTGTTCAGGACAACGTACTATGACCTCTAATACTGTGTGAGGAAATGTGCATGGGACGCCTTTAAAAAGATGATTCCTGCCAAAGCGTTGTCCTGAAGTCCTACACGTGGGAGAGATCAATCTCTCCATCAGAGTCAGGACATCCATCAGCAGGATGTTTCCTCATGCGCAGCTTTAAATGGTGCACTGTCACCACAGCATGAGGCTGAATAAAGCAACAGGCCTGAAACACGTTGATCATGCAGATGTGGCCCTGACATGTCCACAGCTCCTTTGGGATCAATGCATTTTATATATTTGTATTTGCTATATGTTCTACCTTGGAACGATTAGAGGGTTGTCACGTATATAAAACATAGACAATCAACTGAATTGCAGTGTCACTGTTGCTCAACAGAGCTTTAAACCCAGCTGGATAAAAGACATGTGCAGCCAGTGACCCGTCATCAGGGTGATGAAGGTTTGATGACAGCTCATTGTTTTCTTGGACATTCGGGGCAAATTTGTCATTTTATGCAAACTTCCAAAAACAGGTTTTCCTCGTGGTGTGGGAACACGCATCTTTAAACTGCAATCTACGGTATGTCCAGATGAGTTATACGTTGTATTAAATGGGAAAGACACTGTGTAATGTATTCACGTGTTTGGAAGAGGCGATAACAAGGTGATGAGTCTAGCAGTGTGTGTGTGTGTGTGTGTGTGTGTGTGTGTGTGTGTGTGTGTGAGCACGCTGCTGCCCTCTGTGCACCCATGGTCCATCTGTCGCTGCAGCGCTCGGCCTACGAGGAGACCCACAGTCACTGCTCCACTGCTGAGGCGCACACACACACACACACACACACACACACACACACACACACACCGAACGATGGAGCGCAGTACAGAGCCAACACACTGTGTACACAGTGTCTGAAGGATTTCTGCGACAGTAGACAAAAGCAAACAAGGACATCTGTTGCTGAGGGACTCATCGTGTGTGACAGCATAATGTCTTCATCCTATTGGACTCTCACCATGTATCATTGAATATGTATTATTATTGATTTTTGACAACCAAGGAGCACATGATGTACTTCACTATATGCATACGACGCAGCGTACTGTTTGTTTGACTGAATTCAAACTGTAATCTAAGACTGTGTCTGTCTGCTTCAGGTTGTTCACTGCGTCCCGTCAGTTTAGTTCCTGTAGCCGTTAGCTCTGTTAGCCGAGCACACGCCATTGCCCGCTGGCTGCTAACAGCTGATAGCTCTCCTCCCATACTGGCAGGAACACGCGCTCCACTGGCTAAACGCTAGTTATAGATATCTTATACATAAATAAATATACACATGCGTACAACAAGAGGAGCAATTCAAATCATGAGGAAATACATTATTGTGTGTCTATTTAAATTATAGATAACCTTGGCATTAATAGTTGTAATGATGTATTCTAAGCTGCTTAAAGCTCCTGTAGGAAGCTGAAAAACTGCATTTTACAGGATTACATTTGAACACATCATGATAGCATTATAATGTCCCTTGTTATTTTACACTGAATAGAGCTTGAACACATCATAATGACTGAGGTATGTTGTCTTCACACCAACGTGTTCATGTGACCACCGGAGAATGTGATGAATACGAGACGATTCAATCCATTGCATCGTTCACACATTGGGCATGCTAACAGAGGAACGGTTGATAATCTGTGGCAGAAGCAGGAGTTGAAACTGAAGCAGATGTTGATCACTCGAGCAAGCAGAGAGAAGTGAGGAGTCTGCAGTCAATGACGGTACGAAACATCTTTGAGCCTCCAGTCATGAATGAGCTCAATACATACCAGGCTGATTGGCCATGGACAGACACAGAGATGTACAGATCTAATACATAATCACCTGGAGATGACAATAAGAACAGGATTATAGTATGTAATCTGCGATGGATACTTTCCTCACACGCAGTAAAACTAAGTGAGACGATATGAAGAGCTGCCACCGTAAATATGACATCAGAGCCAAGTATGACAGGCACTTCTTCCTTTTTATTCTCCTCCCTGAGGAGTGACTAATGAGCTTTGCTGTCTGGGGAATACAGGTGTGGCACAGCAGCAGCAAAGCATGAAAGGATTCACACACACACACACACACACACACACACACACACACACACACACACACACACACACACACACACACACACACACACTTGTTGAGAACATTAAAGCACAATCAAACACCTTTGAGACTCTAAGCAGGTGAAGCCAGACCAAAGCTATTGTCTGTCTACACTGAACACAACATTCATTTCCTGCAGAAGTCTTTAAATACCTGTTCCTACTTGAAGAGCAGTATATAACTCCTGCGTCATGGGGGTGTGATAAACGTGCCATCTATAAGAGATGTTACCATGGTACCCTGTGTAAATGGAGTCATCCCACAGTAACACCAGGACCAGTAACTATACCAGTGTGAACAGCATGCAAAGCAGACTTTAACAACGTGAACAACACCTCCTTACTGCGGAAGCTAAAGGGTCGCAGGGAGGATGAGCTAAGAGCAGAGGTTTTGTAGTAGTTCATAACATTTCTGTCTTGCTTTTGTAGTTTCTCCATCAGTTATGATAATTGTTGAAATCACATATTGCTATGGAAACACAGCAACGTTGCACCAACAAAATCTGACAGGGAAATAAAAACAAGCAGATCAGGAAGGTTGAAAACTGTGACAGACAGCTTGGTTATTCTCACTGAGAGGACTGATAAACAGAAGCAAAGCTGTAACACATAAATGACTTTAACTCTCTGCATGCAGACAGGAAGCAGGCAACACCCAAACCTGAAAGGTGAAAGACGTTTGATACGATGCAAGATGGATGAATGGGTGGATGGATGGATGGGTGGATGGGTGGATGGATGGATGGTTGGGTGGATGGATGGATGGTTGGGTGGATGGGTGGATGGATGGATGGTTGGGTGGATGGATGGAGTGTTGGTTGGGTGGGTGGGTGGATGGGTGGATGGATGGATGGATGGAGTGTTGGTTGGGTGGATGGATGGTTGGATGGATGGAGTGTTGGTTGGGTGGATGGATGGTTGGATGGATGGATGGATGGATGGAGTGTTGGGTGGATGAGTGGATGGATGAATGGGTGGATGGAGTGTTGGTTGGGTGGGTGGATGGGTGGATGGATGGACGGTTGGGTGTATGGGTGAATTGTTGGTTGGGTGGGTGGATGGGTGAATGGATGGATGTTTGTTTGGGTGGATGGACACTGCTTGTGTCAAGTTGCTCGTGTTTATCACAAAATAAATACATCAAAGATACATTGGATTTGTTTATGGGAGAACACGCATCCAAACATGTTCTCCCGTTCAGCCACCTAGTGGCTCTAATAATTTAAATTGGTTGGGGTTTGAGCCTCTACAGAAGGTTTGGTGGAGGTTGGGTAGATTGGTGCAAACATCAGACACACTCCATCCAACAGCTCAGCCTTGTTGTTTCATCTAACTGACTCTTTCCTCAACAGGCAGAAATGTATGTATTTAAAAGCATTGCAAACAAACATAATTCATTCATTCACACTTTCACTGGTATCTGATTTGTGTATGAGGCGTCAGTAGAAAACCAGTTAGCCACAGCTCTAACATGTTCATTGGCTCTGTCACAGGGCCAATGAACTGTACAAAAGAGACACTCCTTTGTTTACAGGTGAGTGAAATGCCTTCAATCACTCCGTTTCCCCTTGTTTTAAAAGCATCCACTCAAAATGAACAATTTGCTGCCAAGACGACATCACTCCGACTGACTGAGCATCTATTAATAGGCTTGTTGTGGTTGAGATATGAGAAATGCTTACATTGTGTTTCATTACACCATTATGCCAACGGCAGCAGTGCGACCCAGATACAGTCGATACATCACAGGAGGAGGCATGCAAGAAGACCTTAGCTAACAGGCGCACACATCGCTTTGAAAAGCATATCAATCTCTCTCTCCGTCCACACAAATGAACACTGACAGATTTTTTACACACAACCAAGCAGCAGCTATGCAAGGATAATAAGCTGATATTAAAAATAAGTGTTGATTTACCACATGTTTGGGCCAAGATGTATTGGCTTCATGATTTCTGCATACGAGTCAAGTGTAGCAGACAAGATTTGATTTGATCGCGTGAATAAACAGCTCTTAATAAAACAGCTCTTAATAAAACAGCTCTTAATATAAAAGCTCTTCATAAAAAGGCAAAGCGGCAGAGGAGGAAACTTCAAAGTAGCACGCTTCCAGCAGCCAGGGCTTATCTGGCATGTCACACTTCATAAGATATTTATGCAGTGTCTTTCTCGCGACCCGTGGATGTGAAGGCGGATCCTGCAGGCCCGTGTTCTTGAATGAAAATAATTGTGGCAGGCATGGGAGGAAGTGGAGATGGAGGGCTGGGTTGGCTCTGCCGCTCGCTGGCCTCCACACTGGAACCAGGTCACACTAAGGAACACTAATAATACACTGCGTTCCCTTTTCACTCAGCCCTTCATTTGTACTTTTAATAATCTTTCGTGGAGCTCACAAACTTAATTTTAGAAGAAATTTATACCTCCCAATGCAAACATTTTACATCAATTCTAGTAGTGCTAAATTACAACTCTTGAGCTCAGCAGAGTCCGTGGGCTTGATTTCTTTCGAACATGATTGGCTGTACAAACGTTGCTAAACCAAAGTGGGAGACAGGACCGTCCAGCATGTACATCCCTGGAGCTTCGTGGCGGGCGTGGTTAATACTGTAAATGCAGTGTTTCCATGGCTTACGTAGACTGCGGAGGCCCACCAACATCTATTTGGTCCCAAATTTCCTGACAAACCAAACATATTTCTCATCTTCTCAACAGATGCGCTGGCCCTCTCAAGGCATTTTTTTTTTTTGTTCAGGGTTGCGCAGCGACTGGCACTAGTCCAGCTGGGAATTATGTAAATAACATACTTAAGAATGGCCTATATATCATTGGATTATAATTATTGATGCATAATGGGATGTGTTCACCATTTTAATGTGGCTGCTGGTGAAGCCGAAGCTCATTTGAACTGAGTTATGTACTTTAAAGATATATACTATTTAACAAAGCATCATAGTTTATTGGTTGATTTATGATTTGTATTAATTTATTAATCTGAATCTGCTAAATATCCTAACCAGTAACTTATATTGTCAAATAAATATGAAGTTCAAAGTACAATATTTCCCTCAAGATGTAGTGGACGAGAAGTAAGATGGCCGACAGTAGCGAAGTAGCACCAGAGCGCACGTGTGTTGGATGGTGGTCCATGCGTATACTACTCATTATATAATAGTTTTTGTCATCTTCATGTAATGAGAGGCAACTCTGTTGCGTTGCTCATTCTGGTCACATGACATCTGTTGCTTCTGTCCATCCTGCAGAGGATCCTCCTCTGTTGCTCTATGAAGCTTCTTCCTGTTTTCCCTGTGAAAGGGTTTTTCTATCTTTATTTGGGGAGTTGTTCACAGGATGTCATGTGTACAGACTGTAAAGTCCTCCAAGGCTAATCTTGTAGTTGTGATTTTGGGCTATAGAAAATAAACTGAATTGAATTGAAGTGTGTTTACAAGAGCACACGTGTGTTTTTGCTTCTTCATGTAGCCTCTACGTTTCGCTCCAAAGGGCTCCAGATTGATGTGATGAATGAAACGCAAGACATCTCTAATCCCTGAAATAGTAAATCGCTCCACTTTCATGATACATACAAAAATGATACAACACGGACCACTAATGTGCAGACAGACCCAAACCACGACTAATGATGTCTACTTGTATTGTGTGTGTTCCTATGCTCTGTCCCATGGAGCCTCATTGTTGTGGTCAAAACATTGCAGATACATCAATAAGCCACTCTGTTGCACTTGGAGACATATTTCTTCATCACCATGAACACACACGCTAATAGTATATAATACTTTTACAGCACCAAATGTGTTACCATGGTTCCAAATCTCTTTTCAGCAACTGCAATAGGTCTGGTGTTGTGCTCGTTGATGGCTACTGGTGGGAAATATAAACAAGCAACTCAGATCTTTATCGTGACATTAGAATTGTGGACGTCGTCTTCCTCGTTGTGCCACAGCCAGAAACACGGACGCTGTGGCTGAGATGAACACAGCTGTGAAGGTTGTTGTCATTTCACTGATAGGAGTTCTTTCTTTTCTTCAGTCGGTACATTTCTTCTATCAATGTGAACAATATGAAGTAATCTGCTCTTGACAACCACTAGGACAGCTGATGATATGGATGGGACAGTCATGTGACCTGCACAGACAAATAAGACAATCCACAGTAAACCATTATTACACAGCAATTATGCTACTACAAATTAGTTGTTATATGTTCACTAAAGATTGAAATCTTTAGTAAGAACGGTTGCTTAGAAGAAGTGGATGACGTCACAGTGACGATTGCCATTTTTTATCTTTTGAGCATCAGGTTTAGCATTTTTGTCCGTCACCATCTTGTTAGCAGGGCCCGGTACTGTTAGCAGCACTAGCTAGCTTAAGAATGCTAATACATGGTAACTGTTATATTTATTTAGATACAAATGTTTTGGGGGTCTTGTTTGAAAGACGCTGTAGACGCCCTCTTGGATGCCCCTACAGTAGGTAAGAGAGAGAAGCTGCTGCCTTTCTTATTGCTTCTTCTCCCATCAGACAGTCTGAGTACACCACTGGTCTCTGTGAGGTCTGCTCACAACCCTGGACGTTGACCCTAAAGCAAAAAGGAAATAACTTCATTGTTTTTTAAAATTGCAAAGGACTTTTTTATTCTCTTTTTATCTGTAATTCAGGGTCACTGGTGTGACTCCAGGCTGACTATAGCTGCGAAAGATCAAGTTACCCCATTTAAGCCTTCCAGGGTGAGTGGCCTGTATTCTCTCCTACTGCAGCTGGGAACAAGCAGAGGACTGTTGATGGTAAAGGAAGAGCATGTGTGGAGGAATGACCGGTCATATAATGGCTTATATAATAAATCCATGATGATAGTTGGTAAATGGACTGGGCTTGTATCGCTTCCACCACTCAAAGCGCTTTAACACTAGTTGTCATAATTCACCCATTCATTCACTGAGGCGAAGGGCTACCATGCAATGCACCAGTGAGAGCAACAAGGACACAAGGCCACATCGACGTGGACTAGAGGAGCCACTGATCGAACCCCTTTCTGAAGATCTGTTGTGGGTGCCCATGGAGGGTGTTTCTGGCCATCGCCATCTTGGCAGTTACAACACAGACTCTTACAAAAGGCAAAGGTGGTAGTCAGTGGAGCTGAGGTGGGTGATGAAGCAGAGCAGACAGCGAGCAGCTTGGGACCTAAGATGTCAAAGCAGCATCCCCCCAAGTATGCCAAACTTTACTCCTCAATACATTTGAAATGGGTGAGTTATGTAACAAAAGAGATTGTTATATAACTATAAATCCCTGTTGCCTGACTACTGTCACACGGTTTCATGATCCAGAGATCACGCAAAAATACAGCTCATCAGACTTTAAGTAATACGTTGTGTCTGCTACAGGGGTCAAATGTGTTTGTGACCTGTGCGGAGGTAATGTTAGCCTGTGATGAACTGATGTTAGCCTGCAAGGAGCTACTGTTAGCCTGTGAGGAGCTGCTCTTAGCCTGTGAGGAGCTGCTGTTAGCCTGCAAGGAGCTGCTGTTAGCCTGTGATGAGCTGATGTTAGCCCGTGATGAGCTGCTGTTAGCCTGTGATGAGCTGATGTTAGCCTGTGATGAGCTGATGTTAGCCTGTGATGAGCTGATGTTAGCCTGTGATGAGCTGATGTTAGCCTGCGAGGAGCTACTGTTAGCCTGCGAGGAGCTACTATTAGCCTGTGATGAGCTGATGTTAGCCTGCGAGGAGCTACTGTTAGCCTGCGAGGAGCTATTGTTAGCCTGTGATAAGCTGCTGTTAGTCTGCAAGGAGCTACTGTTAGCCTGTGATTAGCTACTGTTAGCCTGCAAGGAGCTGCTGTTAGCCTGTGAGGAGCTACTGTTAGCCTGTGAGGAGCTACTGTTAGCCTGTGATTAGCTACTGTTAGCCTGTGAGGAGCTGCTGTTAGCCTGTGAGGTGCTGCTTCTAGCATGTGAGGAGCTACTGTTAGCCTGTGAGGAGCTACTGTTAGCCTGTGATTAGCTACTGTTAGCCTGTGAGGAGCTGCTGTTAGCCTGTGAGGAGCTGCTGTTAGCCTGTGAGGAGCTACTGTTAGCCTGTGAGGAGCTACTTTTAGCCTGTGAGGAGCTACTGTTAGCCTGTGAGGAGCTACTGTTAGCCTTTGAGGAGCTACTGTTAGCCGCGGGCAGATCATGAGGCACTGAGCCTCTCCTCCATAGGAACAGAGACAGAGACGCTGCAGTGGTTGGGCTCTTTGTTTAGCTCTTGTATGTGTCTCTTTACATTTGTTACATCTGTCTGTGACTTTGTAGTTGCTTTGTGTCACTCTGTACCCGAATGAGTGTATTTTTGTATTTATTTGCCCCTTTTGGAGTGTTTGTGTCTCTTTGTAGTTGATGTGTGCCTCTTTGCTCTGGTTTGTTGTCTCTATAGGTTTTTTGTGTGTTTTTGTGTCTGTGTGGTTTTGGCCCTTCTAATAGTCGCTGTGAGTCTCTTTGTGGTCTCTTTACAACTGGTTGCATCTCTTTGTTATCGTTTTATGATTTTTCCTCATGTTGAGTCACTTCCTGGCTGGTAGGCATCTCTTTGATTGACATGTTGCAGGTGAAGGCCCGGGTGAGGTCGGCCCGTTCAGTCATCCATCCCTTCACCCCGCAGGATGCGGGCTCAGTGTCGGCGTGTGCTGTTGGTTCACAACCAAATATTTACTGTTTTTTTCTCAATTTAAAACAAAAACAATAAATACAAATCTAGGAGCTCATAAAGTATGTCTTCACGTTATGCCTCTCTCCCTCAGGAGGAGCCTACTTCCTGGTTTGGTGAGTAGATAATTACAAAGTAGACAAAGACTCTCCAGGGTTGTTAGTGTTTGGCTCAATGCTACACACCAATAAAGCCTTCATCCCTCCTGGTCTGAACAGTTTACCTCCTCACACTATCTCACATGCTCCGCATCAGACCCGAGGAGATGACTCCACCTGACAAATATAACACGCCAACCTGTCAGCTACAATGTTATGCTGCGTTCACACCAAACACAGCGCGAATTTTCACGCCACGTTCGCCGCCTCAGTTTACTCGCTCCACAATAAAGGGTGTTCACACCAAATGCGTTAAAGGGGCTGTGACGTATTGCCGTGGTTTATCGCTGGGAAAAGAGCGATCTTTGCATGTAATCTGGTCGCGCCTCAAGTTTGCGGCGCGTTTGGCGTGAACAGTCCTAAGAGATGCTGAGGTTGGAAGACTACTCTCACAGCAGACCTGCTTCAGATTTAGTATTGGTGTTAGTTAGTGGTAATGTTAATAAACTAAACGTGTCTCCTATGATGGTACACATGCACTGAAAGTCAATAAACAATATCAATCCTCAGAGGGACTCCTGACCCATTTTCAAGATGCAGGAATGTTCTTTGTGATTTAAAATGAAGCCCCAACTATAAATAATCAACCCTTACCCTGGAGAATGAAACAGAAAGGCTCATATAAATAAGTTGAGATAGAACAGGGCTCGTCGCACAGCACTCTGAAGATGAACAAACAGCAGACTGAGGTCAATGTGCTGAGGCTCAGGCAGAGACATCGGGATGTCTGGCAGATCAATCAATATCAATATCAATATCTAAACTGACAGCTGATCTGCCGACAGGACATTTCAGCTCCGCTGATTATGTTTACTCAATTGTAATATGTTTCTTTAAATACCTTCACTTGCTCAGTGGCCGTAAGCTTTAATCTATGTCACAGTGTCAGTTTTGGTCTGTCAGAGACGGAGTGACAATTTACACTCAATTTACATTCATACAGCGACTGTTTCAAATCACTTCCAATGTATGTTTACTTAGTTTAGAGTCAGCTCGGTACTGGTTTATTCTATATTCTTTTGTAACACTTGGGCAGCGCACAGTGAGCATGAATGTGAACGCTGTCACTTCAAGAGCAAACAGCATGTGCCTCACCATGCGTCAAACCCACCAGACTGTACATGTAAAGGTGCTTCTACCTGTTCTGAAGGGCCACCCTGTCCACTTTTATTAAAATGTATATCGCACATTTCATTGCTTTGTATGTCAATGATCTGTGTCTTCTTATATTTTAAATAAATACATTTCCCCATATTGTAATGAACACAGTTTACTTAAAGAGTTAAAATAAATAACATGTAAGTACGGAATCAAAGATCTTAATATGTGATCTTAACTTCAGAGCCGATGACAACACTGGGAAAGAGGAGGCAGCATGCTCTGTCCTCATTAGATTTCTAATAATTCATTCCTGACTAATTCATTCCTAACCCCTCTCAGGAAATATCAAAGCATCTAAGGACAATATCACATGAGGATGAGGGTTATTATAGAAGGGTTGTGCTGCTTGACAGTTCCTTCTCTCATAAGTGTGCTTCAGTTTGTATTTTAGGAAATAATGTGCTGGAAAAAGAGATGCTGAGAAGACTGAGCTGCTTTTAGGGAGAATGAGCGCTGCATCCACCGTTTGTTTGGGAATCAAAATGATTCCCTTTGTGTCTTCTACCCAACAACCACAGAGATCTACAAGTTACACCCAGATAACGTGCAGAGACACAGGAGGGATGCTGCAGGTGTCCTGTCAGAGCAGCAGAGACCTGCACGTCCTCCTCCATCCATCTCTCCACTCGGTCCCTTCATCTCTCTCAGAAGACACATCACACATATGAAGTGTGTTGTTGCTGCTGAATGGATGAAGACTAAGACAACCTGGGCTCTCGTGTATTAAAGCACACATATCAGAATGTGTGTTTAGGAGCAGTCCTTAAAAACCAGAATACTTGTGTCTCCGCCTCTCCTCTGCATGAAGGAAACCTTTATTTGTGACAGATTGTTACCAGAAGTGTCCGTCCTGGGACTTTTAGTGTGTTTGTCTTACAACTTAAACTTTTGTTCACATGTTGTTTTCAGGTCATGAAAGTTCATTGTAACATTTAGTTTAGTCTCATTCAGTTGTATTAAGCTCCACCTCACATGTCATGGGGAAGAAAACAAGACAGACAGCAAATCAGCGCTTCATACTAGTCTGCAAACCACAGGCTCACAGGTGAGCACGTCCACTCCTCCTGAACCTCCTTTTATTAAACTCTACATCCTCACTGATGCACGTGTTGTTGTGTTTTACAACGTTCCCACACTTTCTTTGCTGCCATCAGTTCGTACACATGAATGTGGTTGGACTGCTGACCTGAGACTTACAAAGCCTGAACCACGGACACGGGAACAGGACCGCTTCAATCAGAGAGGGAACATGTGACGTCAGAATGTTTACATCAGTTCATTTCATCACTCCTCGATACCGACAAACCACCAGAGATCATTATTAATGCTCATTATTATTGCTCAGATCCTCTGGCGGGTCTTTTGATGCCAAACAGAGGCAGTGTTGACAACAGCTCCTCTTATCCAAGATGGTACACTGATCTCATGTTCTATGCTCTGATTTGAGAACAGCGACCTTTAGACCAGCTCAGTTTGCTAGACCTTTCATAGTGAAACTGGACCTGCCCCCCCACCATGGATCATGGCTGTCTGGAACTGGTCCTGCCCCCCCACCATGGATCATGGCTGTCTGGAGCTGGTCCTGCCCCCCACCATGGATCATGGCTGTCTGGAGCTGGTCCTGCCCCCCACCATGGATCATGGCTGTCTGGAGCTGGTCCTACCCCCCACCATGGATCATGTCGGTCTGGAGCTGGTCCTACCCCCCACCATGGATCATGGCTGTGTGGAGCTGGTCCTGCCCCCCCACCATGGATCATGGCTGTGTGGAGCTGGTCCTGCCCCCCCACCATGGATCATGGCTGTCTGGAGCTGGTCCTACCCCCCACCATGGATCATGACTGTCTGGAGCTGGTCCTGCATGCTACGATGGACTGTGGCTATCTGGATCGTGGTCCATGTCTACCACTCACTATATGAATGTTTTTGTCATCTTCATGTAATGAGCTGTAACTCTGTTGCGTTGCTCATTCTGGTCACATGACATCTGTTGCTTCTGTCCATCCTGGAGAGGATCCTCCTCTGCTGCTATAAGAAGGTTTCTTCCCCTTTCTTTTCCCTGTGAAAGGGTTTTACTATCTTTATTTGGGGAGTTGTTCCTGATCCGATGTGAGGTCCTGGGACAGGATGTCATGTGTACAGACTGTAACGCCCTCAGAGGAGAATCTTGTATTTGTGATTTTGGGCTATACAAAATAAACTGAATTGAATTAAATTGAATAGTGTAGTTCGGTGTGATATTGTGTGCGCAGGTCCAGAGCAGCAGAACCGTACTTATCTGACCTGTTCCAGATCCTCTGAGTAACAGCGCCCTCCAGTGGTGAATCCCTGAACAACAGAACAACAGGCGCTGCCTCCCGTTGTAACCCGTCTCACACAACAAACACCACTGTGATGTCTCTGGGATGTCTGAATGAAATGAAATCTGTATTCTCAAGGTCTTCTGCCAGATGATGTTATCCGTGATAATAAATGACACACAATGGACAACACAATTAGTCACCCTCGCCCTCGCAGCTGGTCGTATATAATCCCGACAGAAGCTTGGAATCACTTTGCAAAACGACACCAGTTGAGTGATGACGGCCGCCAATGCTCATTGCTCGCTAATCTCTCCCGCTGATGGCGCAATTACCCCGAGAGGTTCCCTCCTCTGAGATGAAACACAGGTTTGTCTCTGGATAGCAGAGCAAGTGGAAAAGGAGACGGGGGAAAATGTCACAAGCCAAATGGTTCTGAATCTTTCATTAAAGCCTCCATGCCTGGGGAAACCCCACATCTGTACCCGCACCCCTTCCCATGATGCAACACACTGCAATTACTCACATACATGTGTGTGTGTGTGTGTGTGTGTGTGTATGTATATATATATATATATATATATATATATATATATATATATATATATATATATATATATATATATATATATATATATATGAGAACATGCTCACTATGGTACAGGCCCAGCAGGAGAAAGGTTCTCCATCAGGCTGCTGCTGGCGCGCACGTCTTATCTGCTGCCTGTTGTCTATCTTGTGTTGCATGAGCCCAGCGCTAAGTTACTTGTTGCCAGTGAATTACATCCTCATCCTAGAAATGAACTGAATGAAGAAGTAACCCGTCTTTGCTTGTGAGCGGGTCCTGAGCTCCACGCCTCACTCGGCCAGAGAGCCCTGTGGTGTCCCACTGATGTGGATTGATAAGGTCCATGAGACTGGTGACGTCCAGCGTGAGCGGCCTGGAGATGAAGGAGCCTGATTGGCTGGGCCGTGGAAGCGGATGATGAAGCTTTAACTCCTGCTCTCTGCGTGTCATGTGATGCTCACTGGGTGCACTCGCCTGTGACTTTCCCTGCTGTCTACAAGTCCTTTCTTTCAAACACTGAGCAGTTCATGTCTCGGCGCTATACATTAATAATGAGCTGTGTTCAAAAGTAGAAAGCAACAAAGGAAAGATGTTTTCCCTCTTGTTTTCATTTCCATGATATTCTGGAGTCATACTTACACTTCAAACCAGCAGCGTGACAAGAGGAACAGCTCACTACGTGTCGTCCTCAATACACCAGCTTTAGGTTGAAGTTCTCAATCTGAGCTTTTGCAAACCAACCAGAACCCTCCTGAAGACATCCAGTGTTTCCCCCACCATTATATTAGGGGGGCGGGGTGCCCTCCTGAAATAACCCCCCGCCCCCTTGTCATTTTCTCTATAGCGCCAGATCACAACACGTCATTTACGGTTCTCTTTCCTACAGAACACATCTCCACCTTGTTCTGTTATTAAACAAACTAAAGGCTGTATTTTATTGACGGGATCTACACGACAGCGTGTCATTTCTGTCTCTACGTGGTCGCGTGAACACTTCTCCTCTGCTCTCTGTATCGCGCACGGCGTTGTTCAGCCCTGATGCGCAGAGACACACACAGGTGAGCGCAGAGACACACACAGGTGAGCGCAGAGACACACACAGGTGAGCGCAGAGACACACACAGGTGAGCGCAGAGACACACACAGGTGAGCGCAGAGACACACAGGTGAGCGCAGAGACACACACAGGTGAGCGCAGAGACACACACAGGTGAGCGCAGAGACACACACAGGTGAGCGCAGAGACACACACAGGTGAGCGCAGAGACACACACAGGTGAGCGCAGAGACACACACAGGTGAGCGCAGAGACACACACAGGTGAGCGCAGAGACACACAGGTGAGCGCAGAGACACACACAGGTGAGCGCAGAGACACACACAGGTGAGCGCAGAGACACACACAGGTGAGCGCAGAGACACACACAGGTGAGCGCTGAACACACACAGGTGAGCGCTGAGCACCCAGCAGCGGCAGAGAGCGGAGACAAATATGTAGCGTGAAAAGCAGACAACTATATCTGCGTTTTAAACGCTCCCAGGTAGAAGATAGCAAGAGTAGCTCTCCTGGAAGGATCACCAGAGCAGCTCTCTGAACCCAGAGCATCTCTCTGAACCCAGAGCAGCTCTCTGAACCAGAGCAGCTCTCTGAACCAGAGCAGCTCTCTGAACCCAGAGCAGCTCTCTGAACCCAGAGCAGCTCTCTGAACCAGAGCATCTCTCTGAACCAGAGCAGCTCTCTGAACCCAGAGCAGCTCTCTGAACCCAGAGCATCTCTCTGAACCCAGAGCAGCTCTCTGAACCAGAGCAGCTCTCTGAACCCAGAGCAGCTCTCTGAACCCAGAGCAGCTCTCTGAACCCAGAGCATCTCTCTGAACCAGAGCATCTCTCTGAACCAGAGCAGCTCTCTGAACCAGAGCAGCTCTCTGAACCAGAGCAGCTCTCTGAACCAGAGCAGCTCTCCTGCTCCAAATGAAACGTTCCAAAGTGCTGGTGTCTTGTTCCAACAATGAGCTGCTGGCTTCACACGTTACAAAGTACACGGACTAAGTAACTAATAAGTACATGGATATGTACCTTTACTTTCAGGTAAATGTTTAACAAATTACGCTGCGCATGCGCGACTCGGCAATTTTTGCCGTTTTTCCAAAAGCCAGTCTCCGCAAAGTCTCTGTGAAATCGTCTTTTCTGCTGTTCCGTCTCTCAAAACCGGAAAGAGATCTCCTCTCAACATGGAGCATGAACTGAGAGCAGCCGTATCAAGTCTGCAACCGCGTTTTAAAAATATGTGTAGAGGCTAGCAGCTCACTGCAGCACTAACACTGATACAACCTGATGCTCACATATCTGCAGTCTCATTCTGTTTTGTTCTGCAATTTGCTTTTAGTTTTCCAAAATGACCTATTTAGTAGTAACTACATATCATTTATTTTTTGCACAGATCGAACTTTATTTTTATTGTTTTAAGTGATTGCAATTTTGTTTTCTTGTTTGTAGTGTGACGGGGCAATTTGGTTAAGTTGTTATTGATCTTTATTCTGTTTATTATTTTAAAAAGCACAGATGCAGTCACAAAATGATGTTATTTACAGAAAAAGTAATGCTTTTTGGTGTTTGTGTCAATGTCGGTGTCGTCGAGGTTCACCCCCCGTTTCTCTCCGCTGTTGTCACCGCCACATTCTAGAGTAGCGTCTGGCTCCATGTGAAAAGTTCTCAAGATAACTTCTCTTATAATTTGATGCTACACAAACAGATGGAATGTAATTTAATATCTGAGATGGAGGCTGTAGATGCAAGATGCTAATAACTGGAAGGACTCAGCTAAAGCTGAGTCTCAAGTGAGACCTGGACCTCTTTACAGGAAGCTCCTCCAGGTCACTGAAGTGTTAAGCGGTCTCATGAAAACACTCAACCATACAGCGACGTCGCTGCGGCTCAAAGTGTGATTCAGACCTCGCTCCACTAGGTGGCGACAGAGTACTGCTCTTGTTTAAAGCACTGTGTTGGGCCAACACCTCTCAGGATGCAGAGTCCCTGTTGAACCAGGACTTTTGGAAGCGGATTCAGACGTAGTGCAGACGTTTCTGAGGACAGCTGTGACTTAAAAACGCTTAAAAAAAGCTGATGTTTGGACTCGATGATCGTCTACAGGAAGCTCACTGCAGATGTTCATGGTGAGCAGGAAGGTTCAGGTGAGGGGTTGGCAGACACCATCCTGACAGGATGGTTCAGTAACAGACGTCTTATGAAAGTAATGATATATCAGACGTCATACATTGAAATACATTGTATGTATAGGTTTGGATGCATTGACCCTGCTCATCTTGGTAGCACAAGAAGCATCAATATTACTGGTTTGACATTTAGTCTTTATTAATATTATGAAGAAATAACGTAATTATTTGCATAATCTTTTTGTTTTGTTTTCTGTAAATAGCTCCGTGATGTTTGTTATTCATGTATATACATATATACTGTGTTAAGACGTATGCAGCAGTTCATAAACTACAGTGTCTGTGGTGCTCGTAGTCTGTCTGGTCTGAGCAGCCAGTTTAAGGGTCAGGATGAAGGATGAGGGCATCCGTCTTCATCATCCGTCTTCATGAGTCAGATCTTACCTCGCCTGCCAGTGAGGTGCACAGCTCCCTCCGCTCTCTTCTGCTCAGTGCTTTGGGAGGCATGTCGACTTCCTCTTCTCATGCACTGCAGACGAAGAACACAGACGAGTTAGTAGAGTGACACATGGTCGGAAACGCATTAAACCAGCGGCTGCTCGTCAGAAACCGGCACGAAGGAATGCGACGCACGGCTTCAACCCAAACATCATTTATTAAACTAAACAAACAATGAAAGCAGATCAGCCCAGTGAGGGATGGAAAGCACCGCATGTATGTGAGGGAGTGCAGGGAGAGGAACATGGACCATGTGGACAGCTTCTACACCCTGGAGGACCAGCTGGAGGACCAGGTGGAGGACTAGCTGGAGGACCAGGTGGAGAACTAGGTGGAGGACCAGGTGGAGGACCATGTGGAGGACTAGGTGGAGGACCAGCTGGAGGACTAGGTGGAGGACCAGGTGGAGGACCAGGTGAGCTCCATCAAGCGGTCGTCAGTCACGTCTTACCAAAGGTGTGGTAGGGATCGTGGCAGGTCCTTCCTGCTGCTGCCAGACGGCTCCCAATAGACACATTACTCTTTCAGTCATGTTCAATATCAATAGCAACGTATGTGTGTGCAATATAAACATTGTATATTTCCTCCCTCATCTGGACAATAATGTGTATCCAACCACGCAATCTGAGGATATTGCATTTCTTACAGTTTGAGTATGTGTTGTGCTGGTTTTGATGCTGATGTGTTCTGTTGCCAGATCCACTTAGTTGCTGTTATCCTGCTAACATCCTCGCTGCGGGACTCTCTTCTTTTATCGTCCATGAGATAAAACAACTTTAAAGTTGAAAGTTTATTTGACAAACCACATTCTGAAGGAGGAAGTCAGCTAGAAAAAGTAAACGCATTAAAAATGTAACTAAGTTACAATCACACAGTAACACTTTGAGTACAAACACACACAGAGAAGAAGAGCATCCCAAAACTGTGACAACGCTCCATTGTGAAGAACTAATGTGTGACGGCAGGTGACAGCAGGGGGAGAACACACCTGGCCCGGTGCTCTGCAGGGTTTCTAACTGTTGCTGAATAAACGAGTGTTGCTTTGAACGTCTCCCTTTCCTCTTGTCCCGGCCCGAGTGGAGTCGTGACACATCGTGACACACTCCATGTGACTGTCCTCATGATGTGTTTCAATAGTCTTCAACACACAATCTTGTAGTTTTGGTGAGAAACTTGAATAAATCCAGTTTATTACCCAGGAGATGTTTTCACAGCAACTTACATAGATATTAGAGATGAATCATGAGCTGCTCAAACTGTGAGAAGGAAGAAATGGTAATAAATAAGCTGGCATCAGCCGTCCTCTCTCTCTCTCTCTCTCACACGCTCGCCCAGCGTGAACTCTGTGACATTCATCCAGCTGAGCGGCCGTCTGCCAGCCTTCGTTAGCGCAGCAGCAACGCCAGCAATCCACCGTGTGGATCAGTCGTCCCACGTCGCCTGCTCTGAACATCTATTCTGACTGCTTACGGCCTTTTATCAGACACACTGTGAGGTCACTTCCAGGGTGGAGTCCAACAGCTGCAACTGCACATAACAATGTTTGCAACTTTCTGAAACGGGCAATCCAACAAACACACCTGTTGCCCACATCACCCTGAAAATAAAACCTTCATAAATATACAAAGATATTCAAATGCTCAAAGAACATAAATATGAAAGAATATCAAAGCTAGAAGCAACAATAGAGCTCAGAGTGTGAAAGTAGGCACGGTCGGAAATAGTATGTTTGTACCTCATAGTACTACAAAGTAATACCTCAAAGTAATACTTTAATGCTACTCGTGACTCCATCTGTGCTTTTATGAATAATAGAATAAAGAACATTGCAATCACTTTCAAGTAAACCAGATTGCTCCGTCAAACAAACAAAAAAGTGATATCACTTCGTAAGAAAATGAAAATAAAGGTATATCCGTGCAAAAATTAACTAATATTGAGTTACTACTAGATATCTTACCGTGGAAAACAATAAGCTTTTTTTTTGTAGCAAAACAGATGTGTGAGCATCAGGTTGCATCAGTATCAGTGGCTGCAGTGAGCTGCTTTCCTCTACACACCTTTTTAAAACTGTGTTGTCGATTTGATACGGTCTCTAATGCTCCATGTTGAGCTGAGATCTGTTTCACTCAGGGGCCCATTTTAGATCCTAACTCATTTGCCAGCATTAGTCACAGCAGCCGTCAGACCACCGAACACAAAAGTGAAAGTTAGCACAAGCTTCACAACCGGACCGGAGCTTTCCTTGGAATGCCAAATGTCCTCTCTGATGAGCTGATTTAATGATGTTGCACATGTAATAAAGATGTACTGAGACTACAACGACACACTGAAGTGGTTGGAGAGAGGGAGGCAGGAGGAGGCCTTGTCAGGGGATCCATGCACAACAAGTAGAAGCACTTTGACTTGAGGTGTGGTCTGAAGTTACATGAGCCCACGATGCTGAACCCCAGACCCTGAACACCCCACCAGCTGCACCATGTCAGAGATACACTGACTCTGAGCTCTGCTCTGGTTCCACTGTTCTCAGGTCTTTGATATTGTATTTTCGCTCTAGACTCGGAGAACAGCCCGTAGAAATGATCACATCTATCTGCTGGCGATGAATGGAGAGCACATTAGGAACAACAGGCAGGGTGGAGCCAAGGCTAGGACAACCAGAACGTTAATGCTAATGTCATAATATGTAATGTCCAGTGATTCTGCGTGAAGAACACTCAGAAGAAGAGGGTGGTTTTCTAGTTTCCTCAGCCTGATCAGTCCAACAAACCCTCATGTCCTTTGTCTCCTGATCTCCAGGCACTGAACAGCCATCTCCGCCTTGAGACAAGGACGTGGATAAAACTCCCCCAACGATCTAATGTGCAGAGGCTGGATCATGTTTAATGATGAGGCTCGCTCGTTCAATTCAATTCAGTTTATTTTGCATAGCCCAAAATCACAAATACAAGATTGGCCTCAGAGAGCTTTACAACCTGTACACATGCCATCCCTGTCCCAGGACCTCACATCGGATCAGTCAGGATAACTTCACCTTTACGCTCATACGCCTGTAGCTTAGGTCTCTTTCATCCTGACGTCACTCCTCTCACATGCGCTCTCATAACTTCCTTGCCGTCATCATTCCGGGCTGTCAGATCGGGTGTCAGCTGGAGACATCCAGCCAATGGCACAGCCACACACCGACTGTCTCTTTTTAAATAGGTTTGTCTGTTTACCTCCAGTACGTTTGTGCTGCCGTAAACATCGCTCCTCCACCTCACTATCTCCACGAGTCCTTGCAGCTTCATCAGCTTCATCATTAGATCAGTTTCAGCAGAATCATCAGCCACCACCACCACCAGTGTCTGGACTGCAACAATTATCTTCACTGACCAACACACACTGCGACACTGAGAGGCCCAAACTGCAGAAAGACTGTGCAACATCTGCTCTCTCAGTCAGCTGCTCGATCCCACTGATACGAACCAAGAAGAATGAAAGCAGGCCTCCAATTCAAAGACGTCCGTCTATGGAACCAGACACCTGTCAATCACAATGCCCTCTGACGCTGAACGGGGAGAGGCAGCAATGTGCGGCAAGGCTTGCAGTCTACCAGATATTTAGGAGAAGAAGAAGAAGAAGAAGAAGAAGAAGAAGAAGAAGAAGAAGAAGAAGAAGAAGAAGAAGAAGGTGTTGATGTGTTGAGTTTTCCACAGATCCTTGTATGAAATATAAATGAATCCATGGATTTGGAGATTGATAAATCTATTTTCTTAATCTGTCTCTATTATGATGGCTTTGTAATTTAATTTGAACAACATTTCAAAGACTGCTGGTCATTCTGCTTATTGTGAAGGATCTCTTGTTGTGGTGCTGAAATACCAACGCAGACAATGAGCAAGGACACCAAAGCAATCATTGAAAGACTTTGAACATTTTAAATGTGAGTATGTGAGTGAGGATGCACTTACGCCTGAGTCACACCAGATATGAGTTCATATTTGTGTCATATTGTTACACTGCGTTGGCTTTTAAGTGACTGTGTCTTAAGGCTGTGCTCTTGTGGGACTATTGTTTATCATGTCACAGTATAAGATAATGTCCTTTAATGTAACGCAGCTCCCTCACATGTTGTGTCTGCATCCATTAGCTTTGTTTCTAGGAGTTCTTTGGAAATGTAGTATTACGTATTGATAAAGTTGGGGACTTGAGGAAGATACATTTAAAAAAAAGAGAGGCAGGTTTAAAGCAGCAGTGGGTGAAGGTCTCGATGGTCAAATTAACCAAAAACAGGATCCTCCACTTGCCATCTCGTCTCAAAGACGTCCAGAGACCAGAAGACATGACACTGCTCAGCCGCACGGCAGCCCACTGGCACCGGAGACCCTGATGTGTCGAATGAAGGGGTTATTTCACTCTCTCCTGTGAATGGCATCAAGTTAACACACGGACAACTTCCGGGAGGAGCTCGGCTTGATACTGCTGGGTAGCCACATATGTGCGTACGTGAACGCCACATGTGACGTCAGTTTACTGTAGTTGTAGAAAGTGAGATCATTATAATCAATAAGTGTGTTTGTGTCGTGTCTGCCGGTTATTTTAATGATAATCGACAACTAAAACTCCTCTGACACCGCTCGAGAGCGAGAGACACACTGCTGCACTTCCTGCCCGCGCGAGCCGGGTCCGCGGGGGAGGCGAGCGGCGCCCCGGCTGAAGGACGCCGGGCCGGGGTTCCTACCTTGGACAGCGGCAGGAGTGAGCGCGGGCTCTGTGGAGGCTCAGCCGGGCAGACGGCAGCCACAGCAGCACAGAGACGCCGCTGAACGTCCGGGCAGCAACACCGTCATCCGGGTACAGCGCGCTGCTTAGCTCTGCACACTTTTTTCCGCATCTTCGCTGTTTTAATTGCAGGCTCCTCGGTGGGGTGAGTGCGCGGGGGTTCGCATGCTAATGCGCATGCGCGGCCCAAGTCAGCCGGTGGTGGGGCTGAGGTGCACGCTGCCTTCAAGTAATGCGTAAAGTACGGTAAAAGAGAGAGATCACCCAGAACAATAATAATAATAACATATATATATATATATATATATATATATATATATATATATATATATATATATATATATATATATATATATATATATATATATATATATATATTGTATAAAGCAGATTAAAGGACATAATCAGGGGACGTTTCTCCAACCAGAGACTCTTGTTAGTATACTGAACAAGCCATGGAAGTCATTTCAGTGTTTTACTGTTGAGCAGTATCTGCTCTTTGCTTGGAGAGTGTGACTTAAAGGCAGGTTAAAGGTATGTTGGCCAGGGTTAGAGAATGGTTCTTATAATAATAATCCAATGTATTTTGTTGCGCTTTAAAAGGCCCTTCACGTGGTAATAAAGGGCTCAGTAGATGTATGAAGACAGCCTGGTACCTATACTGCATGGCATGGTGATAGATCATCATTTAACTTGAATGTGGGCTTCCATAGCAATGCTCACCCAACATATGGAACATTTTGTTATGTCTTTCTGACGCTAACAATATATCTTTTGAGGTGGAAGGAAATCCTCGCTCTTTAACTTCCCCTCATTCTAACAGACGTGTCACATCATTTGTTCAAAAATACTTCAGTATTTTGAGTTTTGAGATGGCGGAGCTTCGAGTGTACCATAAAGGCCGCATTGCCCCTATCTGTGTTGGTTCCAGCAGCAGTAACAAAAGCCCTATTCACACACACACACACACACACACACACACACACACACACACACACACACACACACTGACTGTGGTGTCCATTTACCAGGACAGCAGTCATGGAGCAGTGGGAAGAAACCTTGGCATGCAGCTAGTGTGTCAAAGCTGAGACGCTCCACCTCACGCTGTCCCACCGGCTCTGTGAGCTCCTCTCATCACAGCAACACACACACACTGACATGTTGACAGTTAAAAATGACAATTAGCATAGCATTGTATGTTATTGGAAAGCAGATGCTGCTAGTTTTACATTGACATGGCATGTCATGTGTGTGTCGGATCTGATTAGCATTATAAATTAATGTTAAGATGCCTAAATGTCCTCTGATCGGTCAGTGCCGTGGAAACATCTCTAGTGTAGAATACATTGCTAAAAGCACATCATATCTATCATACATATAATTAGTTGGAAACTGTGTTCCATTTAGTTATGAATGTGTGTGTAATTGTGTCAATCTAAACGTATTAAATGCTCTTCTTTGCACGGCCTAAGTACCGAGTCATTATTCAGAGATACTATGTCATTATTTAGAGATGCCAACTCATTATTTTGACATTTCTATATTAGGTCACGGTTTTAAACGCTAACTCTGTAATGACGTCCCAGTCGCGGACATGGCGTCCTCTCTGCGGCAGCATGGTGGCGCTGCTGAGTGAGAGCAGACATATGCTCCTGCATTAAAGTCATTGGCACGCAGAAATCACACAAATAACAGTCTCTACCGATCCGGCTCCATCGAGACAGATGCACACTTATTACAGGAGCTTATACAGAAACAATGGCAGCTGCACGCGCGCTGGCATGATGCGGTTCTACAAGCACACGTGTCATAGATGTGGGGAAAGGCTTCTCTTTTCGTGTGGCAGTCTGGTCCATCCATTGTCAGTGGCAGCAGCAGTCATGTGCTGTCAACTCTTCCTCCCCAGTGCGCCTGCGCCCTTTTCCTCCTCCATCTCCTCCCGCTCCTCCTCCTCTTCCTCCTCCTCCTCCGTGGTGGCTCCCTCTCTACCTGACAGCTCGTCGGAGGACGTGCACACAGCCGAGCCCGGGGCTCCTCGTCGCAGTGATAAAGGGCATCGGGACGGGGGAGTGTGGGCTGGATTCCGGCCAGCGGTCGTCCCCGAGCATCCCGCTCCGCGCAGCGGCATGGAGCGCTCCTGATCCCGGCAGGACGCCCGGAGAGCTCAGCCATCCTTCCCCGCGTCTCATCTCTGTTTGGATACTTCGAGGCCCGGCCATGTCTGCGAGAGAGAAGGGGACCCTGACCAAAGACAGTGTCAGCCTGCTGCCATGTTTCTATTTCGTGGAGGTGGGTTCACGCTGCATGCTTCTTATCCGGAGCCCCCTTCCCCCTCCAACCCGCACCAGACTCCAGTCGGTTGTCTGGATCGTGTGTAACTATCACCTGAGAACCGTGAGATGGGCTTCCTATGACGATCAGCTTTAGACTCATACTATTTTAATATGTAGGTCATACGTGCATATGTGCTGCGTTCAGGTGAGTTTGAGCCACACAACCATCACCTGCTCATAGCCACCTGTTCTCACGGCGCAGACACGCTCCTTACAGAGCAGAGACGCGCGTCTGTGCGCGTGTCCTCCGGGCTGGTGCGGGACCAGTCGGACCCGCACATCGCAGAGGACACGTGTGTCCTCGGAGACACGAGACTCGGGGAAGGACGAGCACACGTCACTCTCATGGTGTCACTATTTGTTTCCGCTTAACTTTTCTAGTGGTTCCAACAGAATTTGGTTATGATTATTATTATAATTATTATTATTATGCTCCTTGCGATCATTTCGATCCAAACACATGTTTTCATCATTTGCATCACAGTTGGTGCTTTTCGTGAAGGAAATGTCTGCAGCTCCACTCAGGAGAATAAACAGTGTTATGCAGCCCAAAAGCGTCACGCCAACATCCCGTAATGTGAAGCGCGAGTCTGAACACAGGATGCAGGAGGACGACCGTGTGGAGAGGATTTCATTTATTTTGGCATTTTTATACATCAGTGGGATACATACATACAATGATAATACGATAACAATACATCTCTGTGCAGATTGCACGCAGCTTCAGGTGACTGTCATCACTGCCTCTGCTCTTTATGCACGCTCTAGTTCCTGCTGGCTCACCGACCAACCAGCGGCTCCTGATTACAGAGCTGCCTCTGATGCTGTGGGATGGATGCTGTAGAGATGGATGCTGTAGAGATGGATGCTGTTGAGATGGATGCTGTTGAGATGATGCTGTAGAGATGATGCTGTTGAGATGGATGCTGTTGAGATGATGCTGTAGAGATGATGCTGTAGAGATGGATGCTGTTGAGATGATGCTGTATAGATGGATGCCGTAGAGATGGATGCTGTTGGGATGATGCTGTAGAGATGGATGCTGTTGGGATGGATGCTGTTGAGATGATGCTGTATAGATGGATGCTGTTGGGATGGATGCTGTTGAGATGGATGCTGTTGAGATGATGCTGTTGAGATGATGCTGTTGAGATGGATGCTGTTGGGATGGATGCTGTTGGGATGGATGCTGTTGGGATGGATGCTGTTGAGATGATGCTGTAGAGATGGATGCTGTTGGGATGATGTCGTAGAGATGGATGCCGTAGAGATGGATGCTGTTGAGATGGATGCTGCGTGATGGATGCTGCGTGATGGATGCTGTTGGGATGGATGCTGTTGAGATGGATGCTGTAGAGATGGATGCTGTAGAGATGGATGCTGTGTGATGGATGCTGCGTGATGGACGCTGTTGGATGGATGCTGTGTGATGGATGCTGTTGGATGGATGCTGTGTGATGGATGCTGTTGGATGGATGCTGTGTGATGGATGCTGTTGGATGGACGCTGTTGGATGGATGCTGTGTGATTGATGCTGTTGGATGGATGCTGGGTGATGGCCGTGTCATCCTCATGGATCCGTCCCTCAGCGTTGGTTCGGGGTTCCCTTGTGTTTCCCTCGATGTGTTTGCAGCCTCTCATGCATTAACGGCCTGAACAAGACCGGGTGTGGAATGATCTCCGGCCTCGCTTCACTGGAGGACGTGACTGCTATCTATTTTCATATATATATATATATATATATATATATATATATATATATATATATATATATATATATATATATATATATATATATATATATATATATACATACATATATATAATACAAAGAGCAGTAAGCATGTAAACTAGGCCAATGCTGGAAGTAGCTTCTCCTCAGTGAGCGACAGCATACCATTAGGGCTCACTCGGCTGCTTCCCTGAGTGTGTCAGTGGCTCTCCTGTCAGCCGTGATGCAATGTCCCACCGTCGCTGTGCAGAGGAGATCAGAGCGTCCAGTCCTGATGGATCCCACCCCTCCCGGGGAGACCTCTGCATTCAGGACTCAGGACTCTGCTGTAGAGTCCGAGAGAAGCCGATGTGACTCTACACCTTGTGGTGAAAAACAACACTGTGCATTGATATGAGGGTTTGGGGTTTTATTTGATGGAGGTGTTTGGTTTTCAGGGGTTTGCACATTATTAAGAGCCAAGTTGGATCTGAAAGTGTCTTCAAACACAGCATGATTTATGAGAGTGGACCACTTGGATCAGATTAGGAATGGAGAGGTCATCTCCCACTGCGCTACACCATGCACACCAACTGGTTGTTGTACATTCACATACGTAACAGCACTTAAAGCTAGGCTTGGTAATCTTGAGAAACTATTTGCTTGATTAAAAACCGGGTCAGTGTTGTCAACTCTTCTCTAGTGAAAGTAGCTTGCAGGACTCCCAAAGCCCCGCCCACAGTAGTATCGCTATGAACGTCCACAACTAGCATGATATTGTGAGTAATCTGTGGCTCAGTGGTTAGCGCGCCCGTCTTTCAATCAGAGGATCCGTGGTTCAAACTCTGTCTCCGCTGGTCCATGTCGCTGTGTCCTTGAGCAAGACACTTAACCCCTAGTAGTTCAGCGTTGCTGTGTCTACGGTGTATAGAGCAAAACATTGTGAGTCAGACTAGAAACTAGAGATTGAGACATAAACTCATGTTTACAATGTTTACTGTACATCAAGAGAGAAGTAGAGTCACTTATATAGACTTCTATACAACCAGAGGAGTCGCCCCCTGGTGGTCAGGAGAGAGAATGCAGCTTTAACACATGAAGCATAGACTTCTATACAACCAGAGGAGTCGCCCCCTGGTGGTCAGGAGAGAGAATGCAGCTTTAACACATGAAGCATAGACTTCTATACAACCAGAGGAGTTGCCCCCTGGTGGTCAGGAGAGAGAATGCAGCTTTAACACATGAAGCATAGACTTCTATACAACCAGAGGAGTCGCCCCTTGGTGGTCAGGAGAGAGAATGCAGGTTTTAAGACACTTCTGCTTCGGCTTCGCTTGGTCGAACCAGAGATTGCTGCCTGATTGTTGTTTTGTCGGTTCATATTTGTACTCACCGCTACCTCGAGTGAGCTTTAGCTCACGTTACAGATGGTGTTTAAGAAAGTTTAAGAGTTTGAGAAAGGAACAAATGATAAAATATTCATATTGAACAGCCAAATCTGATTAGAATAAATAATACTTCTCTTTGGGGTTCAGCTCTACCCATCTGAACTTATTGAGTTATAACACACGTGACATGTATCAGCTGGCTTGACTGGACGGTTTCAAGTTTAGTTTCAAGTGTATGTAATGAAAATAAACCAAATTGAGTATTACTCATGGATTATGAGCTGGTTTTCTGTACGTGTGGTTCAGGAGCGGCTGCAGATGTGAGGCCTGTGCTCCTGTAGCTGTAGTTTGTGGTGCAGCGAGGCTCCACTCTGAAGCCTCAGGCGGCTTTTCCTGCAAAGTGGAACAAATGGAAGCAGGAGGAAGGCCGAACAACCCTTCTCTCCAACGGGGAAAAACAAAAGCTGAAACCATGTGTTTGATAATTGTAGGGAGGGCCGTGGCCGTGAGCCCAGCTGAAGGACAAAGCCCACGTTAACGCCGGCTTCTGTTCGCGCTCACTCACTGAGCTGCTGCTCATCCTGTCAGCGCTCGCTTCAGGATGCACAACAACACGTCTTTTGGGAGGGTCTCTCATCCAGACGAGGGGCTCGTAGTCCTGCTGGGACGGAGCGGCACGCTGCGCCACATGTTGACCCCGGATGAGCTGCAGCTTCTTGACGACCGGCATGACGTGCAAAGGTGACTGTGAGCCGACGTGGCCGGAGGCAGACTTCCTGAGAGCAGCAATGTAAAAATGAACTGCTTAGAATGACAGACAACAGCAGACCAGCTGGAGCGTAATCACATGAATACAGGAAGACGCTGCTCTCTTCAATGGTTGATGTGCTCTCTGCAGGGCGGTGACCCTCTGTGACCAGGAGAGGATCTCCAGTGTCACTCGAGGTCATGTGAGGTCAGCGTTTACATCCGGTCGGCTTCACGGTGGTGGTTAAAGGCTCAGCAGCTGCTGCAGCGCAGCAGGCTTCACCATAAGTCAGATACATTTATTAAAATATGAAAGTGGATGAGGCCACTCATCGTCCGAATCCCCTGGGCAGACTGCACCAGTTGAGAAGGTTAAACATGTTTTCGGTTCATAAGGAAACTCATGCCAACAGAATGGTAGCCAGTGGCAGTGATGTCATGCATTCAAAAGAAGGATAAGACAACCAAACTCTCTCTGACGCTCCCTTTGTGTTCGTGCTCTCATTGTTGGTTAAGATATATATTAACAAGTAACATCATCATAAGTTTCTCAACATTCCCTTTTAAAACGTCAACCAGCAGTCAGCTTTTGTTTTACTGTCGCTGAACATTTGGTCGCCATGTTTTGTCCCCTTACACGTTGAGTAATCCAGATACTGTGCAGGAACACGTCAGTGCCATGAACATGTGACGTGTTCATGTGGAGGATGTACATGCTTTGCAGCGCAAAGATGCTGCGACAACACATCAACACATCAGCATGTATGCAGTTGGGCAACACATCACTGTGTATGCAGTTGGGCAACACATCACTGTGTATGCAGTTGAGCAACACATCACCATGTATGCAGTTGGGCAACACATCAGCATGTATGCAGTTGAGCAACACATCAGCGTGTATGCAGTTGAGCAACACATCAGCGTGTATGCAGTTGGGCAACACATCACTGTGTATGCGGTTGGGCAACACATCACTGTGTATGCAGTTGGGCAACACATCACCATGTATGCAGTTGGGCAACACATCACTGTGTATGCAGTTGAGCAACACATCACCGTGTATGCAGTTGAGCAACACATCACTGTGTATGCAGTTGAGCAACACATCAGCGTGTATGCGGTTGGGCAACACATCACTGTGTATGCGGTTGGGCAACACATCACTGTGTATGCGGTTGGGCAACACATCACTGTGTATGCAGTTGAGCAACACATCAGCGTGTATGCGGTTGGGCAACACATCACTGTGTATGCGGTTGGGCAACACATCACTGTGTATGCAGTTGGGCAACACATCACTGTGTATGCAGTTGGGCAACACATCAGCGTGTATGCAGTTGCTCTGTTCTGTCCTCACAGGAACAGACATATTTAAAACTAATGCAACAAATACACAACATTGTGTTGTGTGGTGGTTGTTTTGCGGTCCTCTTCGTGGTCACCACTGACCAATGAGTTGCCAAAAATATTTGCCATTGGCAACCTGGCGCCAGCCTGAGTGGAGCCCTGCTCTCCACGACGTCCCCGGCCGCTTGAGGAGGAGTCTGTTCACACGATGCTGTTGCAGAGCGCCAATGGTTTCACTTCCTGTGCGCTGCTGTGGCGATACCAGCAACATGTTGGGTTGTGTCCCACTCTCCAAAAGTGGGACGCAATATATTCACCGTTGTATTATTCATCGGGGTTGTATTTCTGTCAACAATTGGTATTTAAAGTGCTGTGGTTTGAGTGCAGTGAAGTGTTGCTGTGATGCGCCGCTCGCTCTCAAACCTCTTGCCCTGAGTCATGAGACCAAGCGGATCAACAGAGAACAAGAGCTTTGGGGTCTGAGGAGCCGCTCATGGCCGAGACGTTGGTCCTGTATGTGAGCTACTTGTTTCTCCACATTTCTGTACCGGTCAGTCGGGCCGTGGCAGGAGGACCAGCAGAAGCCGCCCAGTCCAGTCCGACCAGAACAACACGTGACACAAGACGAGGGCGCCGCTGTGAGCGACGGCCCGGAGACAAAGAGGACGAGCTGCAGAGAGCCGGCCGGCGGTGGGGCTCAGCAGATGGAGAGCGATGGAGCATCTCTGCTGAGCTCCACGCTCCCAGAGGAGCCGGGCCTCTTCAGAGGAAGACGCTCTGTGATGTGCCGCTCTGCCCGCGCCGCTCGCTCAGCACGTGCACTCTCGCCGTCAGGCCATCAGCCATTCAGTTGATGAGGCGGCGGTCACACGGTAGTGATGTGAAGACCGGACCGTTTTACCGAATCACATCTTTGAATCTCGTTCATTGAGATGAACGAATCTTTTTTCGAATCACTCGTTCATTTCGGAGAGGGGAGGGGGGGGGGAGAGCGGGGGGGGGGGGGGGCATAACATTCCTGCATTAAAATAATGCATCGTGACAGTTTGGATTATTTGAAAAGGGTCATTTATTATCACACGACCATTTAATTATCACAACAAATACTTTCTGTTTCCTCTCCTGAGCCACTGCAGGTCACGTGAGAAGTGAACCAAAGATCTGAACCAAGACCACTCAAGTGAAGGAATCATAATGTTCAGCTGCTGCCAGAGCTGAGCCGACTCGTTCATCAGACGAACGAGTCCTGACCGAGTCTTTGGATCAATGATCTGTTCTTCTGCTGGATGTGAGTCTCTGGCAGAAGAACAGATCATTGATCTGAAGACTCGGTCCGGACTCCTGACTCGTCTTCATGTTCACCTCTGTTTCCGTTCATCTGCCGCATCCGGGTCTTTGGATCCGTGTCCCACGTGAGCTGCATAGGCTCAGTACTAGGAAACAGAAGTGATGGGTTCATTTCCCGACCCGGTCTTTATGAGTCTTTGGATCCTTTTTCACGTGACCTGCATTCAACGAATCATTTCTGTTTCCTTGGCTGAGCCGATGCGAGTCCTGATGCGCGGCCACGAGAACGTGAACAAATCGTTTTTTGGGGAAGACTCGTTACTCTTGAGTCCTCGTAAGGATTCCTTCATTTTGAACGAATCGTTCACGAACGACATGTCAGTCTCAAACAGGAAGTGGGAACAGCAGCAGGAAGCACGAGCACCTCATGGGCAACAACTGAAGGCAGATATGTGGCATTTCTGCCTGAGGCAGAAACATGTTGACTCTGAACGCTCCACAGCTTCTTCTTTCTTTTGCTCTGCGGGTTCGTGTGCGTCAGAAGCTCCGGCAACATATTTCTGCTATTTTTGCAAGTGAGGTGCTGCCAAGTGTTTTTCTCTTGCCTCCATTTGTTTTGTCTCTCTGGACTTCTTTGCAAGTCTTTTCACACTTTGTAATCGACTACGATACTTAGAATCAAATAACTTTCACCAAATGACATGTGCAGCTCTCAAAACGGTGCTTTTATTATTCCTCACACACACACACACACACACACACACACACACACACACACACACACACACACACACACACACAGACTAAAAAGTACATTTGGTGAAGCACTAATTTACTTATTTTCATGTTATGCTCTTTATACTTATAAAATATTGTACTTTTTCCTCACTTCCATTATCTGACAGCTATAATCATTAATTACTATTGAGGATCAGATTTGACATGAGTTAATGATAAAGGATGTTTGTTTGATAAATTCAACTCCACACAGGTATTTGAAGCTCCAGCTCAACACCTTTAAAGTGTCAACGCTCCATGACGTCCAGGGTTTATATAAAGTAGTTATTGCATTTTACTCAGGGAGAAGTATTTCTGTAAAACAATCTACAGATGAAAGTAAGAAGTAGGTCAGTTAAAATGTACTCTGAATAAACTTTACTGAGTTACATTTTTAAAAGTCAGCTTTTCAAGTTGCCTGCAGCAGTTTTTAAGTTTACAATGTTCTAAATCTCTTTTATGACCACAGTAAAGACGACGTTTATCTTTTGACTGTCTCTGTGTGTCTCCGTGTGTCTCCGTGTGTCTCCGTGTGTCTCCGTGTGTCTCCCTGTGTCTCCGTGTGTCTCCGTGTGTCTCCGTGTGTCTCCGTGTGTCTCCGTGTGTCTCCGGGTGTCTCCGTGTGTCTCCGTGTGTCTCCGTGTGTCTCCGTGTGTCTCCGTGTGTCTCCGTGTGTCTCCCTGTGTCTCCGTGTGTCTCCGTGTGTCTCCGTGTGTCTCCAGGTGTCTCCGTGTGTCTCCGTGTGTCTCCGTGTGTCTCCCTGTGTCTCCGTGTGTCTCCGTGTGTCTCCCTGTGTCTCCGTGTGTCTCCGTGTGTCTCCGTGTGTCTCCAGGTGTCTCCGTGTGTCTCCGTGTGTCTCCGGGTGTCTCCGTGTGTCTCCGTGTGTCTCCCTGTGTCTCCGTGTGTCTCCGTGTGTCTCCGTGTGTCTCCAGGTGTCTCCGTGTGTCTCCGTGTGTCTCCGGGTGTCTCCGTGTGTCTCCGTGTGTCTCCCTGTGTCTCCGGGTGTCTCCGTGTGTCTCCGTGTGTCTCCGGGTGTCTCCGTGTGTCTCCGTGTGTCTCCGTGTGTCTCCAGGTGTCTCCGTGTGTCTCCGTGTGTCTCCCTGTGTCTCCGTGTGTCTCCGTGTGTCTCCCTGTGTCTCCGTGTGTCTCCCTGTGTCTCCGTGTGTCTCCCTGTGTCTCCGTGTGTCTCCGTGTGTCTCCGTGTGTCTCCAGGTGTCTCCGTGTGTCTCCGTGTGTCTCCGTGTGTCTCCGGGTGTCTCCGTGTGTCTCCGTGTGTCTCCGTGTGTTGTCAGACTTCACGTCACAAGACAAGTTTTTATTTTCACGGGGCATTTCCGTTGAGATTTGACACGTCTTTATCGAGGTCTTTACCGAGTTCTGGCCAAGAAAGCGGCATGGCACGTTTTTTATAAAACCACAAACAACAGACTCAAAACTAAACAGTTAATAGTTTAAAAGACAAAATACATTTCACAAGAACAGACTGCATTCAACAACGCGTTAGCAAAGGCATGCAGCGGTCAAAGAGCAACCTCAGAAGTGAAGTTGGGCCACATGACCGAAGGTTGCAGCTGCTGATGTTGTAGGATTCAGAAGACAACACGAGAGGAGGCAGTTTGTGCTAAATGCTCTTTCTAAGTCAAACGTACCATCGTCTCACACGCTTCCTCTCACACACTGCAATGATGTGTGCGGAAACCCGAATCGCAGACAAATCCTAACTCAGCGTGCTGCACTGAGTCAAGCATTTTCAAAGGAGCAGAGAGACTTGAAGCGTTACCAGACGGACGCCTCAAATGACTGAGAAAGCTCCATCGCTGTCGGTGCTGTTGGCCCAGCACAAATAACTGGCAGCCACAGCCGCCGGAGCCTGCTTTCCATTTTCACACATCTATTATTCAAAGTGCACTGTCCTCCGCCGTCACTGAGGCGCCAGCAGCACACGAGAGCTGCCAGAGGAGCGTCATGAGGAGGAGGCCGGACGCTTATCCAAATGTGAACACCCAGAGAAGGAAGTGCACAAAGCAGTCAATATATATATATATATTCCAACTGGATATGAAATAACACAATGCCAAAAAGAAACGAGAGAAGTTCACTCAGCGCAGTGGGAATCCCACCAGGTGTGTCTGCAACCGTCCGAATCCAAATCAGAACCGCCAGGTGAGTTTGTTCAGACGAGGAATTTGTCCTTGCAGAAGCTGCATCACATCAGTGACTATGACAACAACAACAACAACAACAACAACAACAACAAGGAACATTTAACTAGACAAAGTGAAAGTATAAAAATGTAGATAAAAACAAGTAAGTAATAAGTAGATAAGTAGATAAGTGCGGATGCAGTAAATATGCAGTGTTTACTGCATCCGTCACACCTGCACCACCTTCTGGACACCAGTGGACCGCAGAGCTTCTGAAACACTCTCCATTCAAACTCACAAACCAGCGATGTACGCAGGCAATCAGCTTCATTTCATAGAATCTTGCCAGAAACAAAATGAAAGTCTCCGAGCTCCACACAGACGTGTGTGTCATGTTTATCACACACAGTGGAAACACCTGAGCCAACTCACATGGCTGATAGGCTGTAACGCGTAAGACAAAACAAGCAGCGGTGTGTTGCAGGTAATAAGCTGAAAGTCATCTTAAAATACATAAAACAATCTTATGATTAAAAACAGGAACTCAGCGTGTTGTTTTCCGGCTTCAGCAGCAGCTGAGCTGTGGGAACAGCAGCGTGGCTCCTTTAGCTGCTAGCAGCGAGTCAAACACACCAACACACTTATAGTGAGCCACGGAGCAGCGGTAGCAGTGTGTCCGCAGCAGTGTGTGTGTACGTTAGCTGTTAGCCAAACACACCATCCAAAGCACTAAAGGGAGCAAACTGTTTCCCACCACTGTGGTCTCTGTCGCAGAGAGGCGAGGAAAGAGAGGAGAAAAGGTGTTTCCATCAAGAGGTCCATGAGCCAGAAACCACAAGGTTACTGTCTTCTGTGTAAATGGACCTGTACTTGTACATCGCTTCTCTAGTCTTCTGACCCCTCAAAGCGCTTTAACACTGCATGACATCATTCACCCATTCACCCCCTGATGGGAGGGGCCACCATGAAGGAGCCATCAGTATATCAACCATTCATACACATTCATACTCCGTAGGCGCAGCAACGGGAGACATTTAGGGTTTAGTGTCTTGCTCAAGGACACATCGACATGGGCTAGCAGAGCCGGGGATCGAACCGCCGATCCTCTGATTGAAAGACGATCCCGCTCACCCTGTGTGCCCGGAGTGTGAACTGTGTGCAGTTTACACTCCAGGTTCTTCCTCCCGCAGTCCAAAGACAAGCAGACCAGGTTGCTTTGAGACTCTTATTTGTCTGCAGGTGTGGACGTGAGTGTGAACGTCTCTATTTGAGCCCTGAGATAAACGTTGGACTTGTCCAGGGTGAATCCTGCTTCACCCAATGTCCAGCGCCCCGTGAGCCGCTTTGGATGGTGGCATTGTTTAAGATGAGCTTGTTGTCTCACATCTCAAGTTGCCAATCAGACCGTGAACATTGAGAAGCCTGCAGAATAAGAACCAGAGCCCATCATCAGGACGATGGGTTCTGAGTTAGTACCGCTGTCATCTGTCTATGTCCTGGGTCACCTGTCAGGATTTGTCAAGATTACGGACATGTGATCCAGTCCATGTATGTGTGCTTTGTGTTGTTTTACTGACGGTTGTGGTCGGCGCTGGTAGAGTAGGATGGCATGCTATGAGGCTGTTTTATCCATGGATAAATTAAACTTTGCCACACACACGAGGTATGATTAGCAGTTCAGGAAAAACAGTATGAATGTGGCATGAACATTGGTCATATCCTGTTTTATCCAACATGTCCTTGGTATCCTCGTCTCTGCAGTGCTGAAGGTTTGATGTTGCTTCCTGTGGGATGGCGCTCTCTGTACTGGTGAGTTTCACAACTCAAAGTCTTACTTGAGTCACATACAAAGGAAAGGAATCCTACGCAGTATTTGTAGAGACATTGAAGCGTACCAAACACGATTTGCCGCCATTGGACTCGGCAAATAACGCTGCACTTTCAGAATAACAGGATGTGACATAGATTATCCTCGAGAAATTTACTTTGAAGTAGGGAGAGTGCAGCATTCCTCCCAGAACAGCTTCATCTGCAGAGCGGCAGCGGGGCGAATGCTGACACCACTGACCTATATTCCTCTTTTCCACGAGCTGAGATTGCTGGACGCGATGTGAGGGAAGCTGACGGTGAGCCAGGGGAAACGTAACCTGAGAGAGGGGGAGGGGCCTATGGAGGTAGTCTGCAACATGGAGCTGTTATACTCCTTCCCTGTTTAGGTTAGAGATGCAATGTCCATGCGGAGCGGGTTGTCCTTCTATCAGAAGATCAGTTTGAGTGATTGACATGTTGTGTTGAAGCGCTTTGAGCGGTAAAAAGACCAGGAAGGAATCTCTGAAAACACTGCTGCACACACGCAGTGCAAAGCTTCCCCTTCTGTGCATCAAGGAGATGAGAAGATAGAGCGAAGGGGAAATACATCAGCGCCACTGAGAGCAAAATGCAGGTTCGACTCACACGGAGCTGAAATCAACCCACAAGGGCCCATAAAGAGCTGGATCCATCCCACAGTGTATTTCAAAGGGGTACGGACAGGTGAAAGCACGGCCACGCTGCCTCCTAGTCGTTGCCTTCGTTGGTTGGGAAGTGAGACTAGTTCAGTTTGGGAGAGAACGTCAGGGTGACTCGACCAGATGGATCATGCCTTCCACCGCTGTGCTTGATAAATGAACTTTCACAACAATGGCTGGTTGTTTTTTAGGGCAACAGGCTGTTGGATAAATCTGCTCTCAGTGCAATGGGACTGTTTGCTTTTCATCACAATGCTCCATCAGCACAACGACATGTGGGACTGCTTACTGCGGGTACAATGTCCATATCAACCAACGTCTGCCTTGTTTCACTCGTGAGTGACGTCATCGGTCTGAGGTGTCGGTCCCAGACATCGCACATGTTTAGGAAACTGGATCTGAAGATTTAAGATCAGACTCTTGTCACACATCTTATGATTTTATCAGACGCAAACTGGGAAAGACCAGATCCAGCAGCTAAAAAGCAAGTTCTAATAAACTGGGATTATCCTTTAACTTGAACCTAAGAATTTTCCGTGTTTTCACAAAGACAGCATCATGATTAGCAGTGGGATCAACCACACGTGAGCTCTTTTAGGTCTTTTCATGCCGCTGCAGGTGAAGAGCTCTTTGAATAGTGTTGGGTGTGAATGAAGCATAAAAAGTCATGTTGGATGTTTGCTCCATAATTCCTGGCTCCTTCTGTATTTTCAAATTTTTCCAAACATCCCTGTTCCCTTGAGGTTCACCACTGATGTTAAATAAACTGATGAAACCATAGTTCTTGTAAGGAAAGGAGGAGAGGAGGAAAGGAGGAGAGGAGGAAAGGAGTAGAGGAGGAAAGGAGTAGAGGAGGAAAGGAGGAGAGGAGGAAAGGAGTAGAGGAGGAAAGGAGGAGAGGAGGAAAGGAGTAGAGGAGGAAAGAAGGAGAAGAGGAAAGGAGTAGAGGAGGAAAGGAGGAGAGGAGGAAAGGAGTTGAGGAGGAAAGGAGTAGAGGAGGAAAGGAGGAGAGGATGAAAGGAGTAGAGGAGGAGAGGAGGAGAGGAGGAAAGGAAGCCTGGACGGACGGACAGGAATACTAGTGTGTGAGTGAGCAACAACCTGGCTGAGACCAATGGAAAGAACCCTGCACACAGAGGCCCTCTGTGGTCTGTGTGTGTGTGTGTGTGTGTGTGTGTGTGTGTGTGTGTGTGTGTGTGTGTGTGTGTGTGTGTGTGTGCATGGTTCAGACCCCAGCAGCAGTGTGTTGTGCTTGAAGGGATCCCCCTGTGTGCAGCCCTCCTCCACCCCGTTGTTCTACTTAGCATTAGCAGAGCGAGCGACTGCGTACCGAGGAGTCAGGGTATGGAGCCCATGATGCTCGAGGCCACGTTCAGCTCTCACTGACGCGCCTCACCGCAGTCCTCTGTGGACACGTTACGCCGTCAATTACACATCAGCGTTCTGCCCACATGTGCACCTCACTTCTCTGTGCCCGCTGTGGCGCGTTGGGACATATTCTGGAAAGAATCCTGACACAATAGAACTGCAGCGTTAGTGAAATGGAGTCGTTCATATTGAAGTTTTTAACCCGTTGAAAACTGTGGAATCAATTTTGTCTCCTGACCTCATTTTCCCTGTTTGAGTCGTCGTAGGAACCACAAATTAATTCCAATACTTGTGTTTATTGTTTGTATTTGTTCAGCAAAGTCTTGGAAAAAACTGTATACCTGCAAAAAAAAATCACTTTTAAAAGATATTTTGATGGTAACTATAAACATCCAGCATGCGTTGAGCCAGATTCCCCAAAAAGCCTCCTGGAGCGTCAATAAGACAACTTCATGGAAAGATTAGGACCTAAAGAACCAGAACCTGCAACAACAATCACAATGAAACAAAGGGCCTGTTATGAAATAGTTTTAGTCCAAAAACTGTGTTGTTTGATTTAAAAACAAGAAAAATTACATATTTTATGGCAAAAGATTGTCTGCATCGGGCATGCTGGGACTTAAAATAGGCTCGGGAGGATTTTCGAGCACAGCCTCCAAAAGATGAACTGTCACGTTAAAGGTTTTCTTCACAACATTCAGGGCAGTATCATAGCAGCAAACAACGATTATCTATTTAAAAAGAGAGTGGATTAATATCTGCAAAGCATAGTGAGCGTGCTCCACTGGCTAGCTAGCTGAAGGTCGCCGCTCCACACTGCTCTCATACTGCAGTTACAGCGGTAACGGCGTCCCAACCAACGGCGTCATCGCTGAGCTCCGCCCCCCAGTTCCACCTCCGGCAAACACTGACCACACCGGTGTCGTCTTTTGGACTGTTGCCCCTGTTTGCACCGTTAGCTGCAAGCTACTGGCTCGTGTCTCCATGCTTGGAGCCATTGGAAGGCAATGAAATGCTCTCAATTTAGTGTTTTTGCAACTGGAGAGAAGCTCTATGATATCCATAACCTCGGCACCGCTGGCGTCACAAGCAAACATGAGGTAAACACAGAGTTAACCTCGTGAATCTAAATTCAACTATTCGATGTCCTCAGTATTTGGCGCTCGGGGAATGAGGAGGCTGAACACAGAGCGAACGCTTCCTCTGCAAACTGTTTGGTTGCTGTTCTGAATGTCGCGTAAAGCCCCAGAGATACGCAGAGTCATCATCAGGATGCTTCAGTTGTGTCCATGTCTCTCATTATAGAATATCAGGTTTTTGTTTTTTGGCGGGTTATGAAAATAAATAACCAACATATCTGATGTGAGGGACTTGTGATTAGCAGCTATTAAATGTGAGTGAGGACTCTCTTGACAGGACTGGACGTCCCGTGGTCAGTGGTGAGATGACCACGTGGTCAGTGGTGAGATGACCACGTGGTCAGTGGTGAGATGACCATGCGGTCAGTGGTGAGATGACCATGTGGTCAGTGGTGAGATGACCATGCGGTCAGTGGTGAGATGACCATGTGGTCAGTGGTGAGATGACCATGCGGTCAGTGGTGAGATGACCATGCGGTCAGTGGTGAGATGACCATGCGGTCAGTGGTGAGATGACCACGTGGTCAGTGGTGAGATGACCATGTGGTCAGTGGTGAGATGACCATGCGGTCAGTGGTGAGATGACCATGCGGTCAGTGGTGAGATGACCACGTGGTCAGTGGTGAGATGACCATGCGGTCAGTGGTGAGATGACCATGTGGTCAGTGGTGAGATGACCATGCGGCGTGTCTGAGGCAGACAAGTCCTCAGACGGAGAGGAAGAGCTGATCTCTGGCTCTCAACACACCACTGAAGCACTTTTGCCCAACTGAGAAATCAACAGCAGCTTTATTAGTGTAATTTTATTTCATGGTTGGTGAATGAACTGCTGCGCTATAATTGCTCTTTTATGATGTCAAGACCTCCAGCTGGCGATAATAACCAACCTCGCTGTTTGCCATCCCGTTTGTTGGGATGAGGAGGATTCCTACAGGAGATTTGAGCTCAGCACTTGATGCTCATGAGAGCAGTACATTCCACACACCATCTTCCATACCCCTCCTCCCACCTCCTCAGGGTATGAACGCCATTTTCCATGCCTTCGTCCTCGTTATCAAATCATATTAGCATGCTCATTGAACCGTAGGGTTATGGGAGCGTTTGCAGCGTTCAGTGCCTGTTCTTCTATTCATTTATTTATCCATAGGCAGTACGTTAACGCTCCTCCTGCCTCAGCTGTTCCATCTCTCTGACATCTTTTCCTCCCGTCGACCCACAGCTGCCGATCCTGGTGTCGTCCGTGGTCAGTCTGTACTTCCTGGAGTGGACGGATGTGTTCAAGCCGGCGAAGTCCGGCTTCAGCTGCCACGACCGCAGCCTGAGCCTCCCCTACATCGACCCCAACCGCGAGGTCATCCCCCTGCTGATGCTGCTCAGCCTGGCCTTCGCTGGACCCGCCATCACGGTAAAGCTGCCTTCACGTGAACAGTCTTTCCAGAGGCAATAAGTCAGCAAGAGAAAGAGAGGAAGCGTTTCCCCGTGTCGAGGCAACAGCAACAGTTGCAGCTTGGATTTGGTCAGCAGCAAAGAGGTGAAGGTTGAAATGATTTGACCTTTAGGGGCAGCGCACTCTGTGAACATTTCATTTTACGATCCTAAAGCTGCTCATGGGCGGGCGACTTAAAGACCAACCACAAAGGTTGGCTGCATTATATTGCTTGAATATTATCTCCTCTTTTCAAGTATCACATTTAATATCCTGGCTATGGAAATATAATCATTTACTTTAGGAAGTAAATGATTACTGAAAGACACAGTCATCAGTTTCACAGTCTTTATTTACTTTATTTGTTGACAGTATGAATTCTACAATCCAGTCTTGTGAAACTGTGACATGAACATGGTTCAGCCTGGTGATGTCACCAGACTGTCACAGCGCCGACACACAGAGAACACTTCACACTCACGTTCACACCGACACACATTCATCACTCCATCACAGCGGCGTGTGTTTGGACTGTTGGAGGAAGCCGGAACCAGGAGAAGCGCACAGAAGGCCCGTCCACACCGGCATCGACCCCCCGGGCCTGTTTTGCACCACCGTGCAGCTCACACTGTGTGAAACCGAGATATAAATAGCCATATTTACCGGAGCCAAACGTCAGGGCGATTTGGGCTTTTAGGCCTTAAAGAGACAGAGGCTGAACACAGGTGATGCAGCAGGGACAGTCTGGTGGAAGATAATGCATTTTATAGCAGTTCAGCCTGTAAACTGGTTCAAGTAGACATCTTTAATAAAACACTGAAAACAAGCCCACGATGTCTCTTTTGAATTAGGGGTAAAATCACTCGTAGGTATTGTTGTTGGATGATGACAAGGAGCTTGCTTGACACAGAAGAGGCACAATAATGATGGACTCTTGACTTCACCTTTGACTCTTGACAAGCCAAGATATCTGCTTCAGTTTATAAACTAACAGTTTAAGTTGCCTTTCAAGTTTCTATTTCTCTGAACCTGATTGGATACATCTGGAGGTCATGACCTGACCCACTGGGAGCACGCCACCACACAGCGTAACGCATCCTTTCACATGGAGTCCCTTCTGATGCTCCCCTCAGGGCGCAGCAGCATTTTGCATGGAGGGCCTGAGTGGAGCTGTGGCCCAGCGGGGCGCGGCCCTTGGGCCAGCGGGGCGCGGCCCTCGAGCCAGCGGGGCGCGGCCCTCGAGCCAGCGGGGTCTGACTGCTGATCCCTCCTCAGGCCCGGCAGCTCTCTGCATGCACAGTCACTGTGGCCAGCGCTGCACGTCACCACCTCCTGGAGGTTCCTGCAAACAAACTCACTCTCAATTCACAGCAGACGCAGCAGCAGCGCCCTGAAACTCATTATTTACATTAGCTTGTAAAGGTTTTTTGCATCCACAAAATTATTCTTTATGAGTCATTGTCAGTCAAAAACAGGTGATTTATAAATTATTTGATAATTATAATTTTTTGGGGCTACATCTACATCTTGGTTGTTTCCAAACAGAAGTGGCACAAGAGGTTGAGGCTACGTATCAATGCTGATCAAAACATTTTAGGGCTACTTAAAAAGTTACAATTAACCTTTATGATCTGAAAACATAAAGGGTTTTATTTTAAAGACGAAAACACGGACAACACACAGACGACACCGTCCTAAAGCGTCCCTGCTTTATGGTCTGTGTGACTCCAAACGACCATAATGTACTGAATGAGGGAGAATGCAGCTTTAACACATGAAGCATAGACTTCTATACAACCAGAGGAGTCGCCCCCTGGTGGTCAGGAGAGAGAATGCAGCTTTAACACATGAAGCATAGACTTCTATACAACCAGAGGAGTCGCCCCTGGTGGTCAGGAGAGAGAATGCAGCTTTAACACATGAAGCATAGACTTCTATACAACCAGAGGAGTCGCCCCCTGGTGGTCAGGAGAGAGAATGCAGCTTTAACACATGAAGCATAGACTTCTATACAACCAGAGGAGTCGCCCCTGGTGGTCAGGAGAGAGAATGCAGCTTTAACACATGAAGCATAGACTTCTATACAACCAGAGGAGTCGCCCCCTGGTGGTCAGGAGAGAGAATGCAGCTTCAACACATGAAGCATAGACTTCTATACAACCAGAGGAGTCGCCCCCTGGTGGTCAGGAGAGAGAATGCAGCATTAACACATGAAGCATAGACTTCTATACAACCAGAGGAGTCGCCCCCTGGTGGTCAGGAGAGAGAATGCAGCATTAACACATGAAGCATAGACTTCTATACAACCAGAGGAGTCGCCCCCTGGTGGTCAGGAGAAAGAATGCAGCATTAACACATGAAGCATAGACTTCTATACAACCAGAGGAGTCGCCCCCTGGTGGTCAGGAGAGAGAATGCAGCTTTAACACATGAAGCATAGACTTCTATACAACCAGAGGAGTCGCCCCCTGGTGGTCAGGAGAGAGAGTGCAGCTTTAACACATGTACTTCTATACAACCAGAGGGGTCCTCTCCTGGTAGGTAGAATGCGAGGGCATATGCAATGGCAACATATCTGACAGAGAACAAAAGACTGAGAACATACAAGGAGGACGTTTATATTTTCACGGGTTATTCTGGGTGCCGCCTCCATCAGCGGCGTCAGACGGGACTCTTCAGACTTCAGTTCTGGTCCATCTGGACTACAGCAGCTCCTCTGAAGCAGAGCAATTATTTCCCTTATTCAAAGTGCAGGACGCTTTCACAGTAAGTCACTTTGCTTTGCAGGAAAATCCCTGGTTCATCTTCATTTTGTGCTGACAAAGGACAGGCGGAGCTTTAAATAGTCTCCCAGATGACTATTTCCTACAGCGAAGAGTACCAACAGAGAACAGCATCTCCATCACTGATGCTGAAAACAGAACCGTAGTAAAACCTTATGAAACGCTCCACAACATGCACCAAAGGTACACAATGGATCCTGGGATTTTACATTTACGAGGGGGTGGGGAATCAGATAGCTCTATCTCCTCCACCCAGATCCCCTTCTCTCTGCGCCGTGCTCCTCCTTCACCGGCTCCAAAAGGCCTCCAACACAAAGAGACAGAAGCAGGCAATAAAACCTCCAGCGTAACTCACAGGGAGCCAAACCCATTAGCAGTGAACGGCTGATTCCAGAGCATTGGCAGCGGAGACACAAAGAGCCAACACACTTAACGTCGCCCCGAAAGCTCGTCTCAGAAGCCAAGACAGAGAAAACCCGACTGTATTGTCGAGCTGAGCCGTGCACACGTCACACACTCCTCGTCTCCTCAGATGATGACACGTTCTTCCTCAGAGGCCTCGTCTCCTGAACACTTGTGGAACAGGAGAACACCTGAGGCGCCGTCCTCCCGTCAGAAGGCCTCTCTCAAGCCCTTTGACGGTCTGTCTGTTCGCGCGCTGCCCGCCCTCAGGGCTTCTGGGAGAAGGAGTCTGACTTCAGAGGAAGTTATTATAACTCGGTGCATGTTCCTCATGCTGGAATCATGAGAGCAAGCTGCCGGAGCGGGAAGGCAGCGCTGCCGAGGTGGAGACAGTTGCTTTTTTTCAGCTTGAAATAGTACAGAGCCGACAGAAAGTTTAGTTGTTTGTGTGAGCTGGAGTATCGTGTGTGTGTGTGTGTGTGTGTGTGTGTGTGTGTGTGTGTGTGTGTGTGTATGAAAGTGTGTTACATATTCATATATGAATAACTGTGATGAAATAAATAAATGAGTGCATAAATATGCAGCTATTGAACTTGTTCATCAACAATATTATAATAAAGTAATAACAACAGGATTCATGGAATATCTGTGCATGAACCAAATTGAATAAAACATCAGCTTTACATTGGGTAGATTATTAGTATTTGTTCCATAGAGCAGACCAGATTGTTCTTAGTGGTATGTGTTAGTAGCATGTGGGCCGTTAAAGACCTGAACCATGCGGTTTGATTTCGCTCCAGACGGAGTTTCAGGGGAATCTGACTCACATGCTGATTTACATTTTTCCCCCATTCTTTTCTGACAGATACATACAATAAACACGAGTATTGGAATTAATTTGGGGTTCCTACGACGACTCGTGGAAAAGAGGTCAAAAGCCAATTTTGGTTCCACAGTTTTCAACGGGTTAAACCTCTGAGGTAGTTTAGATCCAGCTGGTTTAGATCCAGCTGGTTCTAAACTAGCTGGTTTAGATCCAACTGGTTCAGATCCGTCTGGTTTAGATCCAGCTGGTTCTAAACTAGCTGGTTGAGATCCAGCTGGTTCAGATCCAGCTGGTTTAGATCCAGCTGGTTTAGATCCAGCTGGTTTAGATCCGGCTGGTTTAGATCCGGCTGGTTTAGATCCAGCTAGTGTAGATCCAGCTGGTTTAGATCCGGCTGGTTTAGATCCAGCTGGTTTAGATCCGGCTGGTTTAGATCCGGCTGGTTTAGATCCAGCTGGTTTAGATCCGGCTGGTTTAGATCCAGCTGGTTCAGATCCGGCTGGTTTAGATCCAGCTGGTTCAGATCCAGCTAGTGTAGATCCAGCTGGTTCAGATCCGGCTGGTTTAGATCCAGCCGGTTCAGATCCGGCTGGTTTAGATCCGGCTGGTTCAGGGCCGATGACCCGCGAGGTGAAGGCAGTACGCCGTCTCTGTCACGGCGGCTCACCAACCGGCCGACAAACCTCCTGAGAGCGAACGCAGCTTCCTGTCTTGTCCGGATGTTCTGGTGTCGGAGCGACTGTGTGGCTGAGCTTCACTGTCATGACGGCCTCACGTGTTTACGCCAACAGGAAAACACAGAAAACACAGTGACACCGAAAACTACTCAAAAAGCACCAAACGTGAAGGACTCCCAATGGCAATCTCTGGTCTGTAAATAAAAGAAGAAAGCAGGGAAAGCAGCGAGGGGAAGGTCTGCGTTGCATGCCCCAGATAAACCTGCTTCAGTGAGACTCATAAGTACGGTGTGTCAGTTGCAGTATTATGCAGATCCCTGGAGGCCCTCCTCTAAGCACTCCTAATCCCTCTCTCTGGCCGCCGCCGCCCTCGCTTCTCTCGTCTCCATCCATGTCACGTGACCACGGGCCCAGAGCATGAGCCGGGGAGCAGAGATGTGGCAAAACGAGCTGAAGGCGCCGGCGATGTAATGATGGACTTTCACATCAGGCCTAAAGGCCCTTTGAAACACTCATACGCCCCCCCCCCCCCCCCCCCTCCTGGTTCTGCAGGGCTGTGGGATTCTGGGTAGCGGCTCTGCGGACGGCCAGGAGTCCCACTGCATTGCCATGTGTCACTCCTGGAGGAGTGTGTGTCCGTGTGCCGTCTTGGCCGGCGTTCTTGGCTCAAACTGGAGCATAGAAGGGCCACGGATAGGCCGAGCCGTGGGACGCCGCCCACGTCAGACAGCCAATCAGGAGCCAGCAAGTGACACCGCTCTAAGACCAGGATGTCCTGTTTACCTGTGCACAAGCAGGATGTTAGACAATAACACGTTACATTCAGAAGGATGAACATCACAAAACATAAAAAAAACAACAACCAGATGAGTAAAAGCCCGGGTGTAGCCTGCCTCTCACCCAGTGCATGCTGGGATATGCGGCCCCTTGTGACGCTGCAAAGAGAGAGCAGGTATGGAACGTGAAACTGTGAAAGTTGAGGGACAAAATAAGGAGTTGTGGAAGTGAAGGGACATGGAGATCCTGCTCCGGTCTCGTCCTCTAGAACACATGTGACAGCGTGTTGTTGTGTTGTGTTGTTGTTGTGTTGACAGATAATGATCGGAGAGGCCATCCTGTTCTGCTGTCTGTCTCGGAGGAAGAGCGGCGCCGGGGCCGAGGCCAACATCAACGCCGCGGGCTGCAACTTCAACTCCTTCATACGCAGAGCTGTGCGCTTCATCGGTACGCTGTGGTCCGTAAAGAGCGTCTACACAATGAAGCTCCTCTGGTCGCACACGTTCCAGGGACTGGACTTCTCCTGCACTTTCAAACGGGCCATTATTAAGAAGAATGCAACATAACTTAACCCGTGCACTAAAATCCTCCCGCGCCAATTTTAAGTCCCAGCATCCCGTTCGGTATCACACGAGCAGAGGCCTGCTCTCCATGTGGACCTGCCAAATAAGAGTGAAACCATATTTGAAACTATCGAACAAACATAATGTGGTTTTGTCGTATGAAAAGCCATTTTCAGGTCTGACTGGTGGCCATGTCTTCCTGCTTCATCTCTGGACTCATTTAGTCTGTGAGAGTGTCTCAGCAACCCAATCAAACCCAACCGAGCATTGTTTAAATGTGTATGTCAATGCATGTGTGTGTGTGTGTGTGTGTGTACTCTACAATGACAACTATGTGTTTAAAAGGCTGACTGCAACGTTTTGAACCTGTTATTAATGTCAGTAATTACACTGCTGCAGAGTGTGCTGCACGCCAGCAGCAATATGTGAGATATGTTCTCACTCCCAACTCCTCCACCTCTGTGTTTAATGTCTGCGTAAGATGCACCGCATCATTACTGGACGCTCAGAGCCACTTACTTTGTGCAGAGAGCATTACAACGTTGAGGCTTTGTTACATAACTGAAGTAATTAAAGAACACAGCAAATGTGCGCTCCATAACACGCACACTTATTCCTCAACCTAACCAAGTAAAGCTTAAAACTAAGCAAACATTCAATGGAGGTTTATTTTGAAAAGACCCTGCATGCATGTAATGAGTAACACACGGCCACCGCGCTCGAGGCCATAGTTCAGAGCTCTGACCCGGCGTCTGTATTTGCCGGCTTGGCAGTGAGAACATGTTGTTCTCTCAGTCCCGTCGAGTACCTCCTGACCTTTCCACCACTCTGTCCGCAGGCGTTCATGCTTTCGGTCTGTGTGCCACGGCCCTCATCACCGACATCCTGCAGCTGATGACGGGCTACCCGACGCCCTACTTCCTCACTGTGTGTAAGCCCAACTACACGGCGCTCAACGTCAGCTGCGAGCAGAACCCCTACGTGATGCAGGACATCTGCTCGGGGGCCGACGCCGCGGCCATCTTGCAGGGCAGGTGAGGAGGCCACGCCCACTGGGAGGTCCAAGGGCCACGCTGGTTGTTGTTTGTTTGTAACAGAACTTTACTTCAAGCACAGAGTGAAGCATCACAAGCACAGTGTGAGGCAAACAATATCAGAGAAGCAGGGAATCCATGTTTGGTCAAGTATTACTCACAATCATTCTCACAGGTCTTTCTTTGAATCATGCACCTGAATAAAGATGGGCAACTTATTTGTCATCATCATGTGTACATCGCTCTTTGTATTCATGGGTTTAGTATCAGTATTGATCCTACTCACTCTGCTCTCACAGAAACTATATGTGCATTCACTAATTTGACAAAGAGTTTGTGTGAGGAGGCGCTTCTGGTTCCACACTTGACCTTGATGTTTGTGGGAGGATTTTCTCTGGTCTTGTTTTGTGTGAGCGAAAGCAGAAGTCGTCTTGGTATTTGTCTTGAAGGATTACTAAACCGGCAGCTTTCTGTGATTATTCATGGTTCAGGCTCTCTGCTGCGAGGCCCAGCTTTGCCCTGAGGATACGCTGCATGCTGAAGCTCTGGAGTACATAATCTGTTTTAAATACTTGCTTAACATATATGTGTAACTTTTAGGTTGCTTTATTTTTTATCCTGATATAACCTTATTGTAGACCCTGTCTGATCCTCTCAGAAATCACTTTGATTTTATTCCCCAAAAAATGATAATATGTATGAGTGGAGTGCAGGTAGTGGCAGTGTGGCTCCACGATGACGAGGCTCTGACAGCTTGATGGAGGAGCAACGGGGGCGGGGCTTAGCGAAGGGTTGATTGACACGAGCTTAACGGAGTCTGTCTGTTTGCAGTAACCTGACGGCCTCCGATTACACCAACACCTTACATGGAGGTTGTTTCTGTTTAATGGAATCAGGTTTGTTTAGTGTGTGTTTGTGCATGTGTGTGTGTGTGTGTGTGTGTGTGTGTGTGTGTGTGTGTGACAGCATGGGGACGTGGGCGGAGGTTTGACCTGTACATTTGGGGACACGTGGTTTCTGGCTGCAGACTATGGGGATCTAAATATAACCCGGTGCTCCTGGCATAAACACTGTCTTCCGCCCTCGCTGTGGAAGCTTGAGCTTCAGTTTGCGGAGCGGCATTAAAAGCTGTTCTGCTGCAGCGGTTGTGCACGGGGGTATTATTAACCTATTTTTATCCGCAGAGGCAGAAGGACCAAACTGACTAATAAAAAAAAACCGCCATAGTTAAGAACCAGCTTTAGTGAGACAAAATAGTGCATTTCCCTGGAAGGAGCTTTTCCGGAAACCTTTTGAGCTCGGGGACATTACCTACTTTCCATGGCTCTGCACCGGCGACATCATTGCTTCAAGTGTGGCACAAACGTCCACTTAGACTCAGCGAAGAACTAATTAGAGCTCACAAAACACATTTTGGTCTTAACTAAAGACTTCATATGCTAAATGTGTCGTTTTCACAGAGATGTCTAACAGGATGAAATGATGAAGTGAGGACATTTTGGACGGACATGGATGTAAACTGCAACATGAATGTTGGGCATACAACGGGTGGAGGTGTAGTACCTCAGAGCGCCTCAGGGGGCGTCAGAGGGAAGTCTCTGCAGTGCAAACGGCTGCTGGTTGGTCCAACACTGACCTCCGCTCCGGTCACCACTGTTTCATAACAATAACAAGGCGGACCGTCTGTTTCAAGATGGTAGGCAGGAGTCGTCCTGCGGGTCTTGACAGTGACGTCGCGGTCTTCTGCCTCAGCAGCAAAGTATGAGGCGTCAACACGAGCTTGCGTTGGCTATCAGAAGACTGACATGATATTTTGCTTCCCGCTGCTCGTACTGGCCATTAAAGGACCCTCAGTGGTGGTCCGATACACATCCTCTCTCATGTCAGGCACAATACAGCAAAGCAAATGCCTTCCATGTTAAAACCTACATGTCAATACGCCTGAAAAGAAGCCACAGATCACTCCATGCTAAAGCAAATATATTGTCACATCGAGCTAATATGAGGCTCCAGCAGTCCGTTCATAATGCCTCCATGATGTTAACGTGTGTTCCTACTGGAGACACATTACATATGACCACCTAAAAACCTCACGCTATCCTTTAGAATGTATACATTCATATTAGATATTTCTGTATATTCATTATGTTATTATTTCTGGGTTTTAATACAGCATAACTGTAGCATTGATAACAATATGCATGTCTAATGGTATGTGCATAATAAAGTCAGATGCATAACTACATTCATGTTGGTTCTTTCAGTGCTGGAAGTGGGTCACATTCAGAGGCTGTGTGATTAGTTTTAATGTGTGAATGAAATTTTCATGATTCCACAGATGTTGTAAATGCTGGTTAAAGGAGGAGAGCACACACAACTGTATCACACACACACACACACACACACACACACACACACACACACACACACACACACACACACATGCATTTGAATGCCCCAAAAGACACAGATTTGCACACATGCAGAGTCAGGAGTAGCGATGGGCGCTGGTTGTCAGAAGTAGGTCATTGGGCTGGAGAAGCGGCTCCAGGTTCATGCTGCTGCTGCAGTGTGCTCATCCAGCGGCTTCAGATGAAAGCATCTGTGCACTGCTGTCGCACTGCCTTTCTTCAATTATTTTTGGGGCTTCCAACGTGAAGAAAACATGAGAAGATGCGTCTAATTTGGTTCAATCCTTCAACCCACAGCGTTTTGTGCGTGTTGTGTTTGAGATGCTCGTGTTTTGTCGACGCCTCCTGTTGACTCACACGTGTCGATGTGAGATCGTCAGCTGAGTCTATTTCTGTTCCTCGTCTCTTGCAGAAAATCCTTCCCGTCGCAGCACGCCACCCTCGCATCCTTCGCCGCTGTCTATGTTTCGGTGAGTAACAGTTTGAGCCCACGCCAACACTTCACCCCGCTCATGCGTCCATGCGGCGCCTGATGATACAGTAGAGGGCGGGACGCTGAGTGGCGGATGGTGGGATTAGCCAAGATTAACTATTCCGCATGGCTCTTTCTTCTATGCTGTTTTATCTCCGCTGTGTAAAATCCACTCATCTCGGAAATGTCCACTTCTCAGGAGCCGGATAAAGACTCTGGGTGGGGACGCCGCTTAGCAGAGCCGCTAATTAGCCTGTCAGCTGTGGCGCATTGAGCAGGAGATTGAAAGCTCAACTCAAATGTCAACTTCGATGAGATAAGATGCTAAATGGCGCTAGTGCTAATGAGACTGTCAGTCCTACTGGTTCACATCCTGATGAACACCAGACTGCCTTCTCATTGGTGTTACGTTAATATATGCAAAGTCTTCTTTTCTCCTTTTATAAAATATTGAATAATCCAGTCACACAGCACGGTTATATGATCTAAAAGTACACATTACATGTAAGCGGGATAGTGACATTGCGAGTACACTAAAATGTATGGAGGACAGAAAATGTCAATAAATAAATGCATGAATAAATACAGGAATAAATAAATACAAGCTTAAATAATTGTGTAACTAAATAAATAAATACAGGAATAAATTTGACCAATCCTGTTCAACAATGAGGTTAGCACCGCCCCCACTCATTTGCATATGAGGACACATAAATATAGGCATAAATAAATGAAGAAATACAGAAATGTAGTAATATATTTAACTTATATTCCTATATTTATGTATTTATATATTTATTTAAGCATTTATGTATTTATTCCTGTATTTATGTATACATTTATTTAAGTATTTATTTATTTACACTTAAGTAATTTTCTGTCCTCCATAAAATGTTGCCAAACTGAAATCTTGTAATAAAAACATCTTCTTGCGACTTATTGGTCAACAGTATGTAGAAGAAGACACAAGAGGACTTTTATGGCACATGAATCTGTCACATGTGAAATGTTCTGGTGGTTTGAGCTGGTGACTCACTCACATCTCATCGGTGGACAGCGTCCACTTGAGAGGAGATGACAACTGTGTATCAACCTAAGTGTCAGACAATCTGGACCAACACACTGATACAACACAAAGCAGCAACACGACAACACTGGGAAATAAAAATCATAAATGTGTCCGCAGATGTACTTCAACAGCACTTTGACCGACTCGTCCAAGCTGCTCAAGCCCCTGCTGGTCTTCTCCTTCGTCATCTGTGCCATCATGTGTGGTCTGACCCGGATTATTCAGTACAAGAACCACGCCATCGACGTCTACCTGGGCTTCCTGCTGGGAGGCGCCATCGCTGTCTACCTGGTAGGGTCAACAAGAGTCCAGCGTTTCCCTGTTTGGAGACTGTTTCTGTCCCTGAGATCAAGAGCAGCAGTCCTCCACAATCAGTGTCGTTAGGATTCATCATTTGCACTCTTAACTTCACATCAATTCATCAAAGGTCTGGACCAAAGTAGTAAAACCTCGCCCGTGGAAGTATTTTAGTATTTTGCTCTGTAAACTCTGTGTTTGAACGGCTTGTCAGAGCAACACAGCTGCTGCAGGAACACGTCGCAAAGTAAGAGCTTCCAGGAGCGCTTCACCAAGACGCCACTTCTGTCCCCAGCAGGCACGTTAGGATTACCAGTTTCTGTTAGTATTCAGCTGAGATAGCTGTTGGACGTGTTTCTTCATCACCTGGTGAGAAAAGTAATGTCCACACTGCTGCTGTTGGTGAGGTGATGTGACATTGACAGCCACAGCTGTTAATGTAAAAACACTTCCATCGGTTATTGCAGTCACTACTAGTTATTTCCCTTGACCTGCACTGATGTACAAATACATTAGATTAGCTTCACTTCATATTAATCCTGTATAAAATAAATCCATTTTTAAAGCTTATCCCAAAAATAGGGTCTATTGGTTGTTTTTAAGACAAACTTTTTGAATAAAACATTGGAATATTAATCACATATGTTTTAATATATATTTATGTTGAGAACTTTAAAATAATTAATTAACTTTTAGATTAATTGGTAATTAAAAAAATCAGTTTGAAATAGTTCAACAAAGACTTCAACAGGGTTTCTGTGTTTCTGTTGCAGGGCTTCTATGCAGTGGGGAACTTCCAGCCCAGCGAGGAGGCCAGTGCCGCTCCCCCTCCAGTCATACACCGGCCCCCCTGCTCCTTGCCCCACATCAGCCAGGAGGCCGTCCTCCACCACCTGCAGATGAAAGCCAGCATGGCTGGAGAGCCGGGCATCCACACCTCCCACTCCGAGGGCCTCCTCCACCGAGGCCTCCAGCAGCAGAGGTCCGACGACAGTCTGAAGCGCTCAAGTGCCGACATGGAGGGGATCTCCCCCCGCAGCCCCCAGAGCAAAGACGCCTTTGTGACCTTTAGCCACACCCTTCCTCGGGTCCACACCCCCCAGGCCATGGCGGCGTACGAGGAAGCAGCCAGGCGTCACGCCGCCACCCTCCACCATGCCTCCATGGACTCCAGCCGCTCAAAGCAGCTTCTATCTCAATGGAAAAGTAAGAACAGCAACCACAAATGCTCCCTGCAGGTCCCAGACTCCTACTCCACCTCCGTAGATTCCACGTCCGGCCAGTCTTCCCAGCACCCGCACCACCACGGCAGCATGGAGCTCCGATCCGCCTCCGACCCATCGGCTATGGGCCTGAACGGAGGCTTTGATGCTCACGCGTACATGTCCAAACTGGCCACGGGGGCGAGCACCACCCTGCCCAGTAACTGTAGCGGCATCACCGGAGGGGCAAGGATATCCATGCAATCGAGACCTGGGTCTTCACAGCTCGTCCACATACCAGAGGAGGCTCATGAAAATTATAGCACCTCCTCCCCTAGGATGGGAGGAGAGGGAGGAAGTGAGGGGTCGACGATGATAAATACCACAGTTCAGGCAAACTGGCAGAGGGCGGCGGAGAAGACCGCAGGCTGCAGGACTAACGAGAACGGACAGAACACCCAGCCACGAATCATGCAAGTGATAGCCATGTCCAAGCAGCAGGGCCTCCTGCAGACCCATTCTAAGAGCTTGGATGAGACCGGCATCGGCTGCGGCACCCCCGGGAGTTGCCAGGGCTCTGCCCGCTACAGGGCTCTAACTGATCAAGACCCCCCCGGCATCATGGGGCCCAGCTCACTGGGGAGCACCACCAGCATTTCAGGGAGTACCGGAGCAATCGTCAGAGTCGAGGCCCACCCTGAACACAGGCCAGTGATCCAAGCACCGTCTACGGACGGATCCTGGAGGTGGCGGTCGCTGGATCACGGCAACGGCGCTGTCGGAGGCACGGGGACTTGTGGAGCAGGAGGGGGGTCAGGAGGAGGCGGGAGCTTGAGGCAGTCCTTTGACCACAACGATGGAAACAGAGACTCGGAAAGCTCAGACTCCATTCGTGACGGGTCCATTGACAGGAAGCGCGGGAACCACATCGTCACCACCACCGCCACCGTTAGCACCCCACCCATAGTTACTGTCCACACCCAGAACGCCGGCCAGGCCGAGCACAGGCTCCACCCTCAGGGCCTCTCCACCATAAGGGTCACTCCTGGGGACGGTAGCAGTTCTGGATCCGGAGGAGGCAGCGGCAGAGGGGGAGGCGGCGAGAGCGCTTCAGAAACCCCGTCTGTGGCGTCCAGTCGGGAATCCACGCTGCGCCGAAAAGGTAATAATGTCATCCTGATTCCAGAGAGAGCCAACAGCCCCGACAACGCACGGAACATTTTCTACAAGGGAACGTCCATAACTCCTGTTTTCAAGGAATGACCGGAGACTTCTGAGAAGACGGAGCGAATAATGCAAGACAGCTGGATTTACAGAGAAGCCCAAGTCAGTGTTACCTGCCATTGTGTATATCATGCTAACTTCAAAAGAAAAAAAGGTTTTATTCCGCATGAGATTTTTGTACGTGTTTACACTAAATCACAACCTTTTTGAGTGTTGTAGAAATAATCACTGTGTACTTTTGTGGTCACTCCTAAGGAAACCTATTGTAGTGTCGATGCTGTGCCATTGCTTTAGGGACACAAAAGCCTTTTTTAAAACAGTTCCCTATGTTTTGGATATGAATCATCAGAAGAAAAAAAGAAGGTAGCACAGTAACATTCAAACTGTAGCAAACTACAGCAAAATAATTGTATCATAGCTGTGAACCAGTATTTACTTCCCTGCACTGTAAATACTGTGTCTGTTTGAAAAGGGTGCTACACCAGAAAATACTATTTACTATACAACACACTGTATGATTTGAATAGAAAAAGAATGAATTATTTTAGAGTGAACAACAATGACATTAATACGTGACAGAGATATGTTTTGTATATCGTCTCTTTTCTGTACAGAAACCACATACTCAACAGAATACTGTTTTGAACCATAAGTGTGCTTAGCATTCCTTCTGTAGCTATGAAGTCAATAATGCTGTGACTTGCACTGAAATATGCGTTTACTGTACCTTATATATTATAAACCCTGACCTTATCTTTATATCCTGTACTTACATTTGGATGTCCATGCCAATCCCATATCTATAGCACAAAAAGGCAGCAACACAGTTGAACAGTTTGCTTATTTAGAGCATAAGATAATCAGTGCATTTCCAAAACTCAGTGCAATACTTGACCTAAAGCCACCCAACAGTATTTGGTGGGTTTCAGTCTGCTTAAAAACAATATTTGTAGGTCAAATTAACACTTTGAGAAATACACTTGCTGCTATGAAACCCGCTACCAAATGCTAACGTTACCAGAGTCGCAGCGTGGGAATAGTCCTGGTTTTGAGATACGGTTGAGCATCTTCCAGTTCTTGAATGGGCATGGGAGTCAACAAAAGAAAAACAATGTAGCTGATGCAACAGAGATAGTTGACCTGCAACGTGTTAGCCTAGCTTAGCACAAAGGTCTCGCTGCTCAAGGTCTGGGTCTGTTCACGTTGCTTTGTCCAGCTACACGCTGTTGGAAGGCTTTTCCAAGGCTTCAGATAAAGACGACCAGTCTGAGCTAAACATATCAGGGACTTACTTCCGTACTGATGCAAAGAGGCGAGACTGATATTGATATTCTCTTCTGACTCTGATCAGATAGCAAAATTACGTATTTCCCAAAATGTTGGAAGTGTCTATTAATTTGTCCTTTTCTTAGAAAGTGTGAAATCACTTCAGATCTTTGTTCTTCGTGAGCAGAAGCACTGTGCTCGCCTCGTCAAGAATCAAACTTGGTTTGTTGTACAGGTACCACATGTAGCATTTTTTCGACAAGAATATACAATATTGCTGTTGAATTGTAATACCTCAGTATAATTCTCACCATCAAATGAAAAGCGTTTGGGATCTTTGCTTAACAGGATACGCATGTACCAGGTGATGTTTGCTGGGTTTAGCACTCCCTTCACCTTCTGCCGTACGCGCTGGAAGAACAGCACTTCTTCCAGTTCTTGTGCTGTGAAGTCATTTCCTTTTGTGCCATAAAGCAACCAGCAGATTTTCTACCAAATCCAATCTAGTGATTCGAACGCTACGTCGAGGCGAACAGAGACGGCCTCCGAGAAGCCGCTGGGTTTCTTGATAACAGTCTCCAATGAATATGTTTTTCTTTTCTTTCTTTTTTAATGGAAGCGTGAACAGGATAGTGTCTGTTGTTTACAGTGGTTTACATCATAGTGCATATCATTAAGTAGTATCTCAGTGGTTAAATGAGCACCCGCTGGATACAAATTAAATTTGATACGAGCAGCATTGGCACCAACTGTGCCGTGAAAATATTTAGTCAGAGTCTATTTAAGAAAATTTGCCAAAGCTAGAACTTTTCATTGAAAAGAAATATAAATCAAATGTAATTTTCAGTATTTGTATAGCAATCCTGCATTAAAATGTATATGATTTATTCTATAGCCCAATAACATTTGCATGGTCACTTTTCTATAGTGCATATCACAATATTTTTATCATAAATGTGCAAAAAAATCTAAAAGATTGAATCTTCAAACGTGTTGAACAGTTTGTTCTTTATTCTTGTGTTTCATAGTGAGAGTTATATGACAATCTTTTTTATCTAAGTACTGTTGCCCCTTCAGGTCAATGCTACAGGCGTCTTTTATTTCTACTTCTTTTGCTTCAATGAAGTTCATTCTTGAACATGTTTATTTGAAATGTGTAGATAATTTAACACATGTGTAGAAAATAGGTTTTGATTCAAGTTAATCATACCCTCAAAAAGAAAATACTTATTTTCAATTAATCCAGGCGAATTAATTATTTTAAATACACACTTTTGTCTGATTCAAACTGTTCAGCTTTGAGTGCATCAACGCTTCACACAGGTCACTACAGACTGTCCTCTACACACAGGTCATCACTACAGACTGTCCTCTACACACAGGTCATCACTACAGACTGTCCTCTACACACAGGTCACTACAGACTGTCCTCTACACACAGGTCACTACAGACTGTCCTCTACACACAGGTCACTACAGACTGTCCTCTACACACAGGTCACTACAGACTGTCCTCTACACACAGGTCATTACAGACTGTCCTCTACACACAGGTCATCACTACAGACTGTCCTCTACACACAGGTCATTACAGACTGTCCTCTACACACAGGTCATTACAGACTGTCCTCTACACACAGGTCACTACAGACTGTCCTCTACACACGGGTCATTACAGACTGTCCTCTACACACAGGTCATTACAGACTGTCCTCTACACACAGGTCATCACTACAGACTGTCCTCTACACACAGGTCATTACAGACTGTCCTCTACACACAGGTCATCACTACAGACTGTCCTCTACACACAGGTCATCACTACAGACTGTCCTCTACACACAGGTCATCACTACAGACTGTCCTCTACACACAGGTCACTACAGACTGTCCTGTACACACAGGTCATTACAGACTGTCCTGTACACACAGGTCATTACAGACTGTCCTCTACACACAGGTCATTACAGACTGTCCTCTACACACAGGTCACTACAGACTGTCCTCTACACACAGGTCACTACAGACTGTCCTCTACACACAGGTCACTACAGACTGTCCTCTACACACAGGTCATTACAGACTGTCCTCTACACACAGGTCATTACAGACTGTCCTGTACACACAGGTCATTACAGACTGTCCTGTACACACAGGTCACTACAGACTGTCCTCTACACACAGGTCATCACTACAGACTGTCCTCTACACACAGGTCACTACAGACTGTCCTCTACACACAGGTCACTACAGACTGTCCTCTACACACAGGTCATTACAGACTGTCCTCTACACACAGGTCATTACAGACTGTCCTCTACACACAGGTCATTACAGACTGTCCTCTACACACAGGTCATCACTACAGACTGTCCTCTACACACAGGTCATTACAGACTGTCCTCTACACACAGGTCATTACAGACTGTCCTCTACACACAGGTCATTACAGACTGTCCTCTACACACAGGTCATCACTACAGACTGTCCTCTACACACAGGTCATTACAGACTGCCCTCTTCACACAGGTCATCATTACAGACTGTCCTCTACACACAGGTCACTACAGACTGTCCTGTACACACAGGTCATCACTACAGACTGTCCTCTACACACAGGTCATTACAGACTGTCCTCTACACACAGGTCACTACAGACTGTCCTCTACACACAGGTCATCATTACAGACTGTCCTCTACACACAGGTCACTACAGACTGTCCTCTACACACAGGTCACTACAGACTGCCCTCTACACACAGGTCATTACAGACTGTCCTCTACACACAGGTCATTACAGACTGTCCTGTACACACATGTCACTACAGACTGTCCTCTACACACAGGTCATTACAGACTGTCCTCTACACACAGGTCACTACAGACTGTCCTCTACACACAGGTCACTACAGACTGTCCTCTACACACAGGTCATTACAGACTGTCCTGTACACACAGGTCATTACAGACTGTCCTCTACACACAGGTCATTACAGACTGTCCTGTACACACAGGTCATTACAGACTGTCCTCTACACACAGGTCATTACAGACTGTCCTGTACACACAGGTCATTACAGACTGTCCTGTACACACAGGTCACTACAGACTGTCCTCTACACACAGGTCATTACAGACTGTCCTCTACACACAGGTCACTACAGACTGTCCTCTACACACAGGTCACTACAGACTGTCCTCTACACACAGGTCATTACTGCACTAACTGTATAGCAGACTGTGTTATGAAACCTGTATGACATCATCACCTCAACACAGCTGAGAGCCAGCTGGACGTGTGTTTCCTCTGAATACACAACACAGTGTGTACACAATGCACTGCTCAGTGTGTCGGTCTCAACGCTCACGCTGGACTCTGCTGCTGTCGAGACAGTTGAAGGAAAGACAGACATGAAGAAAGTCCGTACATTGTAGTGAGAGGCCATAACCCTGCTAGTACGCCCTGCAGGACACACACAGGGGACAGGACTTCCTCCAGAGGAACACATCTAATATGAAGCTTGAGTAACAAGAAAAGAGATATCACTTTGATAATTCTATGGCATTGTTTTTAAACGATGTGGCTGGTTTAGAGTTGTTCCCAAAGGCCTGTGAAACCACAGAGTGTGATGTGACACGTGGGTAGAAATGTAGATCCAATAAGTAGAACTGTGAATGGATGCTCTCTGCATGTGTAGCCTCTTGTGTTGTCCCTGGATGAAGAATTAATGTTTTCTGATACTGTGATCAGCCGTATGAATTATATGCAGCAAGAAAAAGCCCTGTGAGAATTAGACAGATCAAGTTAGCAACCACACTGATGATTCAGAGCACGTTGATCAGGGCGGACGAACATTTTTACATTGTCCAAATTATTTGAATAAATGTTTGCTATTGAACCACTCGATGTCTCTCCTCTCGTCCACGTGGTCAGTTCAGATTCTGGCTTTAAAACATAGCAATTCACTTGAGTAGCTGGTTCTTACAGAGCCAAATGAAACGGACCTTTACTCAACATAACTGAGTTACCAAACCTCAAAAACTGAACTTGTAATGGAGGAAAAGAGAGTGACATGTAAATAAATACATTTAGGATTGACCCCTGTACAGGCTGAGTATGGAAGACTTAAACTGACAACGTTTCAAATTTCTGTAATATCTTTTTGTGCTTTTTTCACCCCTGTATGCACTTTTGACCAAATTAATTTCCTGTTGAATGATAAAGTTCCATATGATTTGATTTCAAAAACAAAAATAAAGTAAAATACAATAAACATTGTTATATGTATTTCCTCAACTGTGTTGTAATGCCATGAAAAACATGTTAAAGGACGATCAATGACCATGTGGTCTGTGCCTGATTGAGTTGTGCAGAGGTGGATATATATATATGTATATATGTATATGTATATATATATATATATATATATATATATATATATATATATATATATATATATATATATAAATAAATATATATATATATATATATATATATATATATATGTATATGTATATATATATATATATATATATATATATATATATATATATATATATATATATATATATATATATATATATATATATATATATAAATATATATATATATATAATATTGAATATTGTTTGATTGCTGCCATCACTGATTTTCCAGCCATGAGAGCAACGTTTAAACCAGACAAACCAGGTGTCCGTGGTTGGCTGACCTCTCATATCGTCCAGAGGTAGAGAGGAGAGAGGAGAGAGGAGAGAGAGGTAGAGAGGAGAGAGGTAGAGAGGAGAGGAGAGAGGTAGAGAGGAGAGGAGAGAGGTAGAGAGAGGAGAGAGGAGAGAGGAGAGGAGAGGAGAGAAAAGAGAGGAGAGAGGAGAGAGGTTGAGAGGAGAGGAGAGGAGAGAGGAGAGGAGAGAGGTAGAGAGGAGAGAGGGAGAGAGGAGAGAGGAGAGAGGAGAGGAGAGGAGAGAGAAGAGAGGAGAGGAGAGAGGAGAGGAGAGGAGAGAGGAGAGGAGAGAGAAGAGAGGAGAGGAGAGAGGAGAGGAGAGAGAAGAGAGGAGAGAGGAGAGGAGAGAGAAGAGAGGAGAGGAGAGAGGAGAGGAGAGAGAAGAGAGGAGAGAGGAGAGAGGAGAGGAGAAGAGAGAGGCACAGGTCTGCCAGGCGTGTTGATAACCGTGGATGTAGGTCAGCACTGATGGAAAGCTGGTCTTCCTGCTCTGGAAACTCAGGTAGCTGCTGGCCGCTGGACCGTAGAGAGGCCATGAGCAGAGCGTGGTGTTACTAGCAGAATCCACCCATGACAGTTGGACCAGGACACTTGATCGTGTGAAGCTGTGCCCATCAGTCTCCTGGTTCATCCTCTCTGTCGCGTGGACCCTGGAGCTATGGCGGACGGGCCGAGGCCAACTGAAGCTTCCCATCAACGTCCACGGCGACGACTCCAACTACTCAGACAGGAAGAAGAGTCTCTTCCAGCTAGAGGGTCCTCCTCTGTTTGTAGATGCAGGCCGGGACGCCAACATGTTAGAGACCCGCACCAACTGACCCGAGTGACTTTTCTGAGACTGCCTGCTGACTGGATGGACTCCAGGTGTCTGTGGTATGCCCAAAAGCCATACATGACCGTCAACAGCTCACAACGTAGTTGGCCTTTACAAACCGCTTATGCTCAAGTAGCTTCTGCACACTTGACGTGTCGCTCATATTTGGAGAATAAAAAGATATCATGTGAGTATCACACGTGGTTTTCCTCAGGTTGTGAGGCCTCTGGGGCGTTTGTGAGGCCAAAGGCCTCGACATCGACCCGACACCCAAAGTGTTTGCTGTTGTCTTCCCAACTGCCTTCCTGACTGCCTGACTGTGACTCTGGTAGAGCAGGATCGTCCTTCAATCAGAGGGTCGGCAGTTCGATCCCCAGCTCCGCCAGCTCATGTTGATGTGTCCTTGAGCCAAACACGATGGTTTCTGATCGTACTACGAATGTTAGTGGTGATAGGCAGGTGCATGGTAGCTCAATGGATGACTGGGGTGAAAGTGCTTTGAGGAGTCTGAAGAAAAGTGTGGTACAAGTACAAGTACAGTCCGTGAAGCGTTTCCTTCATGCGGAGCAGATTGAAGGCGACTCATTGTCGTCTCCGTGGTCACCCCTCTGTCGCCAGCTTCGGTTTCTTTTGAGCATCAACAAAACACTGTTCTCCTAACTTGTGACGAATCAATGGCCAACCTTTCATAGATGATGTTTAATAATCTGACACCCCAGTCTCCTTCTCCTCTCTCCGCCATGAGGAACGCGTGATGGACCAGAGCTGACTGAGGAAGCTGCTATTTTTAGAAAAGTCAGATCAGAGCTTCTCTGTGCGGAGAGTGGACATTCAGGGCTGTTCATGAATATGAACTGGGACTTTTTCAAGAGAATCTCAATTATTTAATATGATTTAAATGAATAATGTTATTTCCCTGAATGTTCATAATAATAATGATTTATTTAGATAGCACTCTTGACCCTTTTCCATGTCAGCGGATAAGGTTGGAGTCTCTGTGGGTCTCAGACATTATTATTTCATTTAATTCATTAATTCATTTAAAAAATCCCCCACGGTGTTTAATGTTGTTGATAAGTGTGGTATAGTGTATTTCACTGTTCCACTGATACTGTGTCATGTGTCACCCTGTGAGGAGCACAAGAAGAAGAAGCCGCTCTCTTCCACCAGTGAGAACTGGTCTGTTCCCAACAGAGACGCAGAGTCAACTGACTGCTACAACAAAGTGAGAAGTTAAACCTCTGGAGTTCAGCAAGAACAAGATTCAGCTGTTTTGTTGCTTGTTAAAGCTGCATTTATTAATTGTGATTGCACATTGGGGGGCTGCCACACATTTATTAAAAACTGGCGGAAATAGCATCTTACAAACTTGTCAGCCATCAAAACCAAAGATCCAGCAGACACAAAGAAACACTACAATGTGTTTAGGATTTAGCTTGTGTCCACCTGAGGAAAGTCCAATATTCCTTTTTGCTCTGGTTTGGTTTCCACCAGCTCCTGAAGATAAATAGTCTTTAGCTGCTCACGCTCCAGTTGAGACCTCTGTCAACCTGATCAGCGAGCTTCTAGTGTCCAGGAGGAGACAGGGACGCTGTGTCAGCTGACACATGCATACCGTGTATTTTCAAAATAAACCCAGAGCAATCAGAAACAGTTCATGTCTGCTTCCATCATGTGGATCCAGTCCACCCTGCAGCTCCTGCTCTGGTACTTTAATCCCTGTGTGATTGTGTGGAAGTGACTGAAGGACATGTGGCTGCATCATGTCCGCTTCACCTTTTGTCGCTTGAGAGAAGCTTTAAACCCGTCCTGATGTGTGCAGTCTGTATGTTCACATGCTAATGTCACCAAGCTCATGTCAGACGTATGGAGATCGTATGTTTGTATGTTCTCAAAGTGTTCTGGTCTCTACCACCATCCAAGCATCAGAAGAATAAGTCATTTCTCTCAATGTGAGATGTAGTGTAGGGTTATATTTTGGTAGAGGACCAACGCGCTCATTTCAAGAGAAGCTTCACGTGTTCACAGGTTCAATGGCGTTCTGACTGCATTGCAATTAATACAGAGAAGGCAAAGAGTAACATTACACATAATACATCTAAAAAATAAAACAACACACGAAGCATTCTGAGAGGCTTAACAGACTGCTCTCAAATCAAAAAGTCATGTCAAGTTAACAATGAATAATTCAAACATGTGATCAATAATTGAAAAATACACACTGGAATTTCTAAAGTTGTCTCATTCAGAAGGATAACAAATTATTCAAAAGTGCATTGCGCTGTGTCCTACATGAGCTCTGCACAGACTCCTCTCTGCAGTGATTGGGGAGCAGCTTCAGGTCAGCTGCTCATCAAGTCCTGCTTATTATAATTCACATTTACATTGAATGAAATGCCTTATGAAGTGAGAAAGCGAGTGAGAACCAGAGTTCCAGCTGACGGAGCTCCTCGTGGTTTTTAGACTCTTCTGAGCTAATTATTTTAGTTCTCCAGCTGCAAAGTCTGTAACCTCCAGCCTCCCCGCTCTTTACCTGGAAGTGACCCAGTCCTCTCTCTGGGTTGAGCTGGTCCAGCCTTCACGTCATCCCCCCGTTCTGTCTCTATCTCTACGGACACTATCGCTAAATAGCAACAAAAAAACTAAATATAGAACCTTATTTTAAGAAAATTAACAAAAAACACTATGGACCAACTTTCAATGGACACAACTAGCAATGCTAATGTCACCAGGAGCGGTGATGGGCAATGGCCCCTCCCGACTTCCTCCCCCCTTTGTCCACCCTCCCTTCTCTTCAAACTCCTTCTTGCTTCAGAAGGTTCCTCACTGAAGGTTCCTTCAGAAGGTTCCTCACTGAAGGTTCCTCACTGAAGGTTCCTTCAGAAGGTTCCTCACTGAAGGTTCCTCACTGAAGGTTCCTTCAGAAGGTTCCTTCAGAAGGTTCCTCACTGAGTGAAATGACCTGGAAGTGTCTGAGTGGCCGTCATGATGAAAGCTGTTCCACTTCTTTAAATGCTAAGGAAAGGAGCTTCGATGCTTCCTTTCTTACCTCCTCTAGCATAGGACACATTGGACCTTCCTTCAAAGATAATGCCCCACAGTTCCTTGCGGCGGAACAATCTGAAAAGCCGATGCACTTATTGGAAATCTACAAAGGCTTTCATCCACATTGTGAGGCCTTCATGAGAAATGAAGCTGAAACCTCCACAGAGCTCAGAAAGGTCCAATGCAGCAGATCCAAACAACGCGTTGTGAAAGGCGGCGTGGAGTTCTCTTTTTCTTTATTTACAGTACGGTGACCATGGGTCACATTAAGTGTTATTACTAATGCCTCACACGTCTGTCACAGGGGTTTGCTCAGTGACCTTTTAGTCACATTTAATGGCCGGTGCAGACTCCATGACTTACTCTGCCTGGTCATCTCAGGGAAGAGTCACTCAGCCGTCGCTTCGGGATGACCTGCAATAGGATGCGTGTGGTGACAGGCAGCATTCTTCACAGCAGCTCCGTCAGCAGCTCAAAGGTTAAGTCTCAATGTCTTCTCTCCGATGTGTGCTCAGTGGACTCAGTCAAACTGCAATGGGATACAGCTGTACCCGGAGGCTCTGGGAGTGTATTGGTCAATCACAAGCGTCTCCTGCTTTATGGTCTGTTTGACTCCAACAGACCATAAAGCACTAGATGAACATCACGCTGTATAGAAGAAGACTAGAAACTAGAGATGGAGACATAAACTCATGTTTACAATGTTTACTGAGGGAATACATCAAGAGAGAAGTAGAGTCACTTATATAGACTTCTATACAACCAGAGGAGTCGCCCCCTGGTGGTCAGGAGAGAGAATGCAGCTTTAACACATGAAGCATAGACTTCTATACAACCAGAGGAGTCGCCCCCTGGTGGTCAGGAGAGAGAATGCAGCTTTAACACATGAAGCATAGACTTCTATACAACCAGAGGAGTCGCCCCCTGGTGGTCAGGAGAGAGAATGCAGCTTTAACACATGAAGCATAGACTTCTATACAACCAGAGGAGTCGCCCCCTGGTGGTCAGGAGAGAGAATGCAGCTTTAACACATGAAGCATAGACTTCTATACAACCAGAGGAGTCACCCCCTGGTGGTCAGGAGAGAGAATGCAGCTTTAACACATGAAGTATAGACTTCTATACAACCAGAGGAGTTGCCCCCTGGTGGTCAGGAGAGAGAATGCAGCTTTAACACATGAAGCATAGACTTCTATACAACCAGAGGAGTCGCCCCCTGGTGGTCAGGAGAGAGAATGCAGCTTTACCACATGAAGCATAGACTTCTATACAACCAGCGAGAATGCAGGTTTTAAGACACTGCAGGGCGGTAAAGCTGCTGATCCCTCTGCAGGGAGCTGCTCTGACACAAAGACTCAAAGGTTTCACTTCAAGGTTTCACATTGGACAGTGAAACACCACAATGGTCATTTTAAAAACAACAACAAAACCTCCTCGTCCTTGTTTTACAGCCGTATTCATGCCAGTGCAGGGCTTTTGTCTGTGTCTGGCAATAACAAGTCTTCTGGGCTCACTGTCATAAACAACTGACTAACAAGCTCATATATAATATAGGTCAACACATACAATGCCATCAAATGTCTTCCATTCATTTCACAGCCACCAGAGCAGGCTTCAGCCACTGAATCATACGGTGATTTTTATCTGCCTCAGAGGCAGACACTTCAAACGGAAAACAGCATCATGATATGAAACATGTTCATCTTTTTCCTGACACACACCTCAGACCTGAGTCAAAGAGGCAGCGTATGCAAACCAAGGGCCAAACATATATTTAATGAGTTTGTCAATATTGTTTCAATTTTTGCAAAGGTCATGTGACCTTCCATCCTTCCATCTCCACAGCTTGCTGGATGCCAGAGTTCAATAAGTGGCTCTGAAGACCTGGTGCAATGAGACTGAAGACAGACGTGGGAGAAGTGGGAGTGTCTCTGTTCACGTTTCAGGACGTTATGCAGCGTTCTTGCTGAAAGTCCCCAGACGAATCAGTGGAAGCCTGAGTTCTGCATCGCGCGGTAAGAAAAGATGCTTTGTAGCTGGAAGAGAGCGCAGGCTCCCCAGTGAGCAGCCTCTCAACCTCCAATATACTCCTGGTTAGCGTGTACTTTTTGGGGTTGCACTAAACTTCCAGAAGACATTTTGATGTTGTGGCTGCTTCTGCTGTGATGCTGCGTTCACACCAAAAGCGTTGCGAATGTTTACTTTTTTGCCTGATTTTACTCGCTCGACACTTTATGTGGTTATTTTTTTTTCGCGCTTTTTCGCAGCCAGTTTCGACAAAAAAGGGGCGCGGCTTGAGCCCCGTTACCCCTAGCTACCAGCACATAGCCTCACTAGCTAACCTAAACTGACCCGGTCACGATCCTGTAAAACAGTTTTCCTTTCCGATATCGACCATGAAGCATTAACAACTATTTCTGCGTTATACTTGTTGTGGACATACCACAAACATCAGAAGATCAGACGCCCGTGTCTGGGTTCATTTATCATCCAGGACGAGCGTCTGGATGAAGCCGCTTCAGCGCTCCTTCAGCGCTCCTTCAGCGCTCCTTCAGCGCTCCTTCAGCGCTCCTTCAGCGGACCGGCAGCAGTTGATTTCAGCTTCGGCAGGACGGCGGTGACGACGGGCTCCTCCACGCTTCTCCACGCTTCTCCACGCTGACTGGCTTTCGAAACTCTGCGTCGGGCGAATTTTTAGCCAAAGTTAAAAAAATTAAACTTTGGCGAAAAGGCAAAAGAGCGAAAAAGCACAAAAAGCAAAAGAGCAAAAAAGCGAATATTCACAACGCTTTTTCACGTCATTCGCGCCCGGCGAAAAACATGCTTTTTCTCAATCATTCGCGTCTGTGCACTGACTTTACATGTAATCTACTCGTGCGAATATTTTGCAACTCTTTTGGTGTAAACGCGGCAGAAGACGTTCCAATATGTATACCCCAATATTAATATTAATAATGATACATATTATTTGTATAGCGCTTTAAGTACTCAAGGCACTTTGTATGGTAAAGAAAAATAATAGAAGCAACAACAATATAAACAAGAGAAATGACATAACAGTAAGAAACTAAACAAAACATAATTAATGTAGTCCCAACAACACATGAAATATGTTCCTGTTCACAAAATAACCGTCCGTCTAACGCGTCCACTTCAGACACCTCGACAGAGTGTGAACGGTAAACACAAGGCAACGTCAGTGTGCAGCAAAATGTGTGTTACATTGAAACAAAATGACTAAATTAAAATTGAGCAAACTCTCCTGACTCAGACAGAGCGTTGCTGATTTCTCAATAGTCAACCGCTCCATGTCTCTGAACAAGTGTGTGTGTGTGTGTGTGTGTGTGTGTGTGTGTGTGTGTGTGTGTGTGTGTGTGTGTGTGTGCTTCACTGTGTGATAGAGCAGTGTGTGTGTGTGTGTGTGTGTGCTTCACTGTGTGATAGAGCAGTGTGTGTGTGTGTGTGCTTCACTGTGTGATAGAGCAGTGTGTGTGTGCTTCACTGTGTGATAGAGCAGTGTGTGTGTGTGTGTGTGTGTGTGTGTGCTTCACTGTGTTATCACACAGTGAAGCACACACACACACAGTGTGTGTGCTTCACTGTGTGATAGAGCAGTGTGTGTGTGCTTCACTGTGTGATAGAGCAGTGTGTGTGTGCTTCACTGTGTGATAGAGCAGTGTGTGTGCTTCACTGTGTGATAGAGCAGTGTGTGTGTGCTTCACTGTGTGATAGAGCAGTGTGTGTGCTTCACTGTGTGATAGAGCAGTGTGTGTGTGCTTCACTGTGTGATAGAGCAGTGTGTGCTTCACTGTGTGATAGAGCAGTGTGTGTGTGTGTGTGTGTGTGTGTGCTTCACTGTGTGATAGAGCAGTGTGTGTGCTTCACTGTGTGATAGAGCAGTGTGTGCTTCACTGTGTGATAGAGCAGTGTGTGTGTGCTTCACTGTGTGATAGAGCAGTGTGTGTGTGTGAGTGCTTCTGTCTGTCTTCTGCCTGTCACAGAGTTACTGATTCTTGTCATCGTTGCTCTGTATTGACTTTTTGTCACATTGTTGAGGCGTAAAATAGTTTGCCAACTATTATTTAAATATTACAGTTTTTGTTAACACTGATTATAAACAGTTTATGGATTGTAGTTGAGGGTCAACTCAAAGACAGATGAACATTTTAGTTTGTAAGCAATAAACTGCAAGGACTCAGTCAGCGTGACGTACAGAGGTTAAAGGTCAAAAGCTCCCGACAGGCTCCTTTAATGTTACACACACAGAAGCGTACAGGAGGAGATGTGTGGCAGCTTTCCATCACCACAAAGCTCTGCCCTGTTCATCATTCAGCATCAGATAATGATCACATCTCATGGGAAATATGTTTGACTAAAATGACAAAAATATTGTTTTGGACTGACTAGGTAGACTAAAATATTCATTATAATACGGGTAGATCAAATCAAGCATTCTGATTGGTTGAGAGTGAGTCACGGGGTAAATTACTGAACATCCTGTTTACATTAACCAGCGTTTCATGTCAGTGCACACTCAAAATAACAGCTAGATTTAAATTGTGCGACCGTTAGTTGTCATTTCCAGCTTGACATTTATCAAACATGTGTAGCGAGGGTTTCTCTTGCGTCTGTACTTTTATAATAATAAAATAACAACACGGTGCTCCGTTAGGTAAGACAAGACAGCAGCCACTCTATTCTCGTCTCCCTCTTCACTTCAACAAATCCTCCTCTCTTTCTGTTTCCCCTCCACAATAAAAGCCCTGGCTGTTTACGTACACACTATAATAGCTTACTCATGTTTCGTGTAAACTTTGATATTTTGGGGGGAACTTTTGATGAGAACGTCAGCGGCAAATAATGTGTTAGTGGTCCCTGTTCCTGCTGTACAGTCACACTGTACACTGTACTAGTCTCTGAGAGACTAGTTAACGCTCTGAGAGACTAGTTAACGCTCTGAGAGACTAGTTAATGCTCTGATGGACTAGTTAATGCAATGAGGGACTAGTTAACGCTCTGAGAGCAGACTAGTTAGCGAGGAGCGAGCGCGTAAAACAGGAAACGAAGTCGAGGGACAAAAGGGGTTTGATCTCAGAATAGTGATGATTTCCAGTGAAAGATAATCACCGTCAGTAATTTCCCGACATGAAGCGAGTTCTCTAAACATCATGGAGGGAAATAACAGAGAAAAGACAGACAGAAGCAGCGAGAGCACTTATTTCCATCGGTGGCTGAGTGTCATCCTCCACGCTTTCAACCAGCCTGGTCAGGATATCGTTACTTTACTGTTTATAATGTCGCTGGTAACCGTATTATAAAAGCAATAAGTCCGAGAGGCAGTTCTGTATGTACAATAATGTACTGCTCAAGGGTAACAACACCCTTTAACAGTACATTATTGTATATACAGTACTGCCTCTTGGACCTTATTGCTTAAATAATATCTGATTTCAAAGATAAGAAACAGTTGACACATGACTTAATAGAACAGGAAGAAAGATACAAAAGCTTTTGGATAAAAGTAGACAATGAGACGATGTTTCAATCATTTCCATAAAGGAAGGCTAATAAGCATTTCTGTCTCTTTAGATTAGATGTAAAGAGATGCAGCATTACCGCTGGTTGATAACTCCAGTAAAGGTTAACGTATAGCGACACACACACACACACACACACACACACACACACACACACACACACACACACACACAGACGAATACTCAAATGAACTGAGATGCAACGAGTCCACTGATGTTTCCCACAAGGCCTCAGGGCGACACGTGCACTGATTACTAGTGACACGAGCAGAGGCTGTGTGTGTGTGTGCGTGTGCGTGTGCGTGTGCGTGTGTGTGTGTGTGTGTGTGTGTGTGTGTGTGTGTGTGTGTGTGTGTGTGTGTGTGTGTGTGCGTGTGCGTGTGCGTGTGCGTGTGTGTGTGTGTGTGTGTGTGTGTTGTAGTCAGCACGCTATTTATATGGCCGTCCTCCATCGTGGGCTCATAACCAATGTGTTGGACAGCAGAACAGACGCTTCCAGTCATGAGATCTGATGTGTTTCTACTCTGTTTCTACTCTGTTTCTACTCTGATGTGTTTCTACTGTGATGTGTTTCTACTCTGATGTGTTTCTACTGTGATGTGTTTCTACTCTGTTTTTACTGTGATGTGTTTCTACTCTGATGTGTTTCTACTCTGTTGTGTTTCTACTGTGATGTGTTTCTACTGTGATGTGTTTCTACTGTGATGTGTTTCTACTCTGATGTGTTTCTACTGTGATATGTTTCTACTGTGATATGTTTCTACTGTGATGTGTCTCTACTGTGATATGTTTCTACTGTGATGTGTTTCTACTGTGATGTGTTTCTACTCTGTTTCTACTGTGATGTGTTTCTACTGTGATGTGTTTCTACTCTGATGTGTTTCTACTCTGTTTCTACTCTGATGTGTTTCTACTCTGATGTGTTTCTACTCTGATGTGTTTCTACTCTGTTTCTACTCTGATGTGTTTCTACTCTGATGTGTTTCTACTCTGTTTCTACTGTGATGTGTTTCTACTGTGATGTGTTTCTACTCTGTTTCTACTGTGATGTGTTTCTACTCTGATGTGTTTCTACTCTGATGTGTTTCTACTCTGTTTCTACTCTGATGTGTTTCTACTCTGTTTCTACTCTGATGTGTTTCTACTCTGTTTCTACTCTGATGTGTTTCTACTCTGTTTCTACTGTGATGTGTTTCTACTGGAAACTCTTCCTGATCAGAAGTTCTGTCGTCAGCTGACAGACGATGACAGATATTCTCCTCCATTCTTCCTCCTTTGCGTTTTAATTTTAATAAGCTCTACTTCTCCTCCTTTGTAGCCATTTCCATCTTTCTTCCTCAAGGTTGCTATGGCAACAGGGTCCCTGTCTCGGTGTATATTGTCTCCAAAATAAAAAAACCCAAAGCTCCGCGTCTTGAGCTGCAAGCAGAGATGTGAGGATTCTGCCGTATAATTGTTGCAGGGAGACGATGCACGCTTTGAAATGGAGAGGTGAGTTATACATTATAAATATATATATATATATATATATATATATATATATATATATATATATATATATATATATATATATATATATATATATATATATATATACATAAAGCTTGAGCACCATTAACCGTCCTTGTGAATGAAACCTAAAGCATCAGTCACCGTCACTATGGCATTATAAAAATGGAAAATAATCATAATGTGCACCAGTCACATAAACACTGATGGAGAGGAGAGGCCTTACGTCCTCTCGCCTGGACTTCACTGCAGCTTCACTGCAGTTTCACTGTAGCTTCACAGCAGCTTCACAGCAGCTTCACTGTAGCTTCACTGCAGCTTCACAGCAGCTTCACTGCAGCTTCACAGCAGCTTCGCAGCAGCTTCGCAGCAGCTTCGCTGCAGCTTCGCTGCAGCTTCGCAGCAGCTTCGCAGCAGCTTCACTGTAGCTTCACAGCAGCTTCGCAGCAGCTTCACTGTAGCTTCGCAGTAGCTTCGCAGCAGCTTCACAGCAGCTTCACTGCAGCTTCACTGCAGCTTCGCAGTAGCTTCACTGTAGCTTCACAGCAGCTTCGCAGCAGCTTCACTGTAGCTTCACAGCTGCTTCACAGCAGCTTCACTGCAGCTTCACTGCAGCTTCGCAGTAGCTTCACTGCAGCTTCACTGCAGCTTCACTGTAGCTTCACTGTAGCTTCGCAGCAGCTTCACTGTAGCTTCACTGCAGCTTCACTGCAGCTTCGCAGCAGCTTCGCAGCAGCTTCTCAGTACAGCTGGCCGTGTCCTGCTTTCTGTGGATGCAGAGAGAGAGAGAAGAGCCGGAGCTCCTCTACAGACCTGACGTGTCTCTGATGGCCTCTGACCTTCATCCGCCATGAACTTAAGTTGCTAAAGCAGCATGTTCATTTGGGGCAGCTACTAGATCATGTTTGAATATTTCAAAATTTAAAAAAACACATGTTTTCATAGTGAATATTTGTCTGTCTGAGGTGTGATCATGACAATAACTTCATGGCTCAACAGAAACATTTCCACTGCAGGTTTTCACACACAGTAAAACCACCAACATGGAATCATTTATATTTTTTGACAAGAGATTTTCATTTTAATGTTTCCTGTCTGCGTCCTGTCTGTGTCCCTCCTATCTGTGCTGTTGTTGTTGTTGTTGGCCATGTGCTCATGTTGTGTTTCTTGTCAGCCGACAGTCTCACACACACACACACACACACACACACACACACACACACACACACACACACACACACACACACACACACACACAAACCTATTAGGAGTCCAGGATCAGTCTGAATATTCAGAGTTTGGCTGCAGCTGCCATGAGACTTCCCAGCATTCAGAGCTCATCATTGTGGGCGGAGCCTTCAGACGCCAACATGTCTGTCATCTCCAGAGACCGGCCGTTGTTCACATATCACTGTGTTAAGTTTGAATAGGAGTTCAGGAGAGACAGTACCTATTGAGACCAGCATGTCTCTCTAGTCCCCGTCTGAAGTCTACTGCCACGTTTTCACCACAACATGCTCATGGAAAGCTCTGTCACCCGATGAAGAACCTCTGAGCCGAGGTTTCAGCTAATAGCCAAGAAGACGAGTGTGCCGGACCAACCACTTAGCCCCGCCCACCTTCAGCCAGCTGATCTAATCAGGACCAGTTGACAGGTGTTGCTGACTTGGTAGGAGAACCAATGGAGAATGAGCAGCAGCTCCTCGTGAGACGCTAACGTTGTACGAGGAGACGGACAAAAGCTTCCAGTGCGATGAAGCAGCAGCGCCATGCGACCGGCAGGTCTCCTACAGCAAACACCAGACAAAGACTTTTGTTTTGTGTCAACTGAGATCTGGACGGCTCCAGGGACGGGATGAACAATGGACTTGTTTTTACAAAATGTCCCATCAGAGACGCCGAGCGGTGTGAGTCCTTTTGGTTTTCACGTGATCGCTGGACAAACTTCTGTTGAGAGGAAGCGCTTCAGCAGTCAGCTGGAGCTGCGTCTGGATGGGAGTGACGGGACGTCCTCCTCCTCACCCTGACTCACAGCAGAGGGGGAGGACAGCCTTTGACCTGGGACAGCTAACGGGGATTTGTTGTGTGTTCTGGTTCTGCAGCAGATCACACATCTGCAGACACGCTCCTCTCTCACAGTGAAGGACAGCAGCTACACGGTGACACACAGAGCGGCTTCTCAAGCATCAGGAGAAGGTCCAGATCATCTCACTTCCTGTTTCGTGTTGGTCGTTTTGCTTTAACGGCTAAACGTCCTCCACAAGCTGCCGGCGTGTCTGCGTCTGTGTTTGTGGAGACGGACGTCCGCGGCTGCAGGAAGCGCCGAGACAGCAAAAAGAGGCCGAGGTCTCTGCAGAGCTGAGAAGCTGCGGCTTTTTTTGTATTGTTTTGTTGCTTTACAAGCTGTAATTCCACCGTTTTTATTTAGGTTTCATGTGATGGAACTACACAAAAGAATCTTTATTTCCCCCCTTTGTCAAGGAGCCCTGCATTAGAGCTGGTGACCTACAGAAGTTACATCATTGGGTCAAGCTGAATGTCGCATGACCTGTCGCATGACCTGTGGCATGACCTGTCGCATGACCTAACAGAGGCCCAACTAAGAGATTCATGCTAAATGGACTGTACTTGTATTTCTATGTTCTAGTCTTCAGACCACACAGAGCCCCTTAACACGACATGACATCAATAACACATTCACACACTGATGGGAGGAGACACCATGAAGACTGCACCTGCCTGTCAGGAATAACATTCACACACACACACACACACACACACACCCCGTAGGATCAGCCTTTGAACCTGTGACCTTGTGTCTGAATGACAGTTCATATCAAAGCAATAGGAAAGCGTCTCTGTAGAACCGCCGTGCGCAGCGGGAACGTGTTGCAGCTTCAAAGAGGAATGAAGAAGCAGAGCGTCCAGCAGGAGCAGCGTAAAGGACATGCATTAGTTATTACTGGCGTGTGTGTGCGGCGATGGCCTCCTCGTGCCCGGCCGTTCGGCCGGAGCCGGATGAGATGTGACGACCACGCGTCGCCCTGCCGGGTCACGCGGCCGGCCGAGCGGTTCTGGTGCCGTGGAGCCGAGGCGTGAGAGCGGGTCGGGTTGTGTGAAGATGTTCAGGAGGAAGTGATGGAGGACATTCAAACGTATGGCTGCTGCCATGGAGGCTGGTGGCAGATCACACACACTTCGATGCAGGAGGCTGCCTGTGTGACAGGGGGAGGGGCGGCTCCTTCACATGTTCACTGCTTCCTTCCCTCAGAGGAGCATGCTGGCTTCCTTCATCCGTCCTCCCTCATGCTCCACTTAGTGATGTGAAAAATGTCTTTAAGCCTTGGAGATGTACGCTGACCCACTTGTTTTTTATGTTGGGAGAGCATCTTTAGGGCAACGGTCCGTGACACAGACGTCATATAAAAGATAAGCAGCTTGTGTCAAGATGTTTGAGCCATAAATCACAAATCAAAAAGTAATGAATTCATGAATGATGTGTAACAGCGGAGTCCATTATGATGGAAGTACATAAAGCCTTTCTCATGTCTTATAAGTCGTTGCAGCAATTCTTGGGTTGATACCATTTATTACACATGAATGAAATACCACGCAAGAATTATCAAAGATAAAATACCTCCAAAATACCACATTAAGACACCTAGAAAAGCTAATGCTGTCACTTAGTATGTAAAACATGACATTTGGAGATGTGTGCAATGAGCCACTTATTGGTAATGTTCATAAAGTATGACATTATGACATGCATGCCATGGGGCCGCAGCAGCAACATGAGGCCTCCTGGTGGTGCTGCTGATGAGACTGGAGACGGAGGAAGCCGAAGGATCTGATGAAGCTGATGAAGCTGAGGAAGCTGCAGGACCGGCGGTGCTGTTGGTGGAGCAGAGCGTGTTCCAGCAGCATGAACGCACTGAAGTCAGAGGCACCGTCAGCAAAAGACACAGCAGCAAGATGACAGGCTGGTGTCATGTGCAGCTGATGTGACCAGCTGATGAGACATCAGCGCTGACAGCAAGGAAGTTAGTAGAGAGCATGGTGAGAGGAGTGACGTCAGGGTGAAAGAGACACGCCCCTTTCACCTGAGCAGGAGCCCTGGAGGAGGAAACAGCTTCCTGAAGCACACAGCCGCCTCTCAATGCAGCGCTGCTTCGAGTAGATGCTGACACCTGGTGGACAGCCACTGGTACTGCATGTTCAGCAGGCTCAGGAGCGCCGGTACATGACAAGGAGGACGTGTGCGTGCGTGTGCGTGCGTGTGTTACCCGTGTGCGTTTTGATCATTTGTTTTATGGTTCGATCCAAAAAAAAAGTTTTTCAAAATAAAAGCCAAAGGAATAGAAGTACCAGTTTAATCAAAGTGAGTTTTCCCAGGTGACCCAGAAGGCTTATAACATGTGTAGTTATAGTCATAAACACTGATTCATATTCATAATGGCTACCTAGCAACATTTATTTTGAGAGGAAATTAATAAATATAGCAGATGAGTCATAAACAGCATTATTTGTGTGGATTACACTCCAAGTGGATCACGTGTGTACTGTGGAAACAGATACACAACACGTAGTAGTATTAAAGTAGTATATTATTATCAATTTGACTTCATGTTAAAGGCCGACAGCCAAAGGACCATATATGGGTACGTACCTCTTGTTCTCCGTGTTCAAGTGGTCATACGAACCCCAAATGAGTTCTAATACTTGTGTTATTTCATATCATTTTTTTCAACAAAAATATAATTAAATGTATATACATACATACATATATATATATATATATATATATATATATATATATATATATATATATATATATATTTATGACTTTACATGTAGAAATATGAAGTTCATAAGGACATGGATTACTTTGTTAGATGCCCACAAGCCTCACGGTTACGTGGATTTGTTTGTTATTGAAATCTGACTACGTTAAGAGGAACTTACCACGAGTTTAGTGAAACGTTACGTTGTGGCAAAAAGTTCATGGAGTTACGTTAGTACTTACATTTAACAGTTTTCTACCCATATGCATATTCTCACAATGGTTACAGTATTGCAGCACTTTAAATGAAGTTAATAAACGTTTTGATTGCGGAGTTTATGTTTTAAAAAAGAGAATCCTTTTCTCAAAACTCCGGCGCTGGGGAGCTGGCGGGGCTTCACGAGGCCGTGACGGCCTTTAAAACCCAGAAGCAGTCACCGCACTTTAGGGGTTAAAGTTGATAACGAAATGTGAGAGAACAAAACTCAAATAACGAGCATAATGTGTTATTGAAGGAGCAGTGTGTAGCATTCAGGGGGCATAAATTGAATATGCAATTAATATGTAAGAATCTGAAATAATTCATATCTAGCGAGTCCTCCTCATGGAGCCAGCATGCTTTCTACAGGAGCCCGGAGCGGACAAACAGTTTGAATTGACATTTTAAAAAACTCAAAAACAAACCACACAGGTGTTGAAATGCCTAAAACAGTTGTATTTGATTAGTAAAAGTAATGTGCAACTCAAAAGAAATCCATTCACGTGACTTGAGCTCTCGTGTGAACGCTGGTGCTTCCATCTAGTGGCTCCTGGAGGTACTGCAGCGCGTTCATAACAGCTGGTAGCTGTAAAACACGTCTTCTTTCTGTACTCTGATCCCAGATATTAAAAGTCTCTCAACACACTTCTGACATCTTTATTTACAGTACGGGGTATAGTACAGTACCAGCGATATCTGCAATATTACACAGAAACACCTACAATGAAGAAAAACAAAAACACAAGAAATAAAAACCTTTAAATATTGTTTCATCAAGCGTGGCACCAAATACAGAATGAGAGGAAACACAAACTCTGTTCAGAGAGCAGCAACGACAAATATCTGGCTTCTCAATTCACAAAAGAAATGAAGAAGAGACTTCCAGCTGTTTGAAGGGCGACCGGCGGCCTCGGGGCGGCGCTCCTCCCACAGCCCGACTGACGCTTCAGCTCTCTCTCTCTCTCTCTCTCTCTCTCTCTCCCTCTCTCTCTCGTACTGCGGCCACTAACGCCCTGTGGTCAGCAGTGGAGCAGGGTCGTCCATCAATCACAGGATCGGCGGTTCGATCCCCGCTAAGTCGCCATGTCAACGTGTCCTTGGGTAAGACTGCACCTCCAGCTGGTGGCCCCGCCCTCAGCGTGTGATGCTCATGAGGACCTGGAGAGGTACACTACAGGAGCAGTGAGGAATACTGAAGCTCTCACACCTTTGATGCGCTGCAGGACCCTGAAACCCACAAAGACCCTCTGACCTTCTGGCTGAGGTCAACTGTTCCCTCTGCTAAACATTTAGCGTGTCCGTCTAGGGCTTTTATTGTGAAAGGTGAGACCTGGAGAGGATCTGGTCTATCAGGCTACATGTTCATTTGTCATTTCAAAAGGTGGGATTCTCAGTCACATGGTCCACCGTTTATAAAATGAGTTATACAAGTAAATAAACAACTTGTGTTGGATTCATTTAGTTGGCAAGTGACTGTAGTATAATCCAGATTATACATGCTAATTACTACTTCCTACGTCTGTAATGAGAAGTAGAGCAACACACACACACACACACACACACACACACACACACACACACACACAAAGTATATCAATCAAAATGGTTTGTGTTTCTGCGTTAATAATAATCCTATTAGAGCATATATATATATATATATATATATATATATATATATATATATATATATATATATATACATGATTTTATATATATATATATATATATATATATATATATATATATATATATATATACATGATTATATATATATATATACATGATTATATATATATATATATATACATGATTATATATATATATATATATATATATATATATATATATATATATATATATATATATAGCACACATATTTATTCAAACACATTGTTTTGACAACTTGATTCCACCACCAGGTCCATGGAGAAGCTTTGGTCCTCTGGTGTCCTTCAGACGCTGCGCTCTTCTTCTCTCGGCTCATCATGAAAACAAGACAAACTCCATCTGCTGAAGAAGCTCCAGAGTTGAGATGAAAGCTCCAGAACATCTTCCCACTGGACCAAGCAGTCAGATCAGTTAGTCAACTGCTGTCATCAAGATCAACAACTAACTTTCTATCTCAACCTGTGTGTGTGTGTGTGTGTGTGTGTGTGTGTGTGTGTGTGTGTGTGTGTGTGTGTGTGTGTGTGTACGCTGAATAGCCCACAGACTGAGGACTCTTTGAAGGCTGCTGGCCCTGGACTCTGTCGGGTCCTAAAGTCTGACCTGCCGGGTCCAGGAGGAGGAGCCTCAGGTTGAGCCTCGTCCTCTCCGCTTGCTGTCTGATGGGCACAGTTCACTTTACAAACTGCAGCTTCTTCACATTTGCTCCGGTCCAGGTTTAGATTCCTTAGCAAACCAAACCAAACACAAGAGGCGTACGTCTGCTGCAGCTGTTCAGAAGCTGTCGAGCACAGTGATGCATTATGGGAGAAAAGTGTGAGTAGGTCGGTATAAAAAAAGCACATGCTGCTTAAATAAGGATGTGATATATGCATACACAAATAGAGAGCGGGGAACTTGTATAATCAGAGGGTTTCTTTATGTTACTGTACAACACTAACGTTGGTGGGGGGCGGGGTCAGCAGATGAACTCCCCAGGGACCTCCTGCAGGGCGCCGAAGGGCTCCTCGAACTTGAAGCGCTTGGAGATGGCCTCCTGCTCGGCAGCCAGGGCCTCCTTCTCTGAGGAGGAGGACTGCCGGCACTGACCCAGCGTGTAGGCGGCCACCACGACCAGCTCCTCCTCAGCCGTGGAGCTGCTGGTGGAGCTGCTGCTGGTGGAGCTGCTGCTGGTGGAGCTGCTGATGGAGCTGCCGGTCGTGCTGCTGGTGGAGCTGCTGGTGGCGCTGGATGCCTCCTGGTCCTCCAGTGGGAGGCTCTCCTCTGCCGGCTGGGGACCCTGAAGCTCTGACAGCTGAAGCCAGGGGTGTTGGAGGCACTGCTCGGCTGTGGCCCGATCCCTGAACAAACACACAAAATCAGATCATCGTCACGTGTTCGGTGTTTCCTGCTCCGCTTCACCTTTCCAGCCTCGTCCTGTCTCTTTGTCTCCGGCTCGGTCCAGCGTGAGACTCATATTGTTGAGGATTGGTTTATGTAAACTATGAGTTCTTTACATTTCTGAGGTTCTTTTTATTACTCCTTCTTCTTTATGGAAAATAATGATGTTTTATGAGTTAAGATAGTTTCTATAGTGTTGCATTAATTAATACTCGTTAACATAGTCGTGTTTTATGCGTTAAAATGTCTTCTATAGTGTTGCATATATACGCTTTAGCATATTCCTGTTTCTATAAGGGAAGATGTTTTCTATCACAAGTGCATTGATATGTAATGATACATTTCTGTTTCATAAGACAAGTTCAAATGTAGAAAGGATCTTACAGGATACGGAAGACAGGTCTAAATATGATCACGGTAAGGTTTGCTGCAGAGAGGTATTGTTGCACCACAGACACCCATAACTCACTAATGAAAGGTCTGACGCCTGTAAGCTTATCATGACTCCATCAAACAGCATCGGCATGTTTCATCTGCCAACTCTGCGCACAAGGCGCCGGCCTGACTGACACCTGTTCAGACTGACACCTGTTCAGACTGACACCTGTTCAGACTGACACCTGTTCAGACTGACACCTGTTCAGACTGACACCTGTTCAGACTGACACCTGTTCAGACTCCCTTTCTGCAGCTTCATCTACAAACGCGCGATGAGCGAGTGACCAAAGACAGATCAGTAAATCACTGTCGACAGTCACCTCTACTGTAGGACCCCTCCTCTCGTTTGCCTATAAAAACAGAGACAGCGGAGCACTTCTTCAGTTGCTTCTCGGACTCTGTCCCCAGAATAATCCACTCTATTGGAGCAATCAAACGGAGACTTTCTATGCTGTGAGTAAACTGAGTCTCTTCGCGATGAGGGGAAAACCTCCAAGAACTAAGAACTAACCTCCAAAGAAAGGAGTACGTGGCTCAATAGTGCAGCTAAGCCGCGAGGGAAACCAGACGCAAGAGGTTTTTAACACCCGTCATTGTCTCTATAAAATGTAATTGAAAGCAAACTGTTCGGGGTTGTAAACAAGCCTCTCTTACACGGCAGCGTAAGGAAAGGAGCTCGCCCTGAGCTTTGACCAGGTCAAGGCCGAGTCCGTTACAATATGATGTTAGAGGAAATAAGTGTTTCTACAGGGAACTCCAGCAGAAGATGAGAACTCCAGTTGTCTCAAACTCCATAAAGCCTCACAAGTAAAAGGAGGAAACAGCAGCGTGAGAACATCAGTTTGTTTCGGGCTGTTCTGCTTCTTGCTGCTCAAGAAACACTGTTTGTTTATATACAGGAATAAGGAAGCAAGCTGAATTCATTGTCTTTTTCCCCCACTATCTTGAGAAGACCCGCTGAGAGGCTGGACCAGCGTACTGGTCCCTCCCCGTGAGGATGCACTGACTGTGGCTGCTTGCGGAGCAGCGTCTGGATGAAGCTCAGGGCGCTGCGGTCCGGCTGCTGCAGCTCCTCCTCGCTGTAGCTCACGTTGAGCTGGGAGATGTTCAGGAAGGTCTCCTGCTTGCTCTCGCCCAGGAACGGGGAGATGCCCGTCAGCATCACGTAGGCCAGGACGCCAGCGCTCCTGAAACACGGGGAAACAATCCACAGAGCAGGAGAGAGATTACATGCTTCACCCAGAGAGGGGACCACAAGGTGAAAATAGCTATTACAAATGAAGAGGGAAGATAAACACCTTTCATACTGGCTGTTTGTTTCACAGTGTTTGAGTTTATTGCTGAAAAGCAAAGATAAATACGTCCTTTCTACTGTCTATACACCCAACACTGTTTAAACTACGTGTCCATGTGTTGTTGTGTTGTCGTACATTCTGCATGTGCCGTCATGAAACACAGAAGCCTCAGCTTTCACTGCAAAACAATGCATGTTGGAGTTATTACATGACATGTCATTTAGCTCACGCTTTTATCCAAAGTTAAGTTATGATGGTTCTACTGGTGGAAAGGACTTGAAATCATGAAAGCTATCAGTGCAGCGTGGAAGCTAACAGCACTGAGACATGATGTTTGCATTAAAGAACAAGATGAGTCAGAAGATGTGGTAAACCTCCTCGGGTCAGACGAGTTGTGTGCATCGTACATCAACTTGTGTCCAACACGTTGAAGTCCCAACGGACTTGAAGGCAGCAGCTGTTTGTGTTGTAGCCATGACATGACATGGGTCTACATTTCAATTCAATTCAGTTTATTTTGTATAACCCAAAATCACAAATACAAGATTCTCCTCTGAAGGCGTTACAGTCTGTACACATGACATCCTGTCCCAGGACCTCACATCGGATCAGGATCAACTCCACAAATAAAGATAGTAAAACCCTTTCACAGGGAAAAGGGGAAGAAACCTTCATAGAGCAACAGAGGAGGATCCTCTCCAGGATGGACAGAAGCAACAGATGTCATGTGTACATCTGGAGTTATGATGGATGGTTATGCATGGCCCCCAGAGGACGGACCCTCTGAAGTAACAACTACAGGATCCTTCTGGTGATTTATTAATGTCAGTATTAAATTAGCCTTATTTATTTTTGGGTTCTCGTCCCTCTGGCTGCCGCCTTGGTGTCAGCACTCAGAGGTGGTCGTGTTGACACCGCTGCAGCACCTTAAGGTGTGACCCTGCAACACAAGATCTTACCACATGTCAGTGGCTGTGCTTATGGGCTCGTAGTTTAGCACCTCAGGAGCTGGAACAAGAACACACACACAGCGGTCCATCACTCACAGTGACATCGGGCAGAAAGGAGTGCAGTGTGGTGGGAGCAGTGACGCAACTCACCCACGTACTCCGGGGTCCCCATGATCTCCCGGAGCTCCTGGTGGCCGCTCAGCATCCTGGACAGACCGAAGTCCACGATCTTGATGTCCCCCAGAGGAGAGCTGCTGGTCAGCAGGATGTTCTGAGGCTGGGAGCGTGGAGGAGAGAGAGCATGACGACACGGGGCTTTCTCTGTGTCACACAGATCACACTGGGTCAAGTCAGCTCGTAACGCGTCTCTGTTTGCTCTTTTGTTTCTGATGGATCACGTCTGAAGCATTCTGGCTTCTGAGGTCCACTCATGACTTCTACAAAACCTCTCTGGAAGCTGTGAACCCCCATGCCACGCCCTGCTCTGTGTACAGAGCAGAGGTCCAGCAGAAGGCTGTGTGCCGCCGCACAGCTGACCTGAGAGCAGCTGTTCAGGCCGAGCCCCAACAGGAGTGATGTTCACTGCTGCGTCAAGTCGTCCATCAGCTGACTCCAGTGTACAAATCTCAAAGCAGCTGATGGCCCAGAGTGACACACTGGTCCGCCCTCCATGTGGGCCCCGGCATGGACAGTCTGGACTCCTGCTGGTCTGGACCGAAGGGGACAGATAAGGGCGAGGGGACAGATAGTCCACTGACCTTCAGGTCCAGGTGGACGACATTGTTCTGGTGGAGGAAGGACACTCCCTCCAGGATCTGCCTCATGAGCCTCTTCACGTCCTCCTCGCTGAAGGCCTCGTCGTCCTCGTCTGACACGCACTGGTTGAAGATCTCACCTCCAGCAGCACTGCACACACACACACACACACACACACACACACACACACACACACACACACACACACACACACACACAGACACACACAGACACAGTACATTAGATCAAGTTGTTCCCTTGCCACATTGAAGGGACTCAGTAATCGTAAATCATCCAGAGTTTTCTGGAGTCCATTCGCTCATCCCAGCATGCACCAGGCTAGAGGCAAAGGCCTGAGACTGTGGGAGGAAACCGGAGCAGCAGAAGGAAACCCAAACTACATCCTGTGTTCCTGCCCCCGACTTCACCATCGCATGGTGGAGCGCCGGGCTCTCTGCGGTGGACATGAATGACTGTCCGTGAGTCGTGTGTGCGTGGCTACTTGCTGGAGGAGGTGGCAGGAGGAGCAGAGCAAACACATCATACCTCACGCGGGCAACAGGGCTCCTCACAGCAGCTCTCAGGCCCGACCCGAGGTAAACTCACACGGATAAACTCATTAGACCGGGCGCAGGGCGGAACAGAAAAAGACAGAAGGGCAGTCAGGAATAGACGTCGGCCTCCTGAGGGGACGTCTATTCATGACTGAATTAGGCTTTATCTCAGAGGAGCCTGGGGGACCAGGAGGAGTTTTGGGGTTTCCAAGGTGAGAAGAAAAGGTCTTTAACCTCAGAGTTGCCTGTAAAAAACACTTCAAAGCGTCCGAGTACTGTAATTCTACCACAAGCTGTCGCTCTCGACTGAGCCGCCGCTCCCCAGAGGATGACGGTGAGGTCCTGCAGAGTCACACGGCCAACGCTGGAAGCTGCAGCTCCAGGGGGCGAGCAATGGAAGCGCTTTGAACGGGAAAAACAACAACGGGTGCTGCCAACATCAAGTTTTCTTGCCACCAATACCAATCATCAATGATCCACATGAACAAATACAGATCCCTTTGTTGTTTGATTATAGCAGCTGGTCTCCACAGATCCAGACCGTTTTAGTTTTTGGCCACAAAATCATTTCAACAAAAGTTAGTAAACTGTCAATACTAAATACTAGATGTGATACTTTTAGTTTGCTATAGTGCTTCAACACAACACGTCATCATCCAGAAGTGCTCTAGAAGATAGGAAGTGCTCCTGGTTCTTCTGAAGCCTCTGAGCTGAGTGGTTTCCAGAAGCAGTTCTGGTAGTTTGTGTCTGGGTGGAGCTGCCAGGCTTTACGGGAAAAGGAGCTTCACTGTGAAAGCAACACTGGAAGAAGCCCCGGTAATGGGTCATTGCAGTGCAACAGACCGGAGCGGGTCGGCCTGCGGTCTGTGTGCCGTGGCTGTGAAGCCCGGTGAGGTCAGGTTCCTGCAGGACTTGTGATTGTCCAGTGGCTGATGTCATGAATGAGATCAGTGTTCGCGCAGCGCTGTGGGAAAAGGATCGATTCAGGCTGTGATCAGCCGCCCGTTACGCTCCACCTCAGATGGGTCAGTTAGGGGGAAAGGAACAGAAAACACCAACGTCAGCTGACCTAGATACGAGATACACATCTGACCTGCTTCAGTCACAGCACAAACACACAACAATGGGAGGAGGGCTTCACCATCTGAGGGGAGCCTCAAACCCAAGCCTCAAACCGAAGGACAAGGCAAATAGTAAAAGTGGGGAGATGATCAGTCAGTTGGTGTTCCAGTAAAACTAAAAATATAACAGCACTCTGGAGCAACAGCAGTTAACATACATACATATATAGTTTATACATCTGTTTTCTATTTTATGAACAGGTACCAGAAGAAACATTAGTCTTTTTTTCAGGGAACACCATGAACAGTGTGTTCAGTAGTAAGGGTCCCTGCGAGGGACAAACCACTCCTTCTTTGGTCCATGTTCAGTAGTAAGGGTCCCTGTGAGGGACAAGCCACTCCTTCTTTGGTCCATGTTCAGTAGTAAGGGTCCCTGTGAGGGCCAAACCACTCCTTCTTTGGTCCATGTTCAGTAGTAAGGGTCCCTGTGAGGGACAAACCACTCCTTCTTTGGTCCATGTTCAGTAGTAAGGGTCCCTGTGAGGGACAAACCACTCCTTCTTTGGTCCATGTTCAGTAGTAAGGGTCCCTGTGAGGGACAAACCACTCCTTCTTTGGTCCATGTTCAGTAGTAAGGGTCCCTGTGAGGGACAAACCACTCCTTCTTTGGTCCATGTTCAGTAGTAAGGGTCCCTGTGAGGGACAAACCACTCCTTCTTTGGTCCATGTTCAGTAGTAAGGGTCCCTGTGAGGGACAAACCACTCCTTCTTTGGTCCATGTTCAGTAGTAAGGGTCCCTGTGAGGGCCAAACCACTCCTTCTTTGGTCCATGTTCAGTAGTAAGGGTCCCTGTGAGGGACAAACCACTCCTTCTTTGGTCCATGTTCAGGAGTAAGGGTCCCTGTGAGGGACAAACCACTCCTTCTTTGGTTCATGGCTGATTCTCAATATGCGTTCTTCTCTGTACTATGTACACCATCACCACCACCACCACCATCACCACCATCATCATCACCACCACCATCACCACCACTACCACTATCACCACCATCATCACCACCATCATCATCACCACTACCACCACCGCAACCACCACCACCATCATCACCCCGGTCTCATCTCTGTTGCTGCTTTCTAGTCTGAAGAAGAAGAAAAAAGAAGCTTTAGCCTCTTTTCCTGTGTCCCTGCCCACCTCCATCATGGCATGAATAGTTTTCTTTGTCAAGTTGAGCTTTATTCACAGCATATCTGAACCCTCCTCCCTCCACGCCTCCATCAGGCCGAAGTCATCACCACTTGCCCCACTGCACTGAAATATCAGCTGTCGTCGAGATAAAAGACGGGCGATGTTGTCAACATCCCTCTAAGGAAGAATAAAAGCTTTCTGCTCCATTCATAGAGGAGAGAAGATTGGTGTCCACGTGCACTGAATGGTGCAGCCACACAGCCTCCACTCTTATGATTCATATATTCATATCAAAGATTACTTTGTATGTTTATAAATGTGTAATACTCTCAAAATAATGAAACAGTTGCACTGTAGTTTGAGACTATGAGGATAATAAATCATTAGAGGGAACCCGAGTGTCTTGGGCCACTGACTAGGAGTCAGCTTTACTGTCTCAAGGTCAACATGGAGGTCATTCAGGGCAGTGGTTCTCACCTGGTCTGGCTGTGGGACCCACCATCACCCTTAATGACAAGCCTCGACCCAAATGGAGGAACATTCTCAACATCTCCAATGTATTTAATGAAAAGATGGAGCAGTTTGAACCTGAGATAGTATGGAGACAGCAGTGTTGCATGCTGGGTGTGTGATTGTGTGTGTGTAGTGGTGTTGAAGGTGCATAACAAAACAATAAGATAAGTAACAGAACCTAAACTAACTCTGCGGCTCAGGTGCATAACAGTCACATGGGAATAAAGAACTATATCAGTGTACTCCTTTAAAGGATTGACATGTTGCTGCCATGCTGTTGAGTCTCTCTCAAACACGTCTTCGTCTGTGAGCGAGTGACCAACGTCCTCTTGGTATCGCACAGAAAGAATGAAGAGAAACAAAGAAGGAAA